>NC_089517.1:19061856-19661856 GCF_963924715.1 Thunnus thynnus | reverse complement strand
CTATCTGGTTTGTTCTCACTATTCAAATGTCAGATTGACTTTGTTTATCTCAAAGCTGTTTAATTGGCAAAAATGAAATCCCCTTTTCGATGCGTCCTCTCACAAGAAACAGTTTTTTTCTACAAGCACCAACTGTCAGCCAGATCAGTGACAACTGATTCCTCTCCAGCTGGCTACTTTTTTAAAAGTACTTTTTGTCTTTAATATGATTAACCCCCTGAATTCAGTCAGCGTATGGATAAATATGAAGAGCCCAAGAGTAATGAATCATACAGATCACCATTTAATTTTTTTGCACTGGGACACAGCAAGAGAACAGATCATGTTTTGTATCTCAGATTACAGGCCTGTTTCACAGCAGACCTTTTAGACATGACCTAGCAGGAAATGCACAGGTGTGACTAATAACATTAATAATGGTTGTCTTCCATTTAGGTGTTCCAGTTCCAGTTCCCTGCTATTGTGCTTGCTGGCTCACTGGCAGGGGTTACAGGGACACTTAAGGGGAATGGAGCATTATTAAGCATCGTTAAGCAACGTTATTAGTTACACCAGTACTTTTCCTGCTATGACAAGTCAATCATTTAATTCTACAATCTCATATCCATCGTGTTTTTTAGCTTTGCCTGTTTGCCCAAGGAAATAAGTAAGAAAATAAATGATGTTTCTGAGTGCAAGTGCAAAAACAGAACTCCTTAACTGTAAGGTTTTAAAATCTATTGTCTCATTCATCTTCTTACTATGAGCAAATGGGATATACATTACCACAAAAAGTTTTTGTAAGATTTCTGTATTTGTGTTTTTGTTTGCACTTTTCTCTCTGGTTTAAAGTGGGTGGGGCTCATTTGGAAATTTGGAAAAAAAGGTGATGTCACGTGCTTCTGAGCACCAATTAGGATTTAAATCAGATGACAGTTGTGTGCAACATTTGCTTATATTGGCAGGTTACTGTCAGTCAACTATGATCAAACCACGGCCACACAGTCCTCATGGAACAGATAAGCTGAGTTTTTGGCTTTTAAACTCTTAATAAATAATACCTGAGGAGGATCTTTTCCAAAATTTAGCTTGTAGCATATTTGGTCATGAATATTTAAGGTTATAGACAAATACTATTTTTCAGGGGCTTTCATTAACTTAAACAATGGGCCATATTGTTTGCAGTAAAATGTGGAACTTCCCATTAAATCAGCATCTGACGCATGCTTGGCGGGCAAATGATTTTCTAGGGGGCTTTTTTGTAATCACACTCAGTATGCATAATGTACAATTAAGGATACAAGAGTGCAAAACAACACATACTGAGAAAGAGCCCAGGTCCATCAAACTTGCAAACAGGATTAACCTGTGTGTTTGTAGATACAGTCCATGATTAGTCTAATTAGCATTCACCTGCACCATCACTAACAATGTGGTAACAGCATGCAACAAATAAATTTTGACTTCTGCAAAGCAGTCACTGTCATGGTAATTTCAGAAATTAATAGTTTGTATTTACTGAGCCACAAATCCTTGCATAATTGAAATGATAATTATCACTGTTTCATACAAGCACATATAGTACATATTACATTCATACATTAAACACAGGCCGTTCTGGATTGATAGAGTATCATCAAGTATAGTGATTCAACTGTGTGTGTGCGTATATGTGTGTGTGTGCGCACTCACTCCTCACATTTCAGACTTCTCCCCGGGGTTCCTTTAAGAATCATTGAAGGCTTTTGGTTCTTGAAGTTCAATTTGCTTAAACAAATGCTCTCACACTCATGAATTCTTGTGTAAACTGAGCATCAACACCCACCATGGGGCTTTCATTTCATTGGAACATGTTATTTTCTCGAGACAAGTTGATGTTTTTTAAGACAAGGGGCTTTTGAATAAAAATAAACTCAATAATTAGTTTTAAATGTGAAATTTTGACAGAATGATAAATTGTGTCATAAAATAGGTCATGTAAATCAGCTGGCTCGACGTAAAGTCCCAGGGTATTGGAAAATACCAGGATCCAATAAGAGCACATGAATATACAGTATGCATAATGTTGGTCGTGTGAAGAAAAGGTCAGTGAAATAGAGTAGAGTAGAAGCAAGGTTGAAGGTAGAAAAAAATAGGAAAGCAGAGATAAGAACTGAGATAGGGCTCACCTCATAATTCGGAGGGATTCTGGCACCAAACCCCAAAGCTGAAAATCTTTTGTCACTGAAATGACAAGCAAATGAATTAGTCATATATAACAGTTACTATAGTTTAATCTGTTTTAGCTTTTGACAGTTATCTAAAAAATATTGATGGTTTATCCATCTGTTCACATTTCCAAGAGCAAATCCCCTGCTTGTTTGAATTTCATAAATGTTAAAGCCTGAATTACAATTTGAAATATGTCCCACGGTCCCTGCAGTCAGCATTTGCACCTGTTCAAACACTGTCTGATAGTCTCTGTCTTCTTCATTTTTCATTGTACCATTTAGATGGGCTGATATTACTGTAAGAGGCTCTGCTCTTCTGGATTATGTGTTCCTATAGTCAGAGGGAAGGGTGGCAAGATGAAGAGCGGTCAACACTTGGCAATGTAATCAAGTGATGAAGTGTCTACCAACAGCAACTAAAAGTAAGATGGTATGATGTTAATGTTATGCCTATCAGAAGACAATAATGCATCAGTTCTCCTCTTAAGGTGAAGAGGAGCACAGTATGTTTGTCTGCAAAACAACAAGATGCAAAAAATGTTCAGAAATATTAACCGCTGTCAGCCATTTGTGTAGAGAGAGCATTAAATTGAGAGCTGACATTGTATTACACACTTTGCTGTCGACAAATAATGTAATGTTGGAGGTCTATGAAGACAGCGAAGCTGAACTGTTGCCCACTTGATGTTTCAATGATTATAATGTCTGTGTGAAATGTTTTTCTATAGCATTCAATCAATCTTATTCTGCAATTCAAAAATGAAATGCGCCACAACCCTTCATGCTATGACCTAATAAAATTAAAATCTATTTAGAATATTTCTGTCAGCTAATTCTATGTTTTACCTATTTCACTCATTTTATCTGTTCTTTTGTGCATTTATAAAGCTCAACATTGCACCATTGCTTATAGAGTGATTTATAAAAAAATTGCCTGATTATGCAAGTGCACATTGATCAGGTTAAATTGTAAGGGTCACTCTAAGCCATACTGAGATTACACATTTGAGTTGCATTATGGGAAATGTAGGATCAAGTGTTTTTGGAGCTTGTCTCATATAAGGGATAAAAAATCTGGATATTTCAGCATCTGCTGCACAGATTTTGACTTGTCTTTTTTAAAATCTGTTTCTTGTGAGGCCTCTAATTTTGCTGATATTGTGTATAGTGTAGAATTGTGTATTGAGTTGTATTTTTATGAATGTGTAAGCTGAGACGATGTATGTATTGTCGTTTTGTGTGGGTTTTTTTAATGAATGTGTATGCTGAGACAATGTACTGTTGTATGTATGTTTTTATGTTTTAATGACACGTCTTATGGTCAAACCAAAGGCAAATTTCCACATTGTGCACAATAAAGTCTTCGTATTTGTATTCATATTTGTAACCATAATTGTAATTTTGTGGAAGTGTAATGCAAAATTCAAGGAGTACCTCTTTCATGTAATATACCTATAGTTATAGTGGGATATTGTACACTAAATTACATTAAACAAATAACACTTTGTTTACTGTCACTAACACTTGTGGCATTTAGGATGAGCAGCACAGCTGTCAAAGCTTGTTTTCAGTCACATCAGTGATTGTTTGCCTACAGACAGCTTTCTCCGGTGGCTGCCTCCCTTATCAGAGCATTTACTGTATTACATGCCTTCATGCCTGACGAAAAATCCACTAATTCTCCAGCCCAGTGCAATCTCAAATTACATCTCCACCTCGACAGGATCTTAGATTATGACACAAACATCTGAAATGATGCACTGGACAGGGTGTGGGTGCATCAATGAGTACACAGCAAAATTTCTCAGTGTTAGTAAGTGTTGATTTATATGGCATGTTGACAAGTGTTGATTGGAGAGTTCTTTGTCCACTTATAGAGCTAATATGGCTTTGAGGCAGCTTTTAAGAGCCATCAGATGTGTTTAATTAACTCTGATGGGTGTGTACTTACATAAACTCTGGCAGAGTGTTGATTTTTACACTCAGAGCGAGCAATAAACTCTTAATTGTGAACTGTTGACAGAAACAGCTATACGACTACAACTACAGCAAGTTTTAGCTGTTTTATTCTTATCATTAGTAGTAGTAGTATTAACTAACACAAAGAGGCTCAGTTATTTTTCGTTCTCCCTCGAGGGGCTCGGAGGAGAAAATGATTTTATGTTTGTCTTTTCCCATTACTTTTCAGAACAATATTTACTGTGGCGGCAAACAACAACATGCAGGCTTTGGGGGATTGTAGCTTGGTTAGAAAATGTGATACACGGGCCATTTTGAGCACATATTTGGTTACTATAATTACCCTCTGTTCGAAGGGGGGAAAAAAAGATAAAAACGTGAGTGAGTCCAACATTCTGCGTAATGTAACCTCTCCACAGGCACTGGCTAATGTACTGTACTGTATCCAGATATGAGTGCACTCCAGTAACAATGTTCCAAACAAATTAATAGATATCATTGTCCAACAGGCTCTGCAGGTGACACAACAGCATAAAGAGTTATGTCTTTGCTCAAAACTCACCATTTACGTGTTTTTAACAAATTCTTTTTATCCATTTTCATCAAAATAACTCTCATCCACTGAATACAGGCCTCATTCTCACTGCGAGCATTCATACAGAGGCATACTGTATGGATACAACATAATAGGAAAATTCAACAAAATTCAAATTCATTTGGTTTTTTTGGTGTTATATTTGTGCACTTTTACCAGCTTCGCCAATTTAAAGAACATTTTAATGGGGAAAACAATTCATGCAGATCCAATTATTTTCTGCAATGAATTGTATTTTTGTTATTGTCAACAAGGCAAACATACAGCACTCATTATCTCGACCTCTAGACTCATCCCACACTTTGCTACACACATAAATTTGCACTTGGAGCTTTAAAGAATGAATGTAGCGATATGACATGGCACTTAAAGCCCAGACAAGAAGAGAGAGAGTTGAAGATATCTGACAGGTCATGTCCATCATATGAATTTTGCTGTGAGGTACATGGTGGTCCTTGTTTTATCACTTTGTCAGCACATGGAGGAGCCACAGGGAGATGTGCCCAGTATAATAGCCCTCTCAGCAAGGTAAACGAGCCTCTGCCCACACAGACCAAAGCTAGTCACTCCAGCTCCATAATGCACTCCTCTGCAAGGACTCTAAAACCCACATCACCTATATTCACTAAAGGCTAAAAGGTTTGCTTGCCCACGTTTTACACCTTACTAACAATTCCAACTTGAGAGGGAAAGGCTGCCTACACTTGCAGTCACCGTTCACCCAGAGGCATGTTTCCATGTATGATGCTCTCGTGTTTCTGTGTAAACACGAAAACGATAAAGCTACACAGATAGGCTGCTAATTTTCAGGCAAGTTTTCAGTGTCTCCAGTGCTATCTCTTGGATGCTATAATTAGCCAGACAGTGCTCCCCTGATATTCAATAGAAGGATCTGCATAAATCAGGAGTGTTAAGCCTCATCTGGCTTAGTTTCGACAGATGAGAGGGTCTTTCTCTGAAACAGATTATATTATAAGTAATTTCCCATTAATTAACAAGTACCTGCAAACCTGCCAACAATAACTAACAGTTTTTTACACATTTGTACCTTGTTGAATATTTGCCTCCAATTATTTAATCGGAAATTAAAAAAAACAAAAAACGTGTGTGATAGAAGCTAAAACCTGATAACTATATCAGCCAGTATTTACAGTACCAGTACAGTGTTTGGACACATTTTCCCATTTAAGTGAATGGGAAGGAGTGTCCAAAATTTTGTCTGGTTGTGTACATTAATCATCACATGAATATTCAGAAAAAAAATATGACTTTGTTCAAATAGCTTCAGTGTCTTTAATGGTTCTTCAGACTGACTTCATGCTGTATTTTCTCGGTCTTTACATCTGATTCTACACCACGCTATTATTTCTCCAGGCGTAATGCCTCCCACTTCTTTTTGAAGTGCCTGCTATCCTGGTGTTAGCCCCTATCTCTGCATGAGTTCGTCTGTAGTTCAGGGTAATGAGCCCATGCAAGCTAAGAAGGAGGACCAGTAGTTGCAACAGATGCTGAGAGGAAACTGTATCATTGAGTTATCCACAGGACAAAGCATATGCAGCAGCCACTGAGCGTAAAGAGACTGTGAAGTACATGCAAAACAGTTAGCACTGTCCTTACAAACAGCACCGGATACTGTTAATGCTGTTTGGTAAGCTTATGCAAAAAATGTGTGTGCCTGTGTGTTTGTGTGTGTAACAACTTCCAACAAGAAGGTTATCACAAATCATTTATAATCTGTACAGCATACGGCACCCTCTATCTTTAGACCATCGACTGTAGAGGACGATTAAGTTTTATCTTTCTGTCTGCTGTGTAACATAAAATGTTCAAAAATGCTCAATTTCACAATGTTAAGATATAATTTGAAAACTGAGCCTCCATCCAAATCCAAACCAAAACAGTTCACTTTAACATTGACCCAAGACCTAATATTCCACCAAATTTCCCTGAAATCTGTTACAAGTTTTTGTAATATCCTGTGTACTAAAAGACAAGAAAACAGACAGATGAGACCAAAACATCTATTTGGCAGATATAACGGTGCTTGGAGTTTAAATGTGATTTGAGGGCAGGTGCGGAGGAGGGATTTGTTCATCTGCATTAATCGATTGTTAGGGCAACTTTGGGACAGTGCAACAAGCACACCAACAAGCACACCACTGGCATTTTATCACCTTGAAAGTTGTTCTAGTTAATTTGGAGTTGTGTTTCTGTCCACCTTGAAAATGTAAGTCAAATATTTACTCTCCTTTTGGCTTTTGGTCCTTTTGGTCTCCACCAACAAGTAAGGGAAATATCTGATTCTTTAGCAACGAAACGCTTCAGTAACTTCACCAGATGTCTGTCTTTAAGCAGGTATCGTACGCTGGTATGACGGGCCTTCTTACTCTACCTGATTGTGTGCCTTACTTTACTCCCATTTTTTGCAGATACTGGGAGTCAGCTAGCAGGTGGAGTTGGGAGGTTTGCCTTGTACCTGCCCATCTGGGTTGGGCTTCCCAGAAGGCATAAAAGGACTGCCCTTCTGGGAGTCTCGCTGTCTCTCTCTACTGCCTACTGCAGGGGCCTCAGCCTTTTTCTTTTGTTTGGTTTGCTGCACCATCCAACACTCTTTACACCACATTTTCATTCATCCATACATTACAAACACTACTGATGTTTCTCCGACTTTTTAGAACTTTTTTGCTGAAAACAGCTGCCTGCTGAGACTGGAAACTAAAACAGTCAAGTGGTGGGCTGTAAAACCAGAAACAATAAGCTAAAAGAGGCTAAAATCCTCCAGAGAGCTGAGGAGAACAATATATTTGGGTGAAAAGTCTCTATGGAATTGTCACTATAAGCAACCCCCTTCACATTACACATAGTAATGTGATCCACTTTTAAAATAAAAATCTTGATTAGAGCAACTTTAATGATGTTGTAAGACTAAACTGAAGTTACATGAAACTGAAGTATTGTTGATTTAAGTTATTTGATGAGAACAAAGTCCTCATCCATGCAGTGTAGAAAGCAAAGGAAAGAAGAGGAGGAAATGACAGAAATATGGATATATATGCATTGATGACTTCAGTTTTATGAGTAATATGTCTAATAGATACTCACTGTACTATTTGCCGTATACTTTATATATTGACTTAAATATACATCCATTTTGATTTGTTTTATTATGTTATTTGCCAAATAATGCCAAAAAATATAACACAATACAAAAATAACAGTTGTTTTTAGCTGACATAGGATTGATATGGCTGAAACATGTTCTAAAGCATGGAAATTAATAGATACTTTGGCTAGTCCATAAGGAACCATATGACTTGTTACTAAAAGGAGAGCGTGCAGAATATTATGTCAATGTCCTTGACTGCTGCTACCAAGCACCATCTTCAGCCCCAGATTGGCCTCATGCATAAGTAATGCCAACAGAGGCCAGATTTGCTTGCTCTAATTTTCCCAAGTACAAACAGTTTCTCATGCATTACTAGCGATGGGATTAAAATTGATGTGAACATCATGTGGACAATAACCAAGACTATATTTGTGTTGCAAATAACACTGTGATTTTCTGTGAGGCCTGTATCTCAACTTTTAGAGAGAATTCAAAAATTCAATCAATTTTTGTGAAGAAACGAATGGGAGGCGGAGATGCGGGCGGTCAGCGGTTCAGTCTGATCAGCTCTATAACTGACTGCTGAGCAGAAATATAATAACATGCAGGATTGTCTCTGCTAGTCTGCACTCCACAATTTTTTCACTACAGTCCTTTTGCTTTGGTTCAAATCGAGTGGCTCTTTTTGGTATGAGGTATCCAACCAAAATGGCATGCAAGGCGCACTCTGCAGCTCACTTTCACACCACAAGACACTGACAAGTCCTGTGGGAAGCAAAGAGCCTTGACTGAAAAACAAAAGATTGACAAACCTATCATAGTCTTGACAGATCTCCCCTACTGCTATCAGAGCCTTCAGGTACTCGTTGGGCTGGTAAGGGTTGATGTAGTGCAATGAGCAGCTGTTCCTGGGGTCTCCATTAGAGGCTGTGAAGTCAATGGCAACCTGGTAAAAAAAGAATTAGTGTGGAACATTAACAACGCTTAATAAAAACAATATGACAGAATTTAAAAAAGTCTTTCTTTTCCTACTTAACTTTTTGCAAAGACTTTTACTTGTCTACTTATGATATTACAAGTCATTCTGAGCGAGCAAGTCTGAACTATGCCTAATAGCAGTATAAATTATCTTATCAGAGGTAGGAACTTGCACTTTTCACACCCACATAGACTGAAGCAGCTACAGCTCCCATACACTGTAGATACAAGCGCCTAGCTCTTTCCAAATCGAGGAACTGTATATACCACAGCACTCCTCGTGATTAATATTCATTGCTTTAGTAATCCAGCCAGAGAGTGAGAAGTAGCACCACAGAGGGCAGACCAAAGGGCAAGAGTTGAAGAAGGTCTGAATTTATTCCACGAAGCTGCCTACAACAAGAAAAGTCGAAGTGCACATAAAAGGAAAAACGCCACCAGCGGATAGCGTTTCAAGGTTAAAAAGTTATTTAAATACTATGTAATGTTTCACAATTAGATGATGGAAGATTCACTGCATATAGCACGCCAATAAACCAGCAAAGAAAAACACCAATATCTTACCAAAGCCATCTATTAGCAAAAGGATCTTAAACAAAACACATTATCTGTAATAGGCAAATAATTCGTCTGTCTTGGTGAATTCATGCAACAACAACTGGGGCCAGTGCGCTGAGAAGCTCAATGACAATGAAGCGTCACTAAACACAAACAGCTCAATTTACCGTAAAGTGAATCTGGCATCCTCCCATGATGTAATCTAAGAAGGAGTACACTCTGTGGAGCTGCAAGAAAAAATAAAAGAATATTTCTTGAAGGCAAAACCTGAGAGGGGATGCTCGGGTTGGAGAGTGAACGCTCAGCTATGGACGCATCTGGTCATTAAAGAGAAATTAACTCAACAAATCTGTTGACTGTAAAGGGAAACCTAGAAAGAACATGTTGTGATATATTAGGTCAAAGCAGAACAAGCAGAAATTAAAAATGTCTTGCAAGTAAAGGATGTTTACATTTTCTCAGTTACATGTACAGTGAGAAAAGAGTGTTTATATGTACACATGCAGTAATAGTCAGTAATAATTATGATAATGTTGAAAACTGCATTGGAAAAACAGATTTCTGCAGCAGATTCCTACCTTAAGATCATTTAGGATGACAACTCCTGAATTTTTATAGTTTCTCTTCTTCTGTTTGTACTTGGGATTCACACAATCCCACGTCACCTTAAACAAAGCAAGACGAAGAGAAAGGACAGGAACAACTCATGGCATTTGAACTTTGGCAATATGTTTTTCTTATATGCTTTTAAGCACCATGACATTTGTTCCATCTGTGATTGATTTCAGCTGAGTAAAATGAGAGGCATATTGGAAATGGATGAAACAGGTTACATGACTGTCTCTCCTCCGCTCTGCTCCGCCTCTCGCTCGTTCACTGACCTTATTTCCACTGGAAATTTTCTGCATTTCCCTGAAAGTAGCGTAGAACTCGCCGATGAAGTCGTGCTTCCCCCTGGAGTCATAATCCCACACTAGGCACTGTGGCACACACAGACGATACTGTTTGTTACCTTCTCTCAGTCAGGATTGCCTTTCATATAATAATCCTACAGTATCAATTGATTTATCCTTCAAATTTTCAGCAAACTTTTTTTATTATATTCTCTTTTACCTCCATATATACACCTTCATTTTCATTGTTTGGCTCTTTTGTTTAGCCCTGTTTTCTGATTCCAGCTGTGTCAAACTGATTATACAGATTCGGGTCACTGATCAATGTGGTTTTGACTGACATCTTAAAGGTCCCTTACCTTGAGCTTCCGGTCCTCATCACAGCTGCACAGTGATATGAGAGACACTTTAAAAGGCTCCCACACAGGGTTCAGGTTGTTTTTTATCACCTGTTTGAGTACAAATACATTACAAATGAAGTAAAGTGTGAAAATAGCTGTTGGTTGAAACAGAGAAGGGGATTTGATGCACGTACTTCAGTTCTGTGCACAAGCTGTTCGGTTTCATCGTCATTAATTCGATATATTTCCAAAAACGGGTCTGACTTGCTGAAGAGATCCTGCAGAAACAGAGAAAACAAAATATCCAAAATTACTGGCCCATGGGCTTTTAATGTTAGATAAGTACATGAAGCCAAAACAACTAGTTCCCTGGAAAGAGTAGAAAATATAATTTAACACTCTTCTAGTAGCTCAGGGGAGAATTTTCCCATAATATTTGCTGCCTTTGTTCATCATTGCACTGTAAATTAAATAAGGAAAAGGTGTAAAATACTCATTTTAACACTCATATCATGGGGCTGAGACAAACTTCACACAGGCAAAATTACAGAAAAGTAAAACCATTAAAAATTCTCCTTGGGTTATTTCAATATATATCTCCATGTTGTCCAGATGGTTCATGTGAGAAGAAACTGAAGTTCATACAGATGACTGTTGAAACAGATTTATCAATGCTGATTGCTGTGGCAGAGGTAATTGTCTCTGTGATTAAAGGTCAGGGAGAAGCACGAATCAAATTTACAGCACAGCATTGTACTCAGAGGTTTTTGTAAATTTTTGGCCAGAGAAGAATTTGAGAATATTCTACAAGCTTGCAACTCATGCTATTACCCAGATATTACAATTTCTATACTCAATCATAGAAACATTTACTTGATGTAACAGCCTTATTTGACTGCCATTTTCTTCCCTTCCCTGCAATTTTGAGATGTCTTTATTGGTTTTTTCAACCAGCATTTCAAGCTCTCTACAGGGAATTTAAACTTTCTTTTGTGCTCCGTTATTTTCCAGATGCAAAATACATCTATTATTGCCCAGAAATAGGTTGTTATTAACATCATGCACTCAACGGCTGCTGTGTCCATTTACATAATCAGTGTTAGTAAATACCTGGCTAATTTGAAAACATGCAGTTTTGCAGTCCTTATGGTTATTTGCGGTAGCCTTAAATCATCCCCTGAGACTTAAAGAGAAATTCACCACTGTGAATATGAAGATTTCTTAAAACTAGCTCACCTATGTAATAGAAATATGCAATCATTTTTTAAATTGGTGCCCTATGACTAGAGAAAACTGAGAAACTGCTCTTAAAGGGGAATCCTACAACAACCAAAACGCATTGCGTGCGTCCCGTCCAATTATCTACTGGTGTGTTTACAGAATGCAGGCGGCGAGTCGAGACAAAGTTTGTGAGCAGCATTATATCTCTTTACTGAGGCTTCTTTTCATTTACAAAACATTTTTTCTCAGTCTGGATATATCATACTGGCGTGCAAGGATAATAAAACAAACAGTGTGATGGAGTCATTTAATGTTTTGTGGATCATTGCAAACTTTACTGAGTTTTTGGAGAATTTGCTGATGGACAGTCAAAAAAACCTCTGAGTCTGTCATTCTCATTTCACCTTGTTTTGGGAAATAATGGATGAAGGGGTGAAAAACTGCAAGCAAACACTGTTTCTTTTACCTATTTTGGATGATGATGAAGAGTTAGAGTTAACTGCTCAAGCTGGATGTAGCTGCATAAGTTACAGGTAACTTAACACAGTCACTGTAGTTCTGTTCTGTATTCAGAGATGGCAAAGTCCAATATAATATTCTGTCAGAAAACAAAGTCAGGTTTACCAAAGCACCACATAGTCTGTTGACTCTAGTCTGTTGACTAGAGTTTTCTGTTCTGTCTCCATTCTTTCTGCACCAGTCACCAGTCGATGCTGCAGCCGCCTGTCTGACTGCGGCTCCTCTCTCTTGGCTGCTGCTATACCGTAGCTCCCGTGGTCGCTCTCTTTTCCACACTCTAGCTGATTCCACAGTGTGATAATCGGCCTTGCATGATGAAACTAGCTTTCTTTCAAATATGCTGATACTATTATTACTAGTATTAAGTATTATATTTTAGTGTCTGCTTTTCCCTACTGCTAGTGTAACAAGGTACACAGAGTGTTTTGGGAGACCCACATTTTACCGTCCTTGAAGGCACCACTACAGAAAATGAGAAAACATAGTTTGTAGTCTAAGGCAGATCTCCAAAGTCTGCAGGATCCATGTATTGTATCACCCAGCGGACTTTTGCCAGTAAATGAGCAAGGAGCTCTGGGTGCAGGCAACATGGAGGGAAGTTAAACATTGTTCATTTGCATATAGTACCCACATTGTAATGATACAATGCTAGTTGGAAAATCTGCAAAGTTTCCCTTTAAGCACTGGCATCTGAGAGCAGAGAAACACTGATTATTTAGGTCAATTGATTCTTCAGGGAGGAAAGCAAATGATTAGTGTGTGTGTATGTGTGTGTGTGGTGTGTGTGTGTGTGTATGTCTGTTTATGTGTGACTGTGGCGGTCAGGGGAGGCAGGTGGGTGAGGGGGTTTTGTATGTTCCGAATGAGAGTTAATGCTGCATTTCCCGCCACATTAGCCAGATACATCTCCTGAGGGACAAGAGCTAAAAGAGCTGTAGCATCCTCTCTTTGTTGTCATGGCAACGGCCAGCCAGCGGCATCAGCAGCATGAACTGATTAGACGCACATGTCAAAATTCAATATCCGGCTAACAATAACAGTAATGTGAATCATTAGCAGTTAACACAGTCATTGTCTAACTATGATACCTCATCATGCTCCTGTCTCTACTCTGATTCGTTCATTTTCAACAGATTGAGGTGATAAAGCTGACGCGCACCTAATTAGGAACAGTTTGCTGTTTCAGTCATCATCTGGTGCCAGTGTCAGATAAATTGCTGCACCCAAGTGGTCTGTCGCAGTCGATTTGTGTTGTTAAGTAAATGCGTATGTGTGAAAAACAGCTGATGGCTTTTTATAGAAATCCTAAAATCAAATACCACCACAATACCACTAAGATGACAGGAGCTAAAAGTTAATTTGTGCCATTCATCATTTACTTTTTAAACAATGTCCTTATTTCCATGAATGAACCAGTTAAAGCTGCATTAATCAATACTTTTTATTAGCATGGATCACATGACCCAACTCTGCAGTTTCCCTCACCTCTGTGGAGAGTTTTGGTGTCTGTTAGCATCACTGTTTTGATTTTAAAGCCTGCAACTTTACTGTTTCTGTTCAGCAGACAAATAATTAGCAATTAGCAGGTGAACATACATTTAGCAGCAAAAAGCAAAATATTGGAGTTGGTGAAGACCAAAGCTGAGCTAAAAGAAAAGTGAGTATTGGACTTACATTAGACAGGTGGCCAGAATCTCAAATCCAAATGAATGCTAATGTTGCTTTGTGTCTGCTGGAATGTGTAAATAGACAACCGTTTGCTAGCACCTTCACAATAATAATTAATTAAAGTAATAGCATGTCAGTGTTGTGCTTACAGCTTGTTCTGCTGCTCCAAAAACAATCAATTAATGCTGCTCTAAGAGCTATAATTGCACTTGGATCCACATCTGTCAGTCTGAAGGTACATTAAGTTACTTCTAATACAAGAAATGTAAACTCTAATCCACCAGTAGGCAAAGATCTGCAAAAAATAAACCAGACTTCACTGACAATACTTCTCTTAACCAGACTTTGAACTTACCTTTTCTAACCAAGTTTGCCATTATACACACATTAACAAAGCCAGGGTGAAGTTTTCATTCCAAAAAGATGCTATACCAAATAAGCTGCTGTATTGATTGTTCAGAGTGAAAACCACAAACACTTTTGTGTCTTTCAGTGGCACATGATTACACAGCATTGCTACACAGTGATGTGCTCGCAGCTGTAACATCCAAATGTTTTTTTTTTCTTTTTTGGATGTGCTGAAATCTCAATGGTAATCAGTTCAGTTCAAATAAAACAAGCAGGTGGATTCTTCTGCACTTCAGCAGAAATTCAACACAGCAGTTCTAGTAGCACACTCGATATAGGAAGCAAATGTCACATGTGGGAGAGGATGCACTCTATAAGGATTTTTTTTTTTTAAATCATTGCCGTCATGTAAGAGTCAGGTTCAATTTCACTCTCAGGGCGGCTCTAAATTGCAAATTGTAATGTTAAAAATAAATGTTACTGCTGTAGAAAATTAGAATTTTTCCTGCAATACTGTTGCAAAACCTAGGAGCCTGGCATACTGAGGCTTGCTCCTGACAACATGAAGCAACTTCAGATCATCAGAGTTGGTAATTGGATGTAAGCTCCTGCTGTCTTTTTGATTGAAATATGCCTTGAGCAAAGCGTGACAGTGTGAGAGCACGAGCAGCTAAGGTCAGTGATGCTCAGCCTTGAAGAACATTTAATAACACCCATTTCACAAGTGGTATTATGTGCTGTCATGTTATTTACATGTGAGAGTAAAATGTTCACAAATGATTATTATATTATGATTATATAACTTAACTGCACATGTGATAACATTGTCACTACCCTGTTGCAATATCAAGTGAGATCACATTTTTTTCTCCTGCTGTAACATGGAATTTGATCTTTATCATTCTTGGTGAAATTGAGAGAAAATCTTTAACATATGCATAAATACAAGGCCAGCGCTGCATTGTGGGTGCTTTCATATTACTACCACTGTTGCTGTCTGGTGCTACTAAACCATATCTAATAAAACATGAACCATGTTGGTATTTCCATCAAAGAGGTATGCTCCTCTCACCTTATCATCAAGCTTCTTGGCACAGAAGGAGAGCTCCACATATCCGTTGTTGCCAGAAATTTCCTCAGCATGCACCTGAAAGGAAATAAGATTTGTCAGTAATATTTTGTACTTACAGCCTTCATTATTCATGGCAAGAAGAAATATTGACTTGACCACATGATCTAAATTTCATTTCTTCATTGCACGGATGATTTTAGGGCTGCAGATGAAACCTCCGGTGGACATTATCTGCCAGCATTTAAAACAAAGCTTGCATGCATTATAATCACTCACACTCCAAAAATTAACACAGTGAGCCTGAATCTATTACATTCCTAACACAGACATGTTAACACTTCTAATTTAAGGCTGAAATCTAATACAGGCCTTATTTTGTCTTAAAACCAAAACGTACTTTCACAGTCCATTTTTATGTCAGTACTTATACACCATTTTACCTTTCTGTTGTAAAAAGTAACCTCTGTTTAATAGCGGTTGCACTGTGGTACGCAGTTAACATACTGAATCTTTTTAGTGACTTTTATTTAACACAGGATTGCTGGAAATGTATAACTAAAGAGTTTAGAGCACCATTAGCTCCAACCTAGAGGGCCCAACTGTCAGGAATCGACTCATGAATTGACTTTTAATGTAGAAGTTACCACACACACACACACACACACACAGTACATCACCAAATTGTGGTAATAGCTGCCCCTCAGAAAGGTTGCAATGCCGTTTTTTTTTTTTGTTTTTTTTTGCTTGTTTTTCTTTTTAACTACCACACAAGTGTATACAACACTTGTGTGGTAGTTAAAAAGAAAAACTTCAGGATTGCCATTTTCACCGAGCACCCTCTGCTGTTCCCTTTAGACTGTTCGGCCCACTCACAGAACAGTTTGTTTGCTGTCTGTCCGCTCCTCTTCTTGAAACTTGGTATAGAAACTGAGACAAACTTAACATCAAACTGCCGGCAGTGTAGCTGTAGTGCAGACATGGCCAGAGCTTGACAGTGACGATTGACAAAGAAACTTGTGGTTTTTATCAGACAGCTTGTCCTGACAGGTACCAAGAACAGCGAAAAATCTATATAGAAGGTTTGGACACAAGATGTGTGTGTGTGTGTGTGTGTGTGTGTGTGTGTGTGTGTATGCTCTTGTATTTCTATTCTTGTTGGGATCCATTTCTAGAGCTTGAGAGTAGGGACATTTTGGCTGATTCTTACTTTTACAAAGAGTTTTTTACAGGTATAAAGGTTTGGCTTTGGGGTCAAGGTTAGAATTAGACTTTTGGCAGTGTTTGGGATACAGGATGGGATGAGGCATCTAGTGTAATACAAAGCTGTGTGTACTATATGATTTCTATAAGATTATTAACAAGGAGAACAGAGTTCAGGAAGTACAAATGAGAATAATATATATTTCAGTACATTTATGTAGATGAAATGGTCCGATAATCTCCTTGTTTGAATCCTCAAAATGATCCTATCCAAGACATTTAAAAGGTCTTTGCTGTTGGCTTTTCCTTAAGAAAGTCCAACTGCTGGCAAGAGATGTAATGACAACGATTTTAAATGGATGAGTTTGTCTGTAACTTTTGCCTCCCTCACTGAGATCTTGGGTTCAAATCTCAGCACACGTCCTTTCTGAATGCAGTGAGCGCAGAGAACAGGCAAGAGAAGGGTTCGATGCTCATGTGACAGGAATGTGAGTTCAAAAAGTAGTTTATACTTTCCCTGATATCAAATATACAGAGAATAGTCACAATAACATGAGTGTCTGTACAGTATGAGGCAATCCACTATAATAGTGATGCTACTACTGCTACCAGTTTTTGTTTTGCAGAGTTATACTGTATGTCTATGGTTAAACAGACAAAAAAGGCCTCCATCTAGTCTGCTGTACATTCAAGTAGTATTCAAGTACATTCAAGTATTCCCAAATAAAGTGGAGCAGTTACTCTTTAGACCAGAGTGGAGCATTGTACCATCCAGTTTGTCTTGTTTCTCATATGTTACCACTACTGGCTTGATAGCTGTAAGCTGGTGGATAATGAATCATCAGCTCCTCTCTTCTACATCTGACACCAGTGATTTCTTGTGCATGTGTCATTTCTTGTGGATTTTCTTGAGTTCTTGTATTTGAGTGCAGAGCAGGAATGGCACCAACAATGAACACAAGAGTACACAAAGTGCTCGCACTTCATGTATCACCACAAAAAAAAAACAAAAAAAAAACCAACGTAAATCAGGAACAAGAATCTACTTATAAGTTGTGTTTCTAATTTATCTTAACAAATAAAAATAATGCTGCACACATTAGAGCTTAAGTCAGTCAAATCATCCTGGTTAGTAAGCATTTACAAACACAAAGAAATATACAGCTACCTAAAAGTGAAAGAAAATGCATTATGGGGCCAGTATATTAAACTGTCGAGTGCACAGTTGTGAGATTGCGGGAAAAGAGATGGAGAATACATAGATTTTACTGCTGCTACCCATCAATTTTAAATGCATTAAGGTTATTTTGCTCAGCTCACACTGGCCATTACAGCATCTACTGTTCCGCAATCCACACAATTTCATTCACCAGAGCAGTAAGGTCATACGCACAATGTAAAGAACTTACCGTGATGGTGGATTTGCCGGCATATTTTCCGTACTTCAGCAACAAAGGCTTCACCATCTTCTTTTGGGCCACAATCTGCAAAGAGCAAGATAAACACAGTATAGTCCCTGAGCCCCTCAGCAGTCAAGAGCAGTGTAGGGATGTGAGTCATAAACAGCTGTGATAGGTATCCATCTCTTAGTCTGCCAATCTATGTAGCAAACATACAGCATCAAGTATATTTACTGTCACTATCACAAAGGTTGCTGTTCCGATATACATCTGTATGTTTTAGGTCTTTTATGGCAGACAAATCACTGAGTTTAGGAACCAAATTGACAGCAATAGTCAAATGAATTTCACTTAAGCTAACAATATATCACTGTAATATGGAAAGCACAGCTATTAATGTATCACCAAAAAGGTTAGATAAACAGTAGCCTACCTGACCAAGAGTGCACTCCACACCACCCAGGAAGTCATCGTCACGAGTCCCGATGCTGTGAGTGCCATGGATGTCATAGACTTCAAATCGCAGCTTCTGAACCTCCTCAAAGTAGTAGTCCAAAGAGAAAACCTTGGCAAAGACCGGGTGCAAGTTGCTCTTGATCACCTCTGTCCTGTCCAGCTGAGAAGAAACACACTGAGTTCAGTTTTGAACCTTCAAATGCTTTCATCTAATATATTTCTAAAAATTCTAATATTTCTTATTTTAATTCACTATGTGTGCAGTTGAAGAGGTAGTAGACAATAGGGAAATAAAGCCTATTGGGGATTACACTTTCACAGATTGTATGCTATATCATTTTAAAGTAAGATGTCAGAAAATAGGATTGGACTCTTATAACATATTTTATCTTTACTGATTTTGAGGAACACCAGTGTACACACAGTAGAGCAAATATTATTACATTCCATCAAGTAGAGAAGATTGGAGGGCTCTGACATTTAATCTCAGCATACAGAAAACATCCATGCCTGTCTTTGACTGCCTGACAAGGAAAAGCTGAGCTCTGCGAGGCCCCATCTGCTCGTGATGTAGGATTTAGCTCTCACACATGCAGCTCCATGAATGTTTCTCTGCTGTCCAATTTGTCACAAGGACAGATCATCATTGAGCTGATATTTAAGTCTACAGAGGTTTATATCATTAAAGAATTACCAAAAAAATCCTGACTCTCAAAATGTTCATGATATAATATATATATGTTGATGTGTATGATGTTTAATGTTTAATAATGCATATTTGGGATTTAAACCCCAATCTAACAAAATAACACACCACAGAACAGACTCATAATCTGGATCTGATCTTGAGCCAATAAATTAGAGACTGAGAGAGCTTCAGGTGGTCATCCTAAACACAGCCATATAGCTGGATACCCTTCTATACATTATTTCTTAATTGTCACAGTGGAGCAGGTCCAGACTTTGTGTCATGATGACTTTAAAAACCAGCGTTATCTCTCCCTCGTCCTTCACTTCTCGTCTTGGTAGAGATGAGTCATGTTCAGGAGAGAAGACTGAACTGGACTCTAGACAACTTTAGCTGTATTTTAAATAGATTATGATGAAGAAAAAGTTGTCGCAAAAGTGTCACACGAGCCAACACCATAAAGCCAGAACAGCTTCATTACTCCTTGACACAGATTCACAAAGTCTCTGGATATCTACTGGAGTGATGAATACCATTCCTCCAAGAGATTTTCCCTCGTTTGCTTTTTTTTGTGATGGTGGTAACATGATGGTCAAAAGTCTCCCATAGGTGTTAAATTGGGTTGAGATCTGCCGACAGTGAAAGCCATAAAATATGATTGATATCATTTTCACACTCTTCAAACCATTCAGTGACTCGGATGGAGGCACTATCATCCTGGAAGAGACCGCTCCTATCAGGATTGAATTTTTTCATCATAGGATAAAAGCGATGACTCAGAAAAAACTTTCTATTGATTTGCAGTGAAACTTCCCTTTAAGTATGACACACATGTAAGCATCGGCATTTGCTTTGTTCTTCAGATTTTTCTTTTGTGAGCAATCCATATTTGAACTGTAAACACCTTAATTACTATAGTTCTATGGTTGCTTTTCTTGTTGTTCATCAGCTATCATCAATGCAGTTTGTTGGTTAATAAATGATAAAACATATTGCATTTGTTGCTGGAAATATATGTTTTTTATTTGTCACATCTTTATTTCCGTGATATCTGGGTTGAGATATCTGCTCTGGGGAAGTAACCTGGCTGGTTTATACAAATAACATTGCCCTTAATTTAACAAGATAACAGACAAATAATAATAAAGTAACAAATGCAATGATAAGCAGCTGAGATTTCTCTATTGTTTCCATTTCTGGCAAGATTCACAAACAAAGCAAAGATCTAGCAGCCAGGACTTGGCTTTCTGTGCCTTCATTCATCCCTGTTTCTCCTCTATTGTCTTTTCTTGCCTTCTCCTCCTCTTTTTGTGCCATCTGGATGGACAGATTTGGGATGAGTTTGATGAGACTGTTTGTTGATGAAAGCTAATCGGAGCTACGGAGGATAGGTTGTGCCGAAATCTGTGAAGCCTGTTGGTGTGGGGCCAGAGCTATAGAGAGATCTCCGACATGGAAAATGAAGGTTTTCTCTAATCAGTTCTGCATTATCTGTGTAGGTTGATCATGACAAACCCCTGCAGCCTATGTTATATATATATATCAACATAGAGATCAGGTTTTGAATGAATTCATTATCGAGCAGGAACATGTAGAGGCCGGTTTACAGAAAAAAAAAGAAGAGAAGTCTGCTAAATTGTCTCCACCGGGCTTCAATGTCTGTCCTTGAAAGTGAGCAGGTGGTGAAATAAGGTAAAAAATAAAAAAAATGTAGTTAAACAAACAGCTCTTGCAAGTCAGTGAGGCCAGCAGTATGAGCTCAGAAGAGAGAAAGAGGGCGGCGGTGATATGAGTGGGCTCAGCTACTTACTCAGTTGTTGACGTAAGTAAACAATTTGAACAGCGACGGTGCCTCCCAGTACTGAGGGATTTGACAGCGGAGGATTGGACAAGTTGTGTACACTGTCATGGCTGTCAAGATTCATAGATAGATAGATAGATAGATAGATAGATAGAGTACCATTTTTCATATGCAATGAATTTGCTTCAGTTAGTGAAGCTAAAAATAGCCACTCATGTATTCATGCTACATTGAACCCAGGTCAGGCATCTCATCTAACAACCTCCTATCAAATTACAACCAAGAAAAATCCATAATGTGTGTTCAACAGCCATTTTTTTTTAATCATCAGCGCCTCAAAATAGTATCTCGAGGTTCCACATTCACACAGCCCAAACATTACAGTGAGCATCTTCAACAAATTGCTCCCGAGTGGCGAGGATCTGGCAAACTTACAGTTAATTATTATCTCCTGTTTCCCTGAAAAAAGAGCATTTTGTTGGATGAAGGGTTGCGGGGAAAAAAATCTATATAATTAGATTTCCTCTGCCACATTTTAACACATCCTCCTCTACTTAATGGAGACCTGTGTTTTGGCTTTCCCTCATGAACCAAATGACTTAATTAACAGAGAAATGAGAGACCTGCTGCCTACGCTCCAAATAAGCCTGGGACCAATCCAAGAAAGTAAACATTTTCAGCTGGAACACAACTAATCACGCTGCATATTACCAACAGAGTGTTTGTCCACAAGTGGAACATACAGTACAACACAATGTGAGTCTTACAGGGCAGACAACACAATCTGTTGTTAATGACTGAATTAGGGAGACAGACGATGTTTACTCTTCCTCTGCAAAGATACACTGTGTTTGATATTTTTAATTCTGAATCTGGCAGCTGTTCTGTAAGCCACGATCTCTTCCGAAAGAGTGAAAAACAGCTGCCAAGTTCACCAAACCATTAACAGATTTGTCTCCCTGGTTGATCTTGTATGAAAACACAGGTTTTTGGGATAACTGGAGTGGGGTTAAAATTTCATGCTCATGAATAATATTTCACACATCACCTCTCTTCACTTAAATCTCAGTCTCAGAGGTGGTTTCATTCGTGATACTGGACAAGGGAGGGAGAGCTAACTTACTGTTCTTTCGCCAATGTCGTTAACAAAACTTGTTGCTCAGATAACCTCAACATGCTGTAATATAAATTATTAAAACTCTTACGCATGTGTATTCTGTCATTAAACAATATTTTAAAATGTGGTTAATGACTCGGATAGGGAGATTAATAAAAGATGGTAGATACATTTTTAAAAGCTACATACTGCTTCTTATAGAATCAGTAATTGAGGAGATATGAGCCTCATACTTTTGCCCAAAGGGTCAAACTGTGCACTTGTCAGCCAGAAGAAAAGAGAGGGGCTCACCTCTGTCCACTGTCCGTTGGTCTGTATCATGAGGATGACACAGGGGTCTGACTTATTCAGCGTGTCTCGGTCCAGCAGAGCTTTGCAGGACACACGCAGCTCTACTTTGGAGACACAGGTAGCTGGACCGCTGAGGCTGGTCGCAGGGGAGGTGGCCTCCTGAACGTCATTCATCCTGGCTCAGGGCAAGAGGAACTGCCAACCAGAGAAGTGATGGGATGTGAGGCCGTTGGTAACTCTGAAGGATGGGAAAACGCAGTGGTCGGTCAAAGGATCTCAGTAAAGATGAGGCACGCTCACAGGAGACAGGCGCTTTTGACTTGGTACAGATTCCTGTTGAGTCCCAGGGGGACCAAACCCAAGCTGTTATTACTGCCTCTCAGAGCTATCCCCCCTTGTGAGGAATATCATCTCACCTCAGTAATGACGACAGGAGGGACGTGAAGGTGACAGGGTCGGGCTTTTATGAGTCTAGATCCTTGGAAAGATTAATCTAAGATGGTCAAATGTGATAAATGTTTTAAATCACTGTATGAAAAGGAGAGAGGGTATCACTCAGGATTACAATGCTATCCAC
This sequence comes from Thunnus thynnus, assembly GCF_963924715.1. Classification (NCBI taxonomy): domain Eukaryota; kingdom Metazoa; phylum Chordata; class Actinopteri; order Scombriformes; family Scombridae; genus Thunnus; species Thunnus thynnus. The sequence continues at coordinate 19,638,879 of NC_089517.1, read as the reverse complement.
AAAAATGTGCACAAAAATATAAACTTGATATTGTAATTTACTACATGCTGCCTTACAATTCTTTTTTCCCTGTTTCCAGTTGTAAATGTGAGACAGCAAACAGGTATAGCACAGCCTTTTTTTCTGGTCTGAATTCAAAATGTAAACCAATGGAGGTAGCAGATAAAATCAGGAATCCAACAGCCACATGGCTGAGTGCCTTTATTTCCCAGAAGATAACACAAAACCAAGAAAAGGACTTTGGTTTGTTTGAGCTCCAACGTGGCAAGCATCCGCCCTGCTCAAGTGTCCCTGAGCAAGGGCTTCTGACCCTGATTAACCGCTTTAAAAGGGAAGAAAGCATGAGGACGGAGAGGGGGGGTGAGGGCGGGAGGGGGGGGGGGTCGAATTTCTCTACCAGCATCATTTACTGTAAACGTCACATTATTAGGAGGCAAGTGCGCGTTTTTGCTTTCAGCACCAGGGACAGCGCCCGCGGTTTGCTGCCAGCTGCGCGTCTAGAAACCAGATGTTACTCTCAAAAGCGTAAATTTAAAACTTAACTCAAGAAAAAGCTCGAAATATTATCAAATTCATGAGCTATAAAAATGCTACTCACCGTGTCTTTTAAAGCAAAACTTGTCACGTAAAAAAAAAACCCTCTTTGTAAAGCAACACGTCCGCTCAAGAGCGCAATCCAACAACTTAACGAAGGCGACACGAGAAACGCTCTTAAATGGTTAGTTCATAATTCACCACAGTAAATGAACTCCTGCCACAAATCTGTCATCGTTGAAACCTCCAACATCGGAGGGGTAAAATAACGATCTAGCTATTAGTAGTTTTTAATTATAGCAGGCAAGGCGTCGCAAGAAAAACCAACAGTCTACTTTGATAACATCGTTTGTCACTGACTGCTGTTACTCACTTCCAATAAGACAAATCTGCAGCTGATCAAAAACATACACAAACGCACTTCATCCCCTCATTAAACATTCAACTCTGCTGTTAAAACGACAAACTCACTTCCTACCTGTCGTTGTTCTTTACTCTTAAACACATTTGTTTAATCCTCTCCCATAACACACTGCTTGATTCTTTTTTTTTTCTTCTTCTCCGCCGAAACTCATTGGTTAGTCTAGTGAGGAGGGAGTGGGCTTGGCTTGTGGAGGCGGGGAGTGGGGGGACAGTCCAGCTGCTGATGTAAGGCTGGGCTTTTCTCTGGGAAAAAAAAATGTATATATTGGAAACAAGCCTATGGAAATGCAATAAAGAAGCAAACACAGAGAAGCCATGTGGATAGCTTTTATGTCATTTGCTGAAATTCACACTAAAAGAATCATTGATCTTGTGATGTACCATCAAAAACACTAAAAGCCCCGAGTAAGCTCTGTCGTACTCTCCCACACTCCCTCTGAGTTGAAGTTAATCTCTTTGTGCTAATAATCCTCTTTTTTAAATCTAGATTTCAACTGATATATCAGTGAGGTTTTTCTCCAGCATCAGCATACTGTAGTTAACATCATACTGCTTCACTATACTGTGCTATAGCAGTCAGTCCTGCTGATCACAGAGCTGTCTACCAAAAAAGATCAACCTCAGTGAAAGAGCAGGATGTCGTGCATCTGTGGAAATGCTTCAGAAATCAGTTGCTGTGTTTACATTGTTAAAGGATTGGTTCATAATTTTTCAAGTCTGTCTTGGAACAATAGTGAGGTTTCTAAATGAACACTGAAAAAGGTTGGGTTTTTTTTTTTTTTTTTTTTTTGCTGTAATCATCCCTCCTGTTTGTACTGATCATTAGAAGATCTCCTCCTAATGAGCTTTCAATGCAAGTGACAAAATCCACAGTCCTCGTTTGTGCAAAAAGGTATTCAAATGAAGGTAATATGAAGCTTCAGCCATCCAAATTAGTCAAATCAAGTGGATGTCTTCCAAAGCTACAGTCTTTTTAAAACAAAAATCTCTCTTTTTCTTACTATCCCCCCCACTGCAGCTGAACAGGGAAACACAGAATTTTACACTACAAAGACTATTACTGTGGAAGATATTCACTTTATTTGACTAACTCAGGCTGCTGAAGCCTCCTATTAACTTCAGATAAACTTCTGAAATCATTTTTGCACAAAACGAGGACTGTAGATTTTGGAGTCCATCATTTACATTGTAAGCACATCTCTTAAAGTTCAGTATGAAAAGGAGGAATGATTACAGCGAGCAAAACCTCTTTCAGTGTTCACACAGGCACTTGACTGTTGTTTTAAGACAGACTTGGAAAAATAGTGAACCTATCCTTTAATTAGCATAATGATAATATCCACCTATTCTACCTTCATTCAACAGTACAATCTAAAATGATTTCTATGGGCTTCATCATACAGCTTAAGATAAAAGGTGACATTGGGTGTTTAGTTGATGACTCTGTGTTTAGGACACATATGTTGTCAATTTGTACTTAGATAAGAAGTCAGTTCCTGCTGGCTGTGTCTCAGCCCCTGTAGTAAAACACAAAGTGAGCATGCAAGATGTTTCACAGTGAAGCAACTGGAGCTCAAAAAGACAGATCCTCCAGCAGCAGCACATCACAGCCGAATCTTCATGAGGCAGCCCCTCGGTGGAGTAGAGCAGACAACAGCTGAGGACCTGTGACTCTCTGCTCTCTTACCTTTATCAGATGCACACACGCACACACAAACACCCTTTTGACATACCTATACACAAACACTTACAAGTCTAATATCATCCACGTTAAAGTGATCTTGAACTGATTCATGGTGTAGATTTTCAGTCATTCAGCAATATATGTTACATAACATAATGTTTCTATACAGCATTTATGCCTGAACCTTTTCACAGTCCACCCACAAATGTATTATTTTCATGAATGTATTTCCAGACATTGCATAACATTTATAGATTGCACTGACAAAACAGCAGCTCTCAAGTTGCTGCAAAAACAGTACGAAAGGCCTTGAAAGACAAACTAAGAGACAAAACAGGTGAGAGAATAATTTGGAAATGTTGTGTTTATCGAAATAAAACGTGAAATTTAAAAGGGTTAGGGTCAGGTAACCCTTAAATCAAAGTACCTTCTGTAGTTAGCGGTTGCTTACAGTGCAGCTTATGATAAAGGAAAGCTGTTGTAACGTTTTATTCCCGAAGGCTTTGAAATCAAATAATTCTGTGTCCTTCAGACAGAGAGAACATTTTTTCATTAGAGTTTTGCAGCATTACATTTGATTTCAAGAGCACCTGGCTGATTCTTTGAGAGTTTAGCCACTCAGAAGCTTTCAGCTGCTAAAATGATGTGTGCAGCAGACAGACAAGTCAATAAATTTATTCCCGTAGCAGGAAAAATAAAACATTTGTCTACGTGCTTTTCTGCTGAACAACAAATGATAGAAATACCACATTAATTCCTCTTAAAAGTTGGTCTTATTGGTGAAATTCTTTTTGCTGATGCTTTTATTCAGATACACTTGTGTTAAATATGTGAACTTGCTGCTCTCTGACAGGGCCATCACCTAAAGTCAGCTCTCTCTCCTGCAGATTTCACCCCCGCTGCCCCTTCTTCCATGAGTATTCTGAGTCGGTAGGAAGCGTCTGCTTTGGGGCACACACCTGAGCCCTGTTACGCCACAGCTCCAAACATCGGCCATCTGCTGCTGCGTCGCTTCAGCACCTCACAGGACGTTCTCTGCGTTTACACATGGATTATCTATTCAGATTGTCCCCACTGCGTCTCTCCAGTCACAGTCAGTGCACGCCTTGGTGCTGCTGACCACGCTGCCTGTACAACAACCCAAATATCTCCTAACATAGCCTGAATCGCTCAATTTTAAAGTCAAACAATCCTGTCTGTGTAATATAGCTTCGGTGTGTTTGTGTAACATCATCCATCCACCAGCAGTTCCCTTGAGCAGAGGTGTTTTTTAACATGTAGGTTTTTGGAAAAAAATTTCTAAGTCTCTATTGATTTTAAAGTCTTTCTCATCGGGAATAGATGATGGAGCTTCCCTGTTAATGGTGATCAATCACTGAGCTTGTGTTTCAGCACCGCTCTAGTAACGGCTCATTGAATAGAAACGTTATCTGCAGGAGTCTTCTCTGTCATCATTATATTTGATTTACTGACCTACAAATATTGTAGCCGAACAGATCTCACTTCCTTTTCACGGAGGAAACGTGATACATCATAGGTCTGAAGCTGACACTGAAGGATTATATGCAACTTAATTGATTTCAGTTTGATTGTAGATTAGAAGAGAAAAAAATATGTGGGGAAATGTGTTAACTGCAGCAAAGGATACAAGTGAGAACAGAAAAAATGATACATGCACTTACTAATTAAATAGTAAATGAATATTCTCTTGGTTATTCACAACTACAGTAGGAACTGTAACCAGAACAGGTTTTGGTTGACATTTGGCATAGACTTCTCTTGTAAAGGACAATTTGTTTGTTGTAGTCAGTTTACAGCTGCAACTGATCAACCTCTTCATCTTTTAAAAATCAATCAATTAATCATTTAGTCTTTAAAACAAAGAAACCATCAAAAAATACCTGTCAGAACTCCCCAAAGCCAAAGATGACGTCTTCAGAATGATAGTTTGGACCGACTAACAGTGCGAAACCCAAACATAGTGCATTCACGCTGATATGACAAAGAGAAAAGCAGCAAACTGTCTCATTCGAGAAGCTATAATCGGAGAACGTTTGGTACTTTAGCTTGAAAAAAGACTTAAATGATTAATTAATTGACTAATCGTTTCAGCTCTGGGTCAGTCTTGTATGATGTAAACTGTGCTCATCAAAAGTAAGAAATCAAGAAATTTACATCACAATTTATATTAATTTGCATACATTTTGGTATTGCTTTTTATGTAGATTGTTAGAAAAAAATGACATCACTTGTTAAAGGACAGGTTCACATATTTTCAAGTCTGTCTTAAAACAATAGTCAGTAAACAGGAGGAATGATTATACAGCCAGAAAAAGCTGTTTCATTGTACATATGAGCACCTGAACACCTGCTTTAAGGCTGGAGTTATTTGGTAACACAATGAGGACACAGGTGGTTAAACTTAATGGTTCATAAGTGTGATTTAGTGAATCATTTTGCAGCATCATATCTTAAGGATAAACAAGATCATATATTAGATTTCAGCTGTATCAGTCACTTGTGGCGCAAAACAACTTGACTCACCACTTATCTTCAAAAGCTGAATTATTTATTTTCCATTCAGACTGTTGGAAAACAGAAACATTAAAGGAGACACGAGCAAGGACGTTGTGATGGGTCCAATCTCATCCATCCTCATTTTTCAGTCTGTCTGTCAGCATGCTCCAGTCTGTTATTGCATTCGAAGTTTTCGAATGTTAATAAACAGAGTAATGCATCTAAAATAGATCTCCGCCAATAGGAGAGTGTCTGCAGCTGTGTTTCATTTGAGTTACTTTTTATTCATTCCCTTCACCTTATCAGAACAACACAGCACACACCAGCTGTGCACATTGTTTGTAAATGTCCAGAAACTCTGTTGTCATAGCAATGTTTTACATTAACAGTCAGTTTTGGTTCATGTCTGCCAGCAGGAAACTGTCAGCATGGAAATTAAAATTCCACTTTACTCTCCTGCAGACGCCAGGTGAAAAACTGCCTCACTGGGATGTGATTCTTCCTCGCTTTTCATTTCTCCTAAACCTTCTCTGCCTCATGTTGTTGGCCTCCACTACCTGCAGCTGTAGATAGTCTAGCGTTATAATGGTCAGCTGCTATTGAGTCTCCTCCAGGTTTAAACTTTATTCCCATTGATCAGACTGTAAAAATATGAGTCCACTGGACAACCTTGAATGAACATGCACCAGTTTGTCAGCAGTTTCCTTCTAATAACTGCTGCTTCTCTGATTATTGAATACCAATGGACTAATAATTGGTTTTCAATTTTTTTTTTACATGGAGCAACAGTTGCTGTTAAAATTCAGTAACCTGTTCTGTTAAATGCTTATCGCCTCCATTACCGAGCTTCATTTGTGCTTGTACTGCCACCTACTGCTGTAAATAAGTCATGCATAGACACCAAACCCCAGTTTTAGGTTTGAGTTCTGGTACGATTCAATTTAATAATGAGATAAATCAAGTATTATTGTGTGGTGTGAAAATAATTTCTTTCAGCTCACACCTCAATTCCCTCAACAGCTATCCAGTGGATAGAAATCATAAAAAAGGAACTCTGACCTCAAAAGATTTTTACATGCAGTATATTTATATTGGTAGACATAGATCAGATATATTATTTGTTTTTGTGCCCTGGTTCATAAACAAGGTTTTATCTCAGCTGTATTTCTTATGGTCAAAATTACAATAAAACTTGCTGTGGCAACTTTTTATGATCTTACAAGTATTTACAATCTGAGGCCACAATTTTAGCACATTGGAAACCATTTATATATCAGACCTCACCTGCGTTGATACTGTAAGAGACCCAGATGTTGAACTACAGTTCTTTCTATGTACAAGATATCATGTTATGTCCCATCTGTTGTGCGGCTTCATTCTACCAAGTCCCATGATCTGTGACAAGACCATGAAAACCACCAGTCTTCATCAAAACTAAATCTCAAATCACGACATTCTCACAATGATCTTTTTTTTTTTTTCCATACTTTATTTTGCAAAGTTCCAGACAGGCTACATTTACTTCTTCTTCTCAACATCCTGCTCGGCAGCCTCTTTGGCTCTCTTGGCACGGATGCCGAAAAGACGAGCGTTGGCCCGGGCCATACGCAGGCTGGCAAAGGCCTTGAAGTTCTTCTCGTCGTCAGAGATAACACGGGCCTTCTCCTTCTTGTGTACCTGGAAGAGAAGGAACAAAAATGTATAGTAATCTGATACACTTTCCAAAAAAAGGCACTAAATCCTATTGCCAAATGACAAAATCTGCCAGTTTAACGTGAACTAATATGCAATTTCAAGCCCAATTTTGGGACATCATATTTCAACAAATGAGATTTTCAAGCTTGATTTTCAAAACAGTCATCAGAAAAGGGGTTCAAGTGTTTCATCACAGAAATACAGAGATTCCGGAGAATTTCTCATCATCTGACTGCTGCAATGAGAAACAAATCAACAGTTCTTTCTCATCACGGATATGCTGGTTTAGATATCCTTGGCAAATGACAAAGTCCTGTCAGTTTAATGTTAACTCATAGGTAAAATTGAACCTTATTTTCATCAAACTAATTCACATTTATTTCCTGTGATTTCATTGTAATTTCTATTCTAGTACAGTTTTGAATGTGTATGTGTTGGGTGAAGGAATTGCAACTTACAGTTTTGATGGGCATGACTGGACCAGAGAGCTGAGTGGCCATCTTCAGTTCCTCCACCTGAAAAGATCACAAACAATTATTGAAGGGAAAAGAAATGCATATTACTCAGTTGCATCTTGCTACAAGGCAGACAAACATCAGGTTATTACCAACATCTAAGTGAGGTGATACAACCTCAAATCAGGCCTGGTCATAATAAATTGTTGATTAAGGCATTCTGGTCTAAATATTCATTTTCAACCATAATAAACCACTTGCAGACTAACTGGAGTGAGACAGTATTTGGCTGTAACCCTGCATCATTGTTCTGACTGGTCGGATTGTGTAAGCATCTGTAACATTACAGGTTCTCAGTCATGTTTTATTAATCAGGTGAATAATCTTACCAAAAAAAAACTAACTCATTACAGGGGAATTTGTTCTCAAAATTGACTGAATTTTAAAAGTTCACTGATGCGTCCCCAGTTTCATTAGGTAACCCCAAATGCCATGCAGTGCTGTAAAAACTCCAACACAGCCAGTTTCATAAACCAAAAAATGGCATTCAGAATGTAAATTCTGATCTTTCACTGAAGGTGTTTGTGATAAAAAATGCTTTTAACTCAAACTGACATGCAGAGATAAGAGGACCTTATCACTGCACTGCATTTAGAAAATACAAAAGAAAAGCATGGCAAAGGCATGAAATACATTTTTGCTCCCTCAAAGACACTGTCACACAGGACTCTTTCCGTTTTTATACAATTGTACAATAAACTCATGAAAATCAATAAAATAGCCTTTACAGAAGATGAAACAAACACACTGGAGAGGACTTTGTACCAATTCAAGAAATGGCTCTCCTACTACTGACCGCATGCCTTTGTTAAATGTTTTAACCCTCAGTTTTCTTCAGAAAAACTAAACTACTATTAACATCTGTTCACTTTTTAAAAGATATTCCAGTCTGACACACTTCAAAAATTTGTTTTCAAAGTTTTTTTTTCTTTTTTCCCTCCTCTCCCCTCTCTGCACCGGTTCTTGACCCTCTATGCAACAGCATGAAAGAGGAACTTACAGTGCTGTCTCCCTTCTTGGGGGCAGAAGCCTTCCTGGGGAACAGGATGAGCTTGGAGCGGTACTCCTTCAGGCGCTGCACGTTGGCCTGAAGAGATTCTGTGGACCTGTTACGACGGCGAGAGTCGACAGAGATGCCGATGGTGCGGGCTGTCTTTTTGTGGATGCCGGCCGCCTGCAGGGAGGAGCAGAAGCACAAAGAGTTAAACACATATTTCTGATTTGGAGGTAATGTTGTAATGTCCACTACACAAGATATTGGTGTCCATTTTGTGAATTTGGTTTTCAACTCAATTTAAAAACAGCAGTCATCAGATAAGGGGTTCAAAATGATTCATCAAGTGAATACAGAGATTCCGGAGATTTTGTCATCATTTGACTGCTGGGGGAAAAAAAACGGTCCTATATTTCTAAACATAGTTGCCAACATGTTTGTCATTACTGTCCCAGGTACTCTTTGTGTCAGTCTCTTTTCATAGGGGACAAAGCTTCACTGGAAACTGCAAGCTGACAGTTTCCTTGCACACTGACAAACACTGAACCTAGCACTGACTGGTTAAAGGTCTTATTCGCGGCATAGCGCTTCTTTGTCCATATTCATCGGGTGTTTAACATCTGATTAACATAATAGTGTTTACAAGAGCAAACTAATGGAATATTTATATTATATATGCACTGTATCATGCCCAATTAAAATGATTCAACACTTCAACGTATAAACTGGGGCTCTTCATTTTCTTCCCCAGTAATGTTGAGGTGACCAGCATTATCTGGTGGCCATTTTACTGGAATCAGGGCTGCTTGGTGCATCATGATCAGATTGATTTAATTTTTGCCACCACACAAATTTAGCTGATGAGGATCAAATTGAGATGTGACTTGTGTTTATAGTTGACAAAGGGATTCCTTGTTATCCTCCACAACTTGGACAGCAATTTTAAATTCGGTAGGAGAACTTCGAGGTTCTTGTTCATGGTGATAGACTCTGAAAAATTAGGAACAGAGGTGCTCTATATGCCACAAGCTCTGCAAAATTACCTCACTGATCAATAACAGTAATTCGTGTTTGAGCCTACTCTTGTACGAGAAAACAACTCCACATGATCAGAGGTGATGCACATCAACAATCATTTTAGCCTTCCTCCCACAGCAGGTAAGTGCATGGGAGGAAAGGCAAGGTACATGTTGGCAAGAACATGAAGTCTTTGGGCTGCACTTCATGTTCCTCTATAACTATTGACGTTTTTTGGTCTGGTGGGATGCATGATTCAGAGAAAAAGGTTGAGCCCATTCTGTTTTACATCCACAGTAGTTGTCAATAGCACCTCTGAGGTGGAGGTCACCCTGAATAACACTCGCTTTTACTGTGTCTTGCTGACAATATTTTCTACCAAACCAACAATTGATGAAAATTCACCAGTTGGTTTGCTACACTTATCCCTTCTGAGTCGATGTGTATTCTGAACTATTGAGGATTTTACTCTGAGGAACACATTTTCCAAACAATCCTCTTGCTACATGGTAACGCAAGAGTGTGACATTGCTGATGAATTATTCATGCTCGTTGATCTATTTACAGACAGTATTACCTTGAGTTCCTCCAGGGTGAAGCCACGTCCGGCACGAACCTTGGTGTGGTACCTGATAGTGGGACACCTGACCTGTGGCCTCAGTGGTCCGGCAACAGGACGGGGGGCGATGAGACGGGCCTTGGCCTGGCGAGCCTTTCGCCTAAAGAAGGAGGCATCTTAGTCAAACTAGAGTAACCAAAGGAACTACAGAAACTCAATTATACAAGTCTGTTTTGCATTTCATCTCAACAACCATAACAGTAATGCAAACAGATTTAAAAAAAAAAATGCTAAATGCTTTGAGACACAAATACACAATCATTGTTTCTTTGTAAACTACTTCTGTGTATGTTGAACAGATGTGATGAATGAATGCAAATGAGACAAGCAGCGGTGATAAAAAAGTGAAAATAACAGCATCTGTCTCCAAAATTGCACCATCTGCAACTTTTTGAAGTCACTCATACTTCAAGTCAGTCACCAAATTGAAATAATTAGCAAACTGTTACCTTAGGTTTTGTTCATCTACATCTACTTAGGGAACTGCCTACATAATTTTGAGTTTAATTTAAACCTGTGTTCTTTAAGATGTTCCTGCGGTGGGAAAAAGGCTTCAACAACACCACTGTATGTTAATGCTAGACTTGAGAGATCAAAATCAGTCTACTGTGTTTACAGACGCCCCTACATAAATGCAGAGGAGCCCTGAAACTTATGTGGAGCAGATATTTTTATGCTCCGTTAATGCACACACAGGCACATTAAAGCTAGAAAACTTCCTTTTTTATAGCCTAGTATACATTTTGTATTGTACATTTTGCAGCTGAGTCTCCAAACAATACATTCATCATCTTGCCTTCCAGAAAGCTAGACTAAGTCCAGGCCACTTTGCTATGGGATGAGATACCCTGGCTTAGTCTACTACGATGTACACATCGCTAATGATTGCTTTTAGGTCACTAAATAAAATAGTTTGCATTGCTAAACATCAGTGCACACATATCCCAGATTACATCAAAGCCATTTATATGAAGTCTTGCCTAACTTATGTTGTCTTAACTGTACCCAGAATAAGATCCAGGTCTTCAGAGGGAGCTTTTAGTTACTTTGGTCCTGCTCTCTGGAACAAACCATTCAAAACTACATGAGGTGTACTTTAATTATTGTATGAAAATCAAACAGCAACCTCTTTCATTCTCCAAATTTTCTGTTATTTTCATATTCACTTCAAATACTCCAAACAACAGACACTGTCATTACATTTCCCTTTATTACGGAAATAGCTTTACAGGCACTCAAGATAAAAGTCTGGCACTGCTTTCAAGCTTCAGGGAAAACTGAACTGACTTGCTAATACACAATTAAAGTTGTGTTATCAAATTGAAAAAGGGCTTTAACAAAAAATACCACTTGCCCTACAAGATGAGATATAATTGATCAAGCATGCTATAGTGTATTTTAATTCTTTACTGCACTAGCATGGCTTTCCTAGTTATTATGAACTGTACAACAAGGCAGTACACCCTGCATGCAGACATTTACAAAAAAGATGTTGATATCCACGTTGTATTCTTAAACAATTACAGACAGGCCCTTCACATGACAGCCATAAGAAAACGAAGCAGTATGACACTACATTCAAGCCAACAACTAACATTCAACTATCACTGGATTTAAGTTTGAACTCAACACCCAGGTCTACTCTATATTTTAAGAACAAGTCTCTAATGTCCTCGTCTAAATCTGACAGGCTTACTCTCTTCAGCCTAATTAGTTTTATTTCAGTCAACAAAGTTAAATGCCATTACTTTTCCAAAACTTTCTAAGCTTTTACTTAATTTCATTACTTTTACAAGCCTGAAAAGAGATTTTAAAATCCCTAACTTATCCTGGTTTTCCATGGCCCTGGGAACCATCACCTGTTTTTGCCAGTTATGTTACTTTAAAGGGTATCTGGATCAGAAACGTGTCTCCGGTCATGGAAGGGGTTTGATACACAGCTGTATTAGTTCAGGTTAACGTTGTAGCATCTCTCCCCTGAGCAAAGGGCAGCACTCACCTGCGGATCTTCCTGGCTGGCTGGTTAAACCAGGTACGCACTCTTTTCTGCCAGTCTTTGTGGAAATGGGGGTTCAGGATCATTCCATTCCGGCTTGGGGCCATGGCTGCCTGCTTCCCTGCAACACAGCGTGGTACACAGGCATAAGCAGAGTGTCATGCCGGCACACCACCGGTCCTCTGAGAGGCTAAGCTAACATGCTAACGACCATACACATTAACGACTGCTACGTGCCACTACTGGTCATTTTCAGACCTAATTTGCCATTTCGGCAATAGTTACGTGAGATCCCTTTATTTTAATAAGACATTATTTAAATATGACGCTAATAAAGTTGGCCTGTAACGGCAACGCTAGCAGACACACACAAACACCAGGAGACCGACCATCACCGCGAAAATAGACACTTTTTAGCAATTATACGAGGAAATCTGTGACAATAATCATATTGTTTCAAAGGTGTTAAAACACACTATTTCATGTGTCCAGTGGAATTTTAAAACACTGATAAAATACCAAGGATTAACACAGATTAGTTTGAATTCTGTGGAGGATAATTTCACATACCTACGAGGGAGGAAAATGGCCGAAAGGAAAAAGGAAGTAGAAAGGCGGTGGATTGTGGGATATGGGGTCCTATCAAAGAGTACACTCAAGAGCATTCCCCTCCACTACAGGAACACAACCGATAAAACGTGAAATTCATGAAAATATTTCAGATTATTTAATGTAAGGGTAGGTAAAATAGTCATTAAATGAATTAAATGTGATGAAATAATAGTTACACATATATATAGCCACGCTGTTTAAAAAACACCCCCTTCATTCATAGTTTTCTTCGTAAGTTGTATCATTTTGCGTTGTACCAGAGCAGCTTCACAGGCTGTACACTATATTCTTATACGAGTGCGACACATGCAGAACCGCAAAACAAAAGCTTTTGTCAGTATCTAAGATAAATATGCACAAAATTGTGGACTCACATAAACCGACCACAGAAGGAGGTCATTTTTAGCAAAACCGGAAGTAAAGTTTGTTTCTCGTTTTTATCATCTTTGTTTTGCTATAGAAAAGCGCACTCAAAATGTTCAAAACCCACTTTGAACATTTAGAAATACCTTTTTTTAATATATATATATTTTTTTTAAATACAAACTTGTACAAAAATATTTTCTCTACAGCTGTGATGATGTGATTTTTAATCACAACATGGCTGAGTTGAGGTTTAGAAATAGGGTCAGAGTTTGGGGTTGCTACAGCTATTTAGTGTAGGCTATTAATTGTCTAATGAGTTTTACTTTTTGTCACCAGTTGGACCAGGACAGTAGTTCAATAATAAAAGTTAATAATAATAAAATTTAAAAGACTTAACTTATCTGACTGTGAATTGTTTAAACTTGTGATTGTAAATAGATGTGACTTACATTGGCTGCTGTAGATGTCTGGTTAATAAACTGCAAGCTTTTCTGATATTGATGGGAATTTTTTCATTAATGGGAATTATTTCATGATGTCATGTTGTGTTGATAATGTTGATATTATACGTTAGCTTACAATTAGAGGTGAAGTGTTTATCACTGGCCACTAGATGTAGGCCTACTACCTTTCATCAGCAGAAGGCAATAACTACAAGGCTTGGCTCTGGTTAGATACAGTAGCTATAGTCCACAACAGTCAACTAAATAATCTTCTTAAAGTTAATCAGCATACATAGCTAATAACTATGTAGCAGTAGGATATAGCTCTAAGTACGTGGCAATGGAAATTACCTTAAACAAAGTGACTTCAAAGCTGGTTATCTTTTATATGTTGAGTACTAGTTTTGAAAGACTGTCAGGGACCATGTGGACTGATCTCTTTTGTAGTGTGTCTTATCAACCATTCCCTGCCATTTCTGACGTACAAACTCAATAAAACCATAATGTCACAGAACTGCAGCACATCATGGATGTTTGAAGTGACTCCTATTAACATTTCTTGTTAGAGAGTCAAAGGTTCAGTCAACAATAGGGATGACCTGATTATTGTTATTTTGCTCTTGCCACTGATCTGGGTCATTTCATATGAATATCAGCTGATAACAAGTCCAATCTGATTTGATTTATTTATTTATGTTTTTATTATTTACAATTAAAACACCTCTAGCAGACTGTGAAGCTTGACACTTTGATTACAGTGGAGCTATTAAAACATCTCATAACTAAATAAACTTAAATGTATAAAATTAATTCATGTTTGAGCTATCATTAAAAAGCCCAAAGGTTAAATATAAACATGTTAACTACACATTCTGTAGGTATCAGCAGATACCTCAGTAAACAGTTTGGTGTTGTGTAGGATGTTACTGTATGTGCTAGAGTTGCTATTAAACAGAATGGGCCTTTAATGATAATGAAAGAAGGTAACGCATGCACAGGGGCAGACCTCAACTAAAAGGGCCCAAACAGTTATAGATTTATAATGATGTTTAGATATTAAAAATACTGAATCATGTTACTAATCTAACTTACTGTACCCCAAAATAATAGTATAAGTATAATAGTACAAAAGGCTCCCAAAGCACTTAAAATATGCAATGGTATACTTCTACTTCAGAGGAGAACACATTTCAATACATATCACATTTACTTGACAGATGAATGTCACTGGTTACGTTGCAGATTCAGATTTTACTCACAAAATATAACAAATAAAATATGATGCACTATTACTGATTAAATTATCCAGCATTATGTAAGATTTAAAAATTTGTATGCAGGATTTTTACAGTATTTTTACTGTAGTATTAATAGTTTTACTTCTTAACTCTTATAATTATTATTATTTTCTTTATGTTCTGTGCTGTATGTTTCATACATTTATGTTTCACTATGAATGAAAAGTGCAGTACAAATTAAATGTATTATTACTATTATTATTATTAAGAAAACAGTTTTGAGTACTTCTACCACTGCCAATACCAAAATTCCCAGTTAGAGAAAGGGTGAAATTAAAGCAAGACAGAGTTTGCCTGTGGCCCCCATATTACTAAATCTGCCCCTGCACCTGATATTTATAGCCTTGCACCTACATAATGTGTGTAAATCTGCTCTCCTTCAACTCTTTTAATGATAATGCAGCACACAACACTACATGTTTAAAATATATCAGAGTTGGCTGTGTGTGTGACTGTGACTTGGAAGAGGAGTGGTTCATGTGGTTATGATGAAATGGTTGAGCAGGACTGTCAATAAGAGCTGCTGAGCCCCAACAAACTCTCAAGCATCAGCCTCATTAGTCTCTCCAAAAGACAATAATTACTAATTTCTTATTAAGTTTATGTCTAATCAGATTCAAATACATTTAGGTAACTTTCCTCTGTGTAGTTTTGCTGTGCCCAGTCCTGTCTGAACTTGTCTCTCTGCACTCTGAGTCACTGTGCTCTTTGCAAACACAATGCAGAAACATTAACTCTATAAAATCAAATGGTTTAATACAATGGTTATTGCTGTGATTGTTAACTGCTACAGACATCAAAATAAAGCTAAAAAAAGAATGTCAACAGCTTCTATTTGGCTCTTACTAATGCTATAAATGGATTAGTTTTCAAAATGTCAAATAATTGTAAAAAAAAAAAAAAGAAAAAAAAAAGGGGGTCTTTTTTATGGAATTGCTTCTCTTTTATGAAATATGTCTGAGTAAAATCTTATTAAAGTACAATTTTAAACCTAATGTGGAACAAACAATCAGTCTATCAGAGAAATACGACATAACTAGTTTTTCTTTTTTATTATCCTGCTTCACTTGTTAATGCAGGATGATAGAGCAGGACATCATGTGTAGAAAAGGTATCAGTAGAGAGAAAAATGCAGTTTTTAAATGGAAGGTTTGGTACATATTAGGTCAGCAGCAAAGACTTTTTCTTTATGAGGAAGTAAACATGAGGATATTTAGATTTGTCTTTTATTATACAATTTTTCAAATAGGTATATTGCATGATAAAGTGAGAGAGAGGTTAAAGTCACTCATGACAATGTCTGTAGTCAGAAATACCAATTACAGCGTTTATTTAACATTATCAGCCTGAGAGTTCAGTTTTTTACCTCAGTCACTGATTTTAAAACCACTGCCTCATTAATCATTTATCAACTAGCCTCTGCAATCTCTGCCTATCTTCACCTGAGGGCAAAGGTCAAGGTGTGTGCAACTGTAATAAGCACCATGAAGCACCCTGTTCTGTCAGCAACATGTGCAACACACTACGAACATGTGAAGTCTATTATCTACAGCATGTCTTAAATTGTGCGTGAACCTTTTTACTAGATGTACAGTATTGTGCTTATTGCTGTGTGAACTGCTGCTGTCGTGGCATCATCAAAATATTCCTGCATGTTTAGTGCAGTTGTGAAATTCAGTGATTAAAAAGATCAAAACTACAGCAGAATAAATGTTTACTCTTCATCCCTTTATTGGCCCACAATGAATGCAGAAGAATGATGCTGTCTTCTGAGTTAAAGATATTAGTGACTAAAAAGTATGTAAATAAAAAACAAAGACTTGTCAATTCAAACATAA
The DNA here is from genome assembly GCF_963924715.1 of Thunnus thynnus. Taxonomy (NCBI): domain Eukaryota; kingdom Metazoa; phylum Chordata; class Actinopteri; order Scombriformes; family Scombridae; genus Thunnus; species Thunnus thynnus. Next base: position 19,622,328 of record NC_089517.1, on the reverse strand, counting down.
GGACCAAATTTATTAAATGAACGTGACACAGCACTTACAATCACTTTCCAGTCTTAAACTGCATCTGTGCACTTTTAAAATGGAGCAAAGCACCAGAAACAAGACCCAATAATACTGACTGATCTTGATATTAAGAGCCCTTAATGTTTTAGTGGCTAAATGAATCTTAACCTTCTAAGTGGGAGTTGTTACTGAGGATTTAAAATTATTTTGATACCACAGTTCCAGTATCAAAATAAATACCACAGATGAAGAAGAGTGTCACTCAAGATGTTAGTAACCCTGCCCTACTTATCTTTGATTGAAGTTACATTACAAAATAGCACAGTGAGTTTATTGATTTATTCATCAAGTGACTTAATAAATTTATCATAGGCAGCTTGATCCATGAGGCCGTCAAGTTCTTCAGGCTTTTCAATCGTCATCTTGATAAGCCACCCTGAAAGGTAAGAAGTTTGTATTTTAAAAAAAAATGTAAAAAATGTAGGAGAACAAGGAGAAAATCCTAGAAATTACTATTAATGTACAGGGGAGCAGTGAGGTGCTTACCATCTGCATAGCAGGCTTTATTCACAAGTCCAGGATTCTCTGCCAGCTCTGTGTTGATTTCACTCACTTCTCCTGTCAGTGGTGAGTACAACTCACTGGCAGCTTTTACACTTTCCAAGGCACCAAACTCTTCTGCAACACACACATGAAGGCAACAACGTGACAATTGATACATCTTATCTCACCGTTGGACTCTATTACTTACAGAAATGTACACTGTATTTCAGATTGTTACCCATTTGTTCAAGTCTTTGGCCAACTTCAGGGAGTCCACAGTACACCACATCACCTAATGCTTCCTGAAAGGATAAAACAAATTGTATCAATTACAGTATAGCCTATACATCTAATAACAACAATTAAAAGCAATAATCCAATCTAATCTCCAAGTTTTGCATTTTAAAAAGGCTGATGATAATCTAGGTTTCTTATAGTGGACAAATCCTATGAAAACACCAAAATCAACTATGTGTTTATTAGTCCGTCTCTTTCCCGTCTCTCTCAGCCCTTTAATTCCTACTGAGGATGTAAATCTTTAATTAACAATTATGTACTATTTTTAAATGCTAAAAAATTATTGAATGAGCTGGGCAGTGTAGTTATTAGTAAACCTTACTCAAACAGGAGTAATTGGTGAATTTGGTGAGGATTACAAAACCAACTACAGTGTGTGTTCATGGTAATGAGGGAACATCCGGAGCAACAGTGTGGCTCACTGATGAGTTTTTAAAAGTTTTTGGACAACAATGTTGGTTTGGTCTTTTCATGGGATATGTTTAAAATAAGAAGAATGAATATCCCTATACCTATGTCTACCTCATAAGTGAGGGGGGTATTTTTTAAAATCATAAAAAGGCACCATAGAGAGAGAACCAGCAGTGAAGACAAAATTACACATAAAAATCTGAGATGTATCAGAGCGGCTGCTGGGTAATACTTTGCTTCACACAGTTGCAATGCTGACACAATTTATTGAGACTACTACCAACAGGAAAATATGTGCAACTCATTCATACAGGGGACTTATTATGACAAGCAGCCTAGTCAATAGTTTTGAAACAGACACAGGACCTGAGCTGATGATATCACCAAGATGTATAACTTTCTCTTGCTCATTCATACACAAACATGGAAAAGACTCACATAAGGATGAGGAAACAATAATAAAACAAAAGCGTTTATGACTGATTAAATTGTCCTAGGTCATGTTCCTGCTACTCCTCCTCGATATCACCTATATAGTTTATTACCTACTGTATATTTTTAGGCTACTTTACACAGGCAGGTAGAACTGACCAGTTACATGTGAAATCATATACAGTGCTAATATGAATCTACAAACTCCTCTACTCAGTGACGCAAAGTGGGAAAGCTAGCTAATCTTCATACCTACTTCTTCAATAATGTAGAGAAGTAGTAGTATTGTGTGGACCTCAAAGACCAGGGCCCTAACTTTTAGTATCAACACTGTGTAGACAACGTTGAACATTATGAAGAAAATTTCTGTGAAAAAGAAAGTGTAGAAAATGACTAGAAGTACTAAAAAAATTGGTATTCATCACGTCTGTGTACGCTTTCCTCATGAGGCACTTGTACTTGTACTGTGTACTTCCACACATTTTACCCTAAACTACAATACTCATCCACAACAAGCCTCATTTACTGGAACATTGGAACAATTCTCCAAAATAACAATTTATGGTAAAAAAACCTTTAAAGGCTGTAGGAAACATCACTTATTTTGAGATCCTGGAATAGTATCAGTACAGTACAGTTGAATATACTTTTTGCAACTCTCAAACTTTAGGTAGAAGTTTTAAATTATATATATATATATATATATATATATACATATACTATACATATATATATATATATATATATATATATATATATATATATATATATATATATATATATATATATATATATATATATATATATATATATATATACATATACATATACATATATATATATATATATATATATATATATATATATATTGCTGAGGAAGTAGTGCTGCAATTCTGCTGTGCAGCAGCAATACACAGAACAATCGCTGTCATAAAAACTGCTAATATCATGCTTCCACTGAACCCTCCAGTCACAGAGTGACAACCTCTGATAGGGTAAAATATGGATCATGGCTTCCTAAGTTGTACCGCCACCTACTTAATGAACTCTAAACTATTTAACATACAAATTAAGCTGTTAAGCAATTAAGCTTTTGACACTTCACACACTGAATTTCACTAGATTGACATTTTTAAAGGGACCACATCAACAATGACTTTGCCATTCTTGAATGCACCCAAGGTCAACTAACAGTTGTCTATGAAAATATCAGTAAGTAAACAGAAAACCTATCAGTGTACACTACAGTCATCCTTGTATTTACTACAGTTAATGTTAAGCCATTCTGTGTTTGGTGGATGACATTTCACGCTGCTATACAATATTTCCACAAGGTCAAAGCATGTACAAGTATACAATCTCAAATTAAAAGTGTGAATTGAAACCCTCCAGACTTTGCTGATTGCCTTCACGTATATGAGCATTTCTTTTGGATTGTAGTGGTGACATATTAGGGTTCATGAATATAAATAGAAGTAGTGAAAACACTGTGTGCAAAGAAGACAATGCTGTCAATTGATATCCTGATAATCAGGTAAACTATTTGAATCACTGAATAAAAATGAGACATGTGGAGTGACTCTGAGGTGTGAAAACAGGCTAGACATGTTTTCATTGCGCAATCCATTTATTCCCAGGATATTATATTCCAGTGTCATTTGAGAAAAAAGATGGTTCGGGGTACTCAAAAATAAAAAAAGATTAAGGTCAGCAGCAGAGATAAAATTATTTGAACTTGAGCTCAGTGGCAAAACTGAGTGGTGCCCATTGTCAGGTTGAATGCTCTAGCAATAGCAGCTCTAGCAATAGCGGTAATAACAGTTCCTCTAAAAGCCACTATTAAGGTAAAGATAAAAAACACCTGCATTTAAAGTTTAGACTGCCCTTGAGATTTTCTGCACACCACTGCAGTGTGGTGCTAATCAGTTTTCTCAAACAATAGTCATAAAACAGTAAATTAGCTTGTTGTTGTAGTACAGTTTCTGCAGGCTAGGACAAAGGGCAGCACTGAACGGCACAATTCAGACATTAGTATATCACTATTTTTAGATTGCCATCAGTAAACCTCTGACCCAAGTGTGTCATAAATCAACGCTTAGTGAAAGGGAAGACAACAACCTACCTGAGCGTAACTGCTGATGCCAACTGTGCCGACTCCACCCTCAACCCGCACCCACTCATGCTTATCTGTGAACTTTAGGGCTGTGGAGAGAACAAAGGATCAAGTTGTAACAGATCAATTAATTAGTTTGTGTAACTGAGAGGAGTCTATAAATCAATATACACTATGATTAAAGAAATAAACGTTTGTGCTATGATGAACCTTAAGAGATACATGGAGCACAGTCTTGATAACAGTCAAACTGATAAAACAGACTAGAGGAAGCCCAACAGTCTCAAATCATGTCATTTGTATGTCCAAAGACAATCTTTATTGTACTATGAACCGGAGCTGATTACTTATGCAACAACATGTGTGGCTTATTAAACATCCAAAACCTGTAGATTACTGATTGCAGCGAGAATCCCTAAAACATTTACAAGTCAAAATCACAAGCATTCTGCAAGTGCAGTTCCTGGGTAATGACCATCCAACATTTGACAGAAAAAGTTGCAAGCAGGTGCAAATAAAACCTGCTGGCCGCTGCGTAAGTGGACAAGTCAGATCTAAACAAAAAAAAAACAAAGAATTAGAGCCTTTTGATTCCAAGCTCATGCTGTCATCCTTACTATAACCCCGTGGGAAGAACAGCAATGCCTCAACAATTTCCAGTGTTGGCATCAGACCATGCAGAAAAATACAGGTTTGAACCAGATTGTGAACTGTGTAAGATGCTGATGCATGGCCGGAGAGAGCGCTGTCAGTCCTGAGAGCGGACTGTCCCTGCTGAAAAAGGGCAGGATACATGCTTTTATACTGTTTTTAACCAAATGAGAGCCTTAGAAAGAGCTTTAACATTTGACAAGGTGATTGGCAGAAGAATAAATAATGCACAATTAAAATTTTAGACCACATTGTGCACGTGGGATACATCCCTCCACAGCTGCTCATTGCACTTATCCAGGATCATGTGTGCATTTTTCTTTAATAAGTTACTACATGTTGCATGAGACATGGGTAATTAGTTGTTTATGGTCGTTAATTAACAGCCCAATCCGGAGCTCGTGGTTGGAGACTGTAACCTTGGTAAAAACACACGTCTTCCAATAACATCACACAGGGTAAAATAAAGCTTTGTTGTAGACTGCCTGCTAATTTTCTGCCACCTAACTTTCAGCTGCCCTCCTCTGCTCCGCTGCGGGAAAGTGACACAAACTGCGTGAGTTTTTTCGCCCCTAGCAGACAGACAGGAATGCGTGACCAGCCCGCATGTAGTTACAATGTAACATTACGGCTCCTTTTGGGCAATCTTTTTGGGTTTTTTTTTCTGTTACCTGTGGACAGGACCGAGGTCGTGCTCAGTGTCCGCGGAGAGTCGCTCCTCCACAGCAGCCGAGTCGCTGAGAATTGCGCTGCTGTCGAGAGCTGAGGCAGCCTGGGAGAAAAGTTTGCGGAGAGGCACCGCAGCGCTGCTCTCATCGCCATCTTCACTCAGTGTGTGTGGCGACTCTTTAATCCAGTGCACATACACTTGACCGCGGGGGCGCGCACCATCCCACTGGGTGCGGGCTCCCGCGGGGGGAAAGGGAGGAGGGGGGGGTGGGGGTCCGGTCTAAAGTTTGACATTGAATGAACCCTAACCCTAACCCTAACGCTAACTTAACGAATTAATATTTATAAACAAAATATATACATTATTCACAAATTAACTAAAAAAAACACTGAAATTTTAAAAAATGACCTCCTTACATGTTGTGTCATCTAAAAATATGTAAAAATGTAAAAATAAATAAAATGTGTGCAAAAATACTTCTAAGAATAATCATTTGTATCTGATATGGGTTTTCCACAAAAAAAGTCAATTGGTTAAAAATTATTCTACTCTTCCTCATTAAAAAAAATCCAGAATCTATGAAAATGCAAATTTATTTAATTTTTAAAGTTTCACTGCTGGACACGAGATGTCTGCTACTTTACTGAAAAAGCAAATTCTCAGTGTTTGTGCTTCAAGTTTTCACATTACACTTGTTTAAGTTTCATATAGGACCACAACTGGCTCCAAATTATATGTGATGTCACTAATCTTTCTAATCTTTTGTGAGCACAAATAAACGTTCCCCCCTTTGTCTGATTAATTTGAAAAAAAAAAGCCTTTAAGTGTCAAACTCTGTACACACGTCATTCTCCACAGTGAAGGTCAAACATTACAGTCAGGTGACAATAAGAAAAACACATTTTTGAGTGGAGGGAGACTTTCACTTTTGTTTTGATCCTTCTTCAATTGTATGTATAACGTTGTGGTGTTCATTTTGTTTGTGTTATTTTGTTTCTGCATGTCCATGTTTTGTAATTGAATCTGTGTGCTTTTGTTTGTTGGTTTTTCATGTGTAGGTTGCTGTGTGAAAGAATAAAACCAAACTGAAGCAATGCAATAAAATGTCAATGTCAGCGCAGTCAATTATATTTACTCCTCTGAGCCCTTATTTAACTTTTAGTGGCACACAGCTAAACAGATCATGTGGGAGTTGTGACACAAATTTCTAGATATAATGGTGCTTTCAAGTTTGAAAAAAAGGGACATTTAGTTACTCAGAGAAAATCATTGCAGGATGGACTGACAAGAAAAACATTGATGTATAACCCAAATGTAAAAGCTTTTTAAAACCCTTCTTAGTAGTTTAAGTAAAAACTTGAAAAGACAAAACAATTACAGTGAATTAGTTGGCAAACATAATGATCATTTATTTCTTTAAGTTGCTAATTAAGACCTTGTAGCTAAAACATTCTTAGCTGTACGGCCAGAGTAACTATATCTACTACTCTGACCTCCCAGTCAAAATGTCCAAAAAAGCCATTTCATCAGCCAGCAAAAGATTATCATATCAACTTGAAATCATGTGAACAATTATTCAAATATTTTGTCTCCTTTATGTGAAAAGGGGATTGTTATTATTGTTACCATAAGCATTATTTAAGTCAGTGACCCTCAAAACAACCAAAATCTTTTCCTGTAGTGACAAAATGCTGAATGTTAACATTTCTCTCAGTTGTGGTTGACTTCAAACTCTTAACAGGTGACATCTTCATAATAGAATCAATTTCTATTACATTTTTAGCTTTAACCAACCATTCAAATAGCATGTGAAAGTAACACAGTGATGGCTCGACGCGCACAAAATGTGCTGGACAAGAGGATCCATTCACCTTTTGAAATTCCTCTAAAATACCAAAACCTACCACCTGCACTGCATGCCTCTTAGATATATCTAATATGGCTATAGTGAAAACTCAAAATTTAAGTTAAAAAAAAGAGTGTTTGAAGTCTCAAAAGATGTTTTTTTTTTTTTTTTAATTGTGTAAAAAAAAAAAAAAAAAGATTTAAAATGATCATCTTTCAGGAGCCCAGGGGCTGTTTTCCTTTCTCTTTTCATGAAACTCTTGGACAAAACGCACGGACAAAAGATCAAACGATGTAGATTCATGTGCACTTTATTTAGACATACCCATGTTTTATACTTCTTGGCAGAGGAAAATTTAAATTGTGGAGTCTATCATGAAAAATGTCATACAAGGAATACAAGCAGACTTGGTAAAAATAGATGAATATATTGAGAGGATTTAAAATGTTGTTAATTTGTTGTTTCTACTATGTATCTGAATCAAGCAGCCCTTCACCGATTTAAGCATCTCAAAGCATATTCAAAAACATCTGCAGACAACAACAGATCACATATGACCCCATGATCTAATACCATCCATTCACCGTCTGGATGACAATGAGGATTAAAACAGTTATAAAACAGTTACAACCCAATAAGGAGGATGCAGCAAATATGACTGCAAAAGTATAAGAAATACAGATGAAAAAAAAAGAGCTTTTATCATTGTTTACCATTCACCCATGTGACAGAGAATAATGATTTCCCTTCATGACTGCAAGAATCAAACCTTTGACAGACCGACACCAATAAAACAGAAAACCCGACTCCATTGATGACCACAGTGAGGTAAAGGCTCCTTCCCCATACAGACTCCTGCACAGATCTGCTAGCAGGGGAGGTCAGAGGTCATGGTGTTACACAGAGGTGCCCTCTGCTGGCACTGATGCCTTATTGTCATCAGGCTTCATGGCTGGGAAGAGCAACACCTCCTGTGGAAGAAAGAAATACAGAAACTGTGGGTTGAGGGTTTTCACCTACAACATGAACATGGAGACCACAACTTTGTGGTGATATGCTGCCCCCAACTGGTTTGGAGTGTGAAGTATGAATTTGACAGGTGGCCAATTCTTACATAAAGCACCTTTAACTGTTTTAGCTGCAAAACCTCAAACAAATCAGATCAGAAAATGCTCAGATTGGTGTTTCTGGAAGATAGTGACAACCTTTTCTGTCATGCAAGTGTAAAGACTAATTGATAAAATGCACCTGCTTGCATCATGATTGGTATGACTGCTTTACCTTGATGTTATTGGAGTCGGTGAGGAACATGGTGAGACGATCAATGCCCATTCCCCAGCCGGCAGTTGGTGGCAGTCCATATTCCAGAGCTGTGCAGAAGGTCTCATCGATGAACATGGCCTCGTCATCACCCTCAGCTTTGGCCTGAAAAAGATCCGACTCAAATTATTAACATGCACTGTCAGGCACTGATGACGAATTCTAGATAACGAAGGAAGCTTATACCCATGTCCACAATGCAGTAGTAAGAAGCCTGAACCCTTATGGTGTGTTCAGACAGAGTGTGAGGCAAATTTTCACCTTGTGTTACTCCACAGAGTTTGACTGCCGGATCATTTGTGTCAAACAGCCAAAATATATTACTGTACATTAGCCTACTCGCATCTTTGCACTGACTTTGATTGTAATTGCACCACACGAAAAATGTGCTTTGCGTTCTGTCTGAACACAGATAATGAGACCATGTACCAGGGTAGAAGGGGAAAAAAAGATAGTTTAAGCTTTTGCACACACCTGGGCTTGCTGCTCGAAAAGCTCCCTCTGTCTAATCGGATCATTCAACTCAGTGTACGCATTGCAGACCTCCTTCTTCATCACGAAGAGCTCAAAACGCTCCGTTAGGCCTTTCTGTGATCTGTGCCTATAAACAGAGGAATTAAAATGTGTCAGTTTGGACCTGAGCATCACATTTCCAATGGTTAATGAACAGACAAACAGAGACAAAGAGTTTCTCACCATTTAGCTAAGGGGCTCATGATTTGAGGGTGATCACAGATGAATGTGGGGTTGATACAGGTGACCTCAAGGAAATCTCCGACCAACTACGGGAAAACATCATTAATGAAGACCTCAAAGTGTGAAAGTGGAGGAACAGCAACACACAGTGCAAAATATTTGTCAATGGAGCACCTTGTCAAGGAGGCGGGCAGTGGTTCTGGGTGGAGGACATTCAATTCCTTTCTGGGCACACAGGTCATCGAAGAATTTACGAGTCTCTGTGGACAAAATTGTGAAAGACAGAACAATCCAATTGATTGCAGGAGCTAAATATCTGCATGCACATTACCTCATGAACACTGAAATGTCTGGTGCTTAACTTTAGAAGATATTAAAAAAGGTAAAAACATACGCATGAAATTTTATCCTAATTTTGTGAAAGAGAAAGGGGTTATTCAGTTAATTACCTCAAAGCAAAAAAGAGAGACAAAGACAAACTCTTCTCATGGTGTGTCTATCTCTTCAGTTGTACAGATTCTTACCATCACTGTCGTAGCTGTCAGTAGGAGGGAATTTGACTCCCATAATCTTCTCCAGGTCATGTGTCATGCTCACTCTTCTAAATGGTGGAGTGAAGTCAATCTCATAGGCCTGTCCCTCTGGACCATCAGGGTGATAAGTCACCTTGTATCCCCCGGTGATGTTCTTCACCATTCCTGAAGCAGAGAGGAAACCACTGAGTTAAGAAAAGCAGTTTTCTTATTCGTTTACTATTGTATGCTTTTTCTGTACATCCCAAGTGTCTGAGAAATGACAAAACTGATGTGATGGGTATGCAATGAAATCCTGTTGCAACAGTACTCTATTCTATAGAGTGCTATATTCTCTATTCTATGTATTCTCCTGACTCCACTTGACACATTATTGTTAGGTCTGCTGTTGCATCTTACACAGATTGAACAGTTTTAATCTTGTTGCATGCTGTGAAAACTAATGTGAAACTCCACATCAGGCTCCACAGAGACTCTTTTTTTATGTTGACTGAGCCTCCCAGGGAGCCAACACAGCCTCTCAGACTGTCCACTGCCTAAACATGCTTTCCAGTCAAAACATTTATTAGGGCCTGAGCCCCAAAGGGGCGAAGACCCTCTTGTATCTGTTCTGTTTCTTTCTTTCTTTCTTTATTATCTCGCCACTTCAGACCTAAATTAAACCCCCTAAACATGTTCAAAAACTCACTAAATTTGGCACGCACATCAGGTCTGGCGAAAAATTTGATAAAATGTAAAAATTATCCCCCAAAGTGCCAAAATGTGCTCTATAGCGCCACCTATGTATCTAAAATGGCGGCCACGGCCCGTAGGAATGTCGTAGAGAGATCGAACCAAAACTCGATTATTCGTCTCAACAAGACCTACAAATCATACACTGACACCCCTGACCTAAATCTAACAGGAAGTCCACAATACACCCATGAAAGTATGACTTCGTGCCAATTTTTGACCCCGATCAAACGCTATCTCCTCCGAGGGCGTTAATGGTATCGGTTTCAAACTTGAATACATGACTTATGACACTGTGCTGAACTAAAAATGTTAAAAACTTTGTAATTACCCGAACGGTTTAGATATTGTAAGTCCTGAAAGTTAGAGTGCCACATCACACCTTACAATGTAAACCAATGGGGAGGCAATCTCTAGGCATGGACTTTGTGTCAAACTAATGGTTCTGATGTCTAAACTATAAGTCTGACCACTTTCAAACCTGTATCAATGGATTCATGATGAAATTTCCTACAAAAGGAGGGAAGTGGGGGGCTGAATAGCGCCCCCCATGAAATTTCAGTGAAGCAGCCCCAGCAGCAGACAAAACAGTGGACAAAGGAAGTGATGTTTATCTCCTTCTTGCATTGTCTGAAAACAGCCCAGGTCTGAAGACATCTACATGCCCGTGACAGAAGATCTTCGATATGTGGTTCAGGTCAGGATGCCAATCCTCTTGACTAAGCTGAAAGTTTTTTGCACTCTGAGGACAAAGCTGAGTGGAAGGCTACCAGAGAGGGAGGCTCAACCCATGGCATGCTCCACTCTGACTGGATGTGGTTATAAAAAGGTGCAGCACAAGTTTTTTAGTTTCTTTTAAATTAACCTTTTAATGCAATCTGGGTTATTAGGTGTGGCAGTACACAAGGTGGGGCTGTTAGTTTAATATATCATAAAGACCATATCATATTTACTTACTTACTTTCGCTTTTAGCTGGCACTTTGATTTATGAACACAAGGTGGCAATCCCGTGTTTGTCATTTGAATAACTTATCACTTCTGTAACCACGCCACTCTTGTACAATGAATTTGTCACCTGTCACCACCTACTTCATTTATTGTTATGATGCACAGAGTTCACAGGGCACAACTCTTAATGATATGGAATCAGTTTAGTTTAATCACCTTTAACTGTACAACTAAATTTCCTACAAAAGGAGGGGGGGGTGAATGGAGCTCATTGAGTGAGAGTGACAGTTTAGTGATAAAGTGCTGCAGAAAAATAAAGTCAAAACTAAAATATGTAGCTCTGTTCTGCAGTTTTTCCTTTATTAGGGCCCAAGCCCGAGTATTTTTCTGTGTCAAGCTGCAGTTACTTATTGTCTCTACACACCTGACAGTACACATTTCAATCAAACTTTGACCAGGTCATGTGGGTTAAAAGTCTTTACTTTTCTAAAAATAAACTTGATGAAAATTAGGAAATTAATTTGTTTTACACACAAACTCATCAAGAGTTTTCAATTTACTAATTGAAATTCAAGTGAAAGGGCCCAAAACTTGCATAATTTTGATGCCACAGGTGTGAGCAAGGCAGACATGTCTCATCCTGCAGAAAATTCTCATCCTCACACCGTTGAGATTTGATGTTTTGCCATGACAGAGGACGTTGCTATAACTTTATTGTACATGCTCCAGTCTGCACCAAACTTTACATGTCTGATGTTTGAGTCCCAGCCCGAACATGTCTACATGACAATATTCCATCAGTGATGCAAACTGGCTGAATAGCGCCCCCCATGAAATTTCAGTGAAGCAGCCCCAGCAGCAGACAAAACAGTGGCCAAAGGAAGTGATGTTTATCTCCTTCTTGCATTGTCTGAAAACAGCCCAGGTCTGAAGACATCTACATGCCCGTGACAGAGGATCTTCGATATGTGGTTCAGGTCAGGATGCCAATCCTCTTGACTAAGCTGAAAGTTTTTTGCACTCTGAGGACAAAGCTGAGTGGAAGGCTACCAGAGAGGGAGGCTCAACCCATGGCATGCTCCACTCTGACTGGATGTGGTTATAAAAAGGTGCAGCACAAGTTTTTTAGTTTCTTTTAAATTAACCTTTTAATGCAATCTGGGTTATTAGGTGTGGCAGTACACAAGGTGGGGCTGTTAGTTTAATATATTATAAAGACCATATCATATTTACTTACTTACTTTCGCTTTTAGCTGGCACTTTGATTTATGAACACAAGGTGGCAATCCCGTGTTTGTCATTTGAATAACTTACCACTTCTGTAACCACGCCACTCTTGTACAATGAATTTGTCACCTGTCACCACCTACTTCATTTATTGTTATAATGCACAGAGTTCACAGGGCACAACTCTTAATGATATGTAATCAGTTTAGTTTAATCACCTTTAACTGTACAACTAAATTTCCTACAAAAGGAGGGAGGGGGGGGGGGGTGAATGGAGCTCATTGAGTGAGAGTGACAGTTTAGTGATAAAGTGCTGCAGAAAAATAAAGTCAAAACTAAAATATGTAGCTCTGTACTGCAGTTTTTCCTTTATTAGGGCCCAAGCCCGAGTATTTTTCTGTGTCAAGCTGCAGTTACTTATTGTCTCTACACACCTGACAGTACACATTTCAATCAAACTTTGACCAGGTCAGGTGGGTTAAAAGTCTTTACTTTTCTAAAAATAAACTTGATGAAAATTAGGATATTAATTTGTTTTACACACAAACTCATCAAGAGTTTTCAATTTACTAATTGAAATTCAAGTGAAAGGGCCCAAAACTTGCATAATTTTGATGCCACAGGTGTGAGCAAGGCAGCCATGTCTCATCCTGCAGAAAATTCTCATCCTCACACCGTTGAGATTTGATGTTTTGCCATGACAGAGGACGTTGCTATAACTTTATTGTACATGCTCCAGTCTGCACCAAACTTTACATGTTTGATGTTTGAGTCCCAGCCCGAACACGTCTACATGACAATATTCCATCAGTGATGCAAACTGGCTGAATAGCGCCCCCCATGAAATTTCAGTGAAGTAGCCCCAGCAGCAGACAAAAGAGTGGACAAAGGAAGTGATGTTTATCTCCTTCTTGCATTGTCTGAAAACAGCCCAGGTCTGAAGACATCTACATGCCCGTGACAGAAGATCTTCGATATGTGGTTCAGGTCAGGATGCCAATCCTCTTGACTAAGCTGAAAGTTTTTTGCACTCTGAGGACAAAGCTGAGTGGAAGGCTACCAGAGAGGAAGGCTCAACCCATGGCATGCTCCACTCTGACTGGATGTGGTTATAAAAAGGTGCAGCACAAGTTTTTTAGTTTCTTTTAAATTAACCTTTTAATGCAATCTGGGTTATTAGGTGTGGCAGTACACAAGGTGGGGCTGTTAGTTTAATATATCATAAAGACCATATCATATTTACTTACTTACTTTCGCTTTTAGCTGGCACTTTGATTTATGAACACAAGGTGGCAATCCCGTGTTTGTCATTTGAATAACTTATCACTTCTGTAACCACGCCACTCTTGTACAATGAATTTGTCACCTGTCACCACCTACTTCATTTATTGTTATAATGCACAGAGTTCACAGGGTACAACTCTTAATGATATGTAATCAGTTTAGTTTAATCACCTTTAACTGTACAACTAAACTGCAGGTAATGTTCTGTATTCTAAGGAAATCTCATGATATATTGGAACCAATACTCTTACATATTTTAATATTTCAAAGGTTTCTTTCAATGTTTTTAATTTTACCCTCACCTGGCCAATCAGTGTCTTCTTAAAAATACCAGAAAGCAAAAATGCATCCCTCAACATTTAAAAGGTATTTTAATGAGGTATCACATCCGGGATATTTGTTAAGATCAGCCCTTCAGAATCAGAAACATGTCACGTTGCATTTTTCACATACCTGAGAGTAGTTTCTCTGTGATATCCATCAAGTCATGGTAATCTGCATATGCCATGTAGAATTCACAGGTGGTGAACTCTGGATTGTGAGTAAGATCGATGCCTTCATTCCTGAACTGACGCCCGATCTCATACACTCTGTCCATACCACCAACCACAAGCATCTGTGGAAAAAATATGATGTCCAAAACCCCTTAGATTTAAACTATGCGGGCAGATCTAAGAGCAGAGCTACAACATCAATGTGTTGACTGCAAATTGATGCAAAAAATTCTGTTAAATATTCCTTTCCGGCCATTACTTATTACTGAGAGGAATGACTCTTGAAAACAACTTACCTTGTGGTACAACTCAGGAGCAATCCTCATGTACAGGTTCATATCCAGCTCATTGTGGTAAGTAACAAATGGACGGGCCACTGCTCCACCAGGAATAATGTTCATCATTGGTGTCTCAATCTAAAGAAACAGCAAACATGACTCAACATGATGCAAGCTTATGTGCACTGACATACAATACTGTCACCTGCCTGAAGTGTGCAACAAATGAACAAACTATTTTATATAAATTTGTGTAAACAAACATTTTACCATTATAGCTTAAGACTTAACATTGGTCACAAGTTGTACGATCTGGTCAATTTGTGTCAATCAGACACATTTTTTACCTCCAAGAAGCCCATCTCGTCCAGGAAGCGGCGCAGGTATGTGATGATTTTGGCGCGCGTTATAAACTTCTGCCTCACATAATCATTGATGATCAGATCCAGGTAGCGCTGACGGAATCGTGTTTCCTTTGACAGAAAGATGACACAGTGTTAAGAAAAACAGCTTTAACATTTATTACTGGTATGAGGACAAATGCTTGTGTCTCCTTCCCATCATCACAGGCTAAAGACACAACATTCACAGTCAAAAATCAAAGATGCAGCAATGTTGTGGGATATTTCTAAAATAAGAAGAGATCAGAAAAGGACAGAAAAAAGAATCTTGTTTTCTTCTGTGAGAGAGTTTCTAGAGACAGACCACAAATCGTTGAGGGGACATGATACCAAATAACCTGGAATCTTCCCTTCAGGTGCATACTTTATGTGACCGTTCTCACAGTGAAATTTTGACTTGGTAGAAAAAATGAAGGGATATCTAATTACATTAATGACAGCTCCATTTCATTTAGGCGTGCCAGGTATGGTAGTGAGCCAATAATGCACAGTAGAAGTACAAGCATACATGTAATGTTGCTGACACAGAAACGACCATTCAGAAGCAACAACAGTCGGCATCTGCCATCATGCGTTTACAGAGAAAAATACATCAAATACACTGCAAAAATGGTGAAGAGTTGTTGTGCAACTGACTGCACATACAGATTCAAAAATAATTCAAGCCCGACCAATGCAGGATTTTTGAGGCTGATACCAATATTTAATAGTTAATAAAATCTAATAATTGTATGTGTGATGTATCGGCCAATATTAATGTACTTTAAAGATCACCCAAAACATAAATAAACATTTCTGATAAAAATCTCTCAAATTTTCTTTTTTCTTTTTTAACAACTGCGACCGAGAAATGTACCGGGCAG
The DNA here is from genome assembly GCF_963924715.1 of Thunnus thynnus. Taxonomy (NCBI): domain Eukaryota; kingdom Metazoa; phylum Chordata; class Actinopteri; order Scombriformes; family Scombridae; genus Thunnus; species Thunnus thynnus. The sequence continues at coordinate 19,606,585 of NC_089517.1, read as the reverse complement.
GATATTTTACAGTTGAAAAATAAACTGTTTCAAAACATATTTGGTATTTCTGTACATAAACATAGATTCATTTATTTTAAAAACATGGGACAAAGAGCTGAATGTGTCTCACTAACTCATAGTCTGGTCATTACCTTGTCTTTGAGGCCAAAATGGAGGTGGGGCAACATGTGCAAACAAGGTGACAGTAGGGTCATCTCCATGGGGATGATGCTCAACTCCCCTTTTTTGGTCTTCCCTGGGTTACCACGGACACCGATAATGTCACCGCGCCGCAGCTTGTTGTTGATGGCCACAAAGGCTTCCTCAGACTTGTAGTTCCTGACGGAAAAAAAAAAAAAAAAAATACAGAAATCAACTCAATGGGCTCCAAAACATCTACATGGAAAAAAACAAATTGTTGGAGGTGTAATAATAAATACTGTACTGCTGAACATATAACATTGTGATATGATTATAAAACTTCCAAAGAATTCTAGTTTCACTTTTCTTTCAACGCCAACTATCATATTGTAACTTGGAAACATGATTTTTTTTTTTCCCCAGGCAAAACATTTGACTTTAGTGGGAAGCCCTTCACCTCAACTTGTGCCCCGATGTACGAATCTGCATTTGTTTGCCTTTTTTCATAGATTTTCTTTGCAGTCATGTTGCTTCTAAATATCACTTGATGGTATATAATGCACATAAATGACAGCATCCATTTTAATTAATTTATAGAGTAAAGCAAGGATACACAAATTGTGTTTTTTCCTCACAATTATTCTGTACCTTGAGTTTGCCATAACTTGCAACTTGACGCCTTCGCCTCGCATGTCATAGAACAGCAGCTTGGCACCAGAGGCCCTCTTGGCATGGACGCGGCCTGCCAATCATAAACCAATGTCAGATTATACTGTTCATACACAGAAGCTAATACATTTTAAGTGATAAAATAATCTTGGTACCTGAGACATTGACAACAACATCTGTTAGCTGGTCTCCTGGCTGTAGATTGTTGTATTTCTCAATGAACTCTGTGAGTGACAAGTCTACTTTAAACTTGTGCGGGTACGGGTCTTCGGCTGTACCCTTCAGCTCCTGGATGGCCTGGGTGCGGATCTTGAAGTATTGCTACATTTGAGGGAAACAGATGATTGTATTTTTTTTTTTTTCTAAAAAGGGTTATGGGTTTAATCAGTGAAGTGTAAGGTATGACCATACAAGAAGCTCACATTTGGGTCAAGCGTCTCCTCATCCAGCAGAGAGATACTTTGCGCTCCTTCATCATTGGTTTCCTTCTTTTGTGCCAACTGCTCTTGGATTTTGGTTTCTTTTTCAGCAGCCTTTTTTTCAGCTTTCATTCGCCTCTTCAGCTCACTGATAAGATAAGAGAGGAGGAAGCGATTAAGGGTGTGTCATAAACAATGGCTGGAATTTCAGGAAGTGATGTGTTCAGTTAAAAAAAAACAAAAAACATATGCTGTACACAATTATATGATTTCCACATAACCACACTGTAAATTTTATTCTATTCTGGTGTCTAAACTTAAAAAACAACAACAATAAAAAAACAAAAACAAGGCCACAGAACAATCTATTAATAACAGAGGAGGAAAACAAACAATCATGCAGAAAGGGGAAGGGAACCACATTCACTCGGATGACAAAAGGTTGGTTGTTTTTCTCATTGGAATGGAAAAGCCACCAACCTTTTGTCACCTCTCCATCGAATCCCGTAAATTTGAGCTGGGGCTGCAGCTGTACATGGGGGTGCATATTTTAACCACTGTCCCCTGACCCCAAAGGCTTGGCAAAGCTGCTGCCTGGCTGCCCTGACCAGACACAGCATGCTGAGCTACCACAGTCAGCAGACCGACCTGAGAAAATAGACATATACAAAGACAGTGTACAGCACATACAGCAAAGGCTGTCTTTAGTTCACACTGTTGGGGTAACAATACTCCACTAGTACCAAAACACTCCGCACTCAGACTACAAATTCAGTCAATGAGGTAAAAACAAAAATAAATAGCTCTGAAAACACAGGTATAGTTGTAAAGAATTAGACGTTAACATTAGACAAAGGTTTATATTTCTTTTAGTGAACTAGGCTGCCGGGTGTGTCGGCGTTAATGCTGCTAGCAAGTAAAGAAAGTCAGGACGAACAAGAGGAAAACGGAGAGAAGATAATTTAAACTTTTTTTCACACTTAGATATAACACCAAATGACTCTGTTGAAGTAAAATAACACTCATAAATATAAGGTAAGCCAAGCTAAGAAACAGAAACCAAAAGATAACACGACGAGTGTGTGGAGGACATTTTCTTCAAGTGCATTTTGGAGCTTGTAGTTTTACGAATTTTCAACACAAACCACTGACACTAGCGCTGGATCCTTTTAAAAACTTCATCATTTGTTTCCTTCTTTTGTGCTAACTGCTCTTGGATTTTGGTTTCTTTTTCAGCAGCCTTTTTTCAGCTTACTGATAAGATAAGAGAGGAGGAAGCGATTAAGGGTGTGTCATAAACAATAGCTGGAATTTCAGGAACAGGGACATGTTCAGTTAAACAATGAAAAAAAAAAAAAAAAAGGCCACAGCACAATCTATTAATAACAGAGGAAGACAACAAACAATCATGCAGGGGAAGGGAACCACATTCGCTCTGATGACAAAAGGTTGGTTGTTTTTCTCATTGGAATGGAAAAGCCACCAACCTTTTGTCACCTCTCCATCGGTTCCCGTAAATATGAGCTGGGGCTGCAGCTGTACATGGGGGTGCATATTTTAACCACTGTCCCCTGACCCCAAAGGCTTGGCACAGCTGCTGCCTGGCTGCCCTGACCAGACACAGCATGCTGAGCTACCACAGTCAGCAGACCGACCTGAGAAAATAGACATATACAAAGACAGTGTACAGCACATACAGCAAAGGCTGTCTTTAGTTCACACTGTTTGGGGTAACAATACTCTAAGCTAAGAAACAGAAACCAAAAGATAACACGACCAGCGTGTGGAGGACATTTTCTTCGAGTGCATTTTGGAGCTTGTAGTTTTACGAATTTCCAACACAAACCACTGACACTAGCGCCGGATCCTTTTAAAAACTACAACTACCACCGACACATCCGAACTGATTTGTGGGATATGTAGTCTTGTCTCGTACCCCCATATGGAACCCTTGCTTCGGTATCATCCTCTGACCTGATGTAACATTTAGCGATATTGCATAGCCAGATTAAATGGATCCTAACTGCTGAAAGAACAAGATTTTGTGGAAAAGATCACCGCGTGAGAGGTAAAGAAATGTTCAAATGCAACAAAAGGAGTGGAAAAAGCTTACTTTTTGCTGAGTTTCTCTCCGTCCACCTCTGTCACGTCGGCCATGTTCTTGATGCTGCGCTCAGAAAGATCAACTGAAGCGCACGCGCCGCAAATCGCAAGAACTTGACGGTGCGTTTGAGTAACTGTCGGAAATCAGCACACCGAATAGTTTATCCGCTGACCAATTGCTATAATAATAAAAAGCCTACTATAGTTTTAAAACAAAATAAGAATAACAAATTAAAAATAAATAAACTGCCCGACGGGAGGATCCAGCACCCAATTTGCAACACCGCAATTGTCAGCTCAGAACAGCCTAACAGGTTTAGGTTGTCACCTTCACGGGCGGACTCATCCGCCCATGGATGTCCGCTCATTTATATATCCATGGGCGGACCCCAGAGGCTGCAGTATTTATTACAGCCATTGCAACTTGCAACAGCATGCTCATTATTACACTTTTCAAACAGTAGTGGCAGCACTAACCGTGTATTATTCCTTCCTCCTGATGGTGGCACCAAAGGAAGGTCGAAGTGTCACAGCGGACATTTAAGAACCTTTCACTTTTGCCCAAGAGATTCATCACATTTGTACACAAAGCAGAAATCAGTTTAAACCAATAAATACTTACCCTTCCTACTAGGGCTGCAACGATTATTTTTATGATCAATTAATCTGTCGTTATTTGTTGTATGTTATTTTCTCGATTAATTGATTAGTTGTTTCTTCCATAAAAATGTACGAAAATGGTGAAAAATGTTGGTCACTGTCTCCCAGAGCCAAACACAAAGACAAAGTTCTCAAATGTTGTTTTGTCCGACCAACAGTCCACAACCCAAAGATATTCAGATTACTGTCATAAAAGACAAAAGAAACCAGAAAATATTCACATTTGAGCAGCTGAAATCAGAGAATTTTTACATGAAAAAAAGACTCAAAACAATTAATCGGTTATCAAAATAATCAATTAATTCAATAGTTGTCAACTAATCAATTAATCGACTAATTGTTGCAGCTCTAATTCCTACATACCACCACATTTCTAAAGTACAGCTTGATTTTAGACTGAGCGTGCATTGTTTTTTTGATCTTCATCTTTACTTAATGACTCTTTTGGTCTGTAATTTATCAGGTGAGCAGTGTTTCATAATAGTTTCAATCAGTTTCAGTTTCTTTTAGCAAACTTCAAATCCAACACAAACAGAAAGGTGTCTGAACTGTACCATGATGTGACCTTCAGCACTTGAAAGTGAAAGTAGAATATTTAAATAAAAATATAAGTTCTCTATATTTCTTGAAGATACACCGTAAAACCAACATAAACCCCAACCCCAATTATAATTTATTTAATAATATCTTTAATATGTAATTTTGTTTGCAGTTTATCTAATGTACAAGACCTGAAATCTGAATAAAATCTTAAATGGGTTTTCCCTGATTATGGATAAAATCACAAATGTTACTCATTTAGTTTAATACAAGAAATAAAATTAATATCTGTCTAGTTAGGGAGGCTCTTGCCACTGCTTTCGTTATAGTAAATTCGTGTAAGTCTGTGTTACTCATCTGTAGGCAGAAGCAGTGTTTACATTGTTAAAAAGATTTTTTTTAGCTACAAAGTGTCACTAATTAAAATGTGCTGTAGTTAGGGGACCTTTGTGCATCTTTATAGGAGCACTTCATGTTCTCATCTAACTGGAAGAAATTCATAAACACTATCCTTCATCCTTGCTACTCTTAGATTACTCAGTAGTGTGTGTTTTTAAGGTTTCTGTTCCTCCAGACTGACGTTAACAACCAATAAAACAGATAAAGCTGGATATCGAGTGTTTTTCCAGTGTTACACAATGCAAAGTTACATCATATCCTGTGTTGGTAAAAGTGAAACCTTTTTTTTTCTCCTACATTTATGGAACACACCCAAAAATCCCATTACTTAACAGACACCAGTAATTTAGAGCAGTGGACAAACTATGATAAAGTGGCATCACTTGTCTTACTGGTAGCAGACACAACATATGAATTCTTCAAATGTGTGCACTGCGGTTAAATCTAAATCAGTGCAGAAAACTACCATCAGCTGTCAGTTAAACACTATCAACTTCAACTGTGTCAGGCAGGTTACTTTACCAACTGAGGCTAAGAACATACATTTTTGAGTCTGTGGTTTTGTGGTTCTTCAGTATCTTACACCAAAAATGATTAAATGAAAGCTCAAAAACTTGACATTAAAAGTATATATGTTTAATATAGATAGCAGCAAGTTTACAGAAATTAGATTGCAAGAGAATAAAAATGTCCCGACAAAAGCCAAATACATAGAGGGTTTTTTTCTTCCAAAGGGTGATTATTTGACAGTTGTTCACATGGTTAGAAACATAAAGGCAAATTTCCCCTTCCTATTTCCAGCACCAGAAACACTGTTTACTAGAGGAGTGGTTCACTTGTGTTGGGAGTGAAGACACTTTGAAGACATCACAGAAGTGTGGAGTGAACAAATGAGTTTGGTTAAAATAATATCAGACGCAGAACAAATTACAATGAATATTGATTTTTTTGTTGTTGTTGTTGTTGTTGCAAAATATGGGATTCTATCTTTCTTAAATTAGAGGGGAAAAAACATTAATCTGGTGTGTATTGACTTTTACTGGTCTGACAAACAACACATGAAAGAACCAAGTGGCATCCTGGTAACTAAGAGGCCCTGAGAGAAATCTGAAAGATCAAGAACCACTGATCCAGTAAACAGTGAGTCTGGATGTAACGCAAACTTCCACAAAAACCATACAAGCAAGAAGGGAATAAAGAAGACTGATGTTATTGACCCTTGTCTCCCAAAAGAAAAAAAAAATCCATGTTTGAGATGATTACTGAAAAGGGAAATTTGCATTAAAAGACAGATTTAAAATCAGTGTAGGCAGCACTCAAAGCATCAGAAAATATTTCAACAAGCAACATAAATAATAGAAAGAAAATCTATTTTGGTTTCTCCTTTATGTTGAAAACGGGAGAGGCTATATAGAAAAATATATATTCAAAAACTAACAGATCTACATTTACAGTATATTAGCTGCATAGCAGTTTCAGAGAAAATTTGTCTGCATCTACGTTGTATAACATAAATGCAATGGATACTTCAGTACAAACAAAGTTAGATGACAGAAATTGCACAACACATTTATCAACCACAACCACGTTTATCTGGTCATTGTTGTAGAACATCAGAAGCACACGTGAAGTCTTATGGCTTGCAACATTCTAGTTATCGAGGACTAACATCAAAACGTAAAACATAAATCTGGCCTCTACTACAACATTTTCTCCAGGCACATGTACAATATCTACTAGTGTCTAAAGTGACATTTTAGGGAAAAAAAATTAACTGTGATCGACTCAGTTTGTTGATATTAAATTAACTGATAATGGCAAAAAAAACCATATTGTTCTATTGTAGAAACAGAGAAAACAGAGAAGTTTAGAATCTTGAGAAAAATATGAGAACTTTTATCAACAATCTACCTCTTTCCCATAACTGTATGAGTCGCACGTTTGTACGTCTATGATCTCCAGTTACATTGTAAATACACAAATGAGGAAACTGTAATTTTAAAAAGTAATTACCTCCCCAGAGTGTATTAAAACATTCTGAATATAAGCAAGACGTTTGCAGCCATGCTGTACAATCACATTCAGTACTATATTCATAGTTAAAATACTGAAAGTTGTTGGTCCTATTTGAAAGGATTTTTTGTTTTTGTAGTTGAAATTTGGTGCCATTTTGCCCTGGTGTTAACGGTTTGGTCAAAAAAAGGACTTACAGGGCCAGCAGTCCAATTATAAGCCTTGAACAAAAACATGATATGTACATTAAAGTGTATATTCATTCACCTTCCAAAATCACAAAGGAGTAACTGTGCACAGGAATGTACATGTCATTCATAGTGTACATAGCACTTTACTATCTCATTTAAAAGGCATCATCACCATCATCACAAGGTGCCAGATACAGTATCAGCAGGTGTGGGCGCCAAACCACGCTGCCGTCATCAAATACAGGTAGAAAGATCTGAACACAACTATGATCACGAGATACAGTTTAGATAATAACCAACGACACACAAATAAATTAGACATGCTTTTTCGAAAAGAAGCACAGGTACTACACCGATAAAAAAAAAAAAAAAAAAGATAAAGTCTTTCTAAAACAAACAAACAAACAAATAAACTCATAAATACTCAACACTGGAAATCTTAGTTCTTCTGTTTCACAAGTTGAAGAAAGCCAATCACAGATAGCTCTTTTCTCCATAGTCAGGTTTCCTTCAGGAGTAGGGTCCCTTTAAAAACCACTCTGCTCACACTGACACACCGTAGCTCCACAAATCACATTAGTCAAGTTTACATAATCTCCATCACAACACAATAGCTGTTCCTGTTTTTTCTTTTAAGTGTATAAAATGTAAAGGTATCAAGAATTATGTATTTCAAATAAACTGTACAGATAAAACAAGACAACAATGGAGGCATTAAACTGAGCACTTTTGTCAGAGACCAGCCCCTTGTTCACGCATACATTTACAGTGAAACTAAACATGACCAAAACAATACAACAAATTACAGAAAGGAAAAAAAAAAAAAACATGGCAGCAGGGTGTCATGCCAACAATAAGAGAGGGAAAAAAATAGTCTTGCTATTTACTGTGAGCTATGTTTTCTTTAATGTAAAATGGCAAGACAGAAAAAAAGACAATAAAAGCTAACGAGCCATAAAACTGGCCTGTCATCAGGATGCATGCAAAGCAAGAACCGAGTCAGACTTTGGTCCTGAGGTGACCGCCACTGGCCAACTGCAGACAAAGATATTTGCATGTACAAGAAAGCATGTAAAATGGGCTCTATTCCTGCATGTTAATACCGACCTGGATGAGATGCACGAAGTAGAGTTATAGCCAACAAGCTATTGCTCCTCCTTAACATTCACTAAATCCATCACATTAATAAAACTGGTGACAAGGCTCTTTCTAGCTGGTCTAAGAATACTATTCCAGTTCATGCGTGCCTGACGCAGTATGGTGCCATCAAAATGACACTTACACACAAAATGATCTTATGACAAACATAATAATATACTATATTACATTCTACAATTTCTACTATAGGTGCATGTACTTAAATAAGAGTTTCACGTCAACTGAAGTTACAAAATTTGAGGCCTGACTTTAAAAAAAAAAAAAAAAAAGTATTCAGCCACATTTTTTTCTCATTTGTCCAAATTTCTAAGCTGCTTTTCAGGAATAAATAATGTGATTATTTGGTTTTAGGAATTAATGATGATAGTAGTAACATGGCTGGCAATGAGATGCGTAATTATATTACAAAATCCAGACCATAAAACTACGTTTTCAACCAACAGGAAATAGTGTACTTAATGAGTGTATTTAATGACACTGACTTCACACAGGAGTCCAGTGGACATTTTCTTTTGTGTGAATTTGCTACACAAATGTTGCCATGCAAGTAGATAAAAACAGCTAAAATGATTTCTGATCTGTGTGCTATGCTCCTCCCAGCTCGGTGTGTTTCATGATGTGTTTAAAAAAATGTATCTTCTTCACTGTAAACAATGAGGAAGAGGCTGCTGAAAACAACAGCACCTCTTGTGGGACTGTACTGTACCCTCGCTGAGTAAAGTGGTCACAAAGAACAGCATTGTAAAGTGCTGAATATACATGTAAAAAAAAGAAATATTATACTTCTACCATCACACTTTCCTAAATATTCAACTCTTTGTAATGTATAACATGAGAATCTACTATAAAAAGTAGCAAACTGACACAGTTTGGTTTGGATGAATACAGACTAAATGTTAGTCTGAACACGTTCGCTTACAAAAAGCTTTTTGTACACTGTGGTGGAGATGGCAAAGTATCTAATATTGAGTGATATGTTTCATGCACAGCTGGTGGTGACACTGCTGAGCTACAAATCTTCTTTTATAGGTATTATTGTACCAAACAAGCTGGGACCAGCTTAATTTAACTGGGCTGTAGATGGCAAACAAAAACCATAATATGAGGTTAAACACCCACTGAGCCAAGTTTCTTCTTGCATCACATTATTGTATTGATCAATGAAAACTAAAGTCACTGTGGGCCATAAGAGACAGCTAGAGTGATTTTATTTATATTATCAGAGGCAAGCTAGTTGCTACACTATTGAAATAATAAGCACCCACATACCCACATACCTCCCTTTCTACTTTCTACTTCTAACCTTCTCTCATCTCAATATACTTTCTGCGCTGTTAAATCTTGTGAAAAAAGATTCAACCCAATGCTACCTTCAACTATACATACCGCAGTCTGTCCAAACCTTTCTGCCATAACACACACTCCACCCTCTGTGCAACCAGGAAACATGATAAAAAAAATACAACAGACATATTAAAGGGAACACTATTCATGGAAACCACTAGACACTTTGGAGAACACTTAAGAAAACACCACGGGAACCGAAAGATGTTGTAGATAACGTCACTGACATCTATGTACATAGATATGAACAAAACTTCACAAGTTACATGAATAACAAGGCCACTAAGTTACTGTCTTTCCAGAGGAAAAGCTGAAGAAAAAGGGCCAAATGCCATTTCTCACCTTCAACGTTCTTTCCTAATAAATACTCAGTCCTGAAGGAGACCAAATTATGTGTTAGTAGGGCAGAGAAACATTTGGTGAGCAGGTATAAGCACGTAATGTGCGGTATAATTATCAACGCTTTTTTGTCAAAATTTTACAAAGATTCCAGATATTACCAGTAAAAAATAAAAGACAAATCCGTGAACCTGTATGAAGGTTAGTATGAACGAGTTAAGTTGCTGCCCGTCTCTTGCAAGCTGACCAGCAGGTCATCAATCTTCTCCATGTTCTGAGAGGCAGCTATGCTGTTCTGCACAGTCGCAGACTGTGACAGCGACTGACTGAGCAGTGACTGGATGTGTGCGTCACTCTCTCTTTGGTTCTGACCAGACTGGCTGATGGCTATAATCTGATCCGACAGCGTGTTTCCAGGAGTGTTCATCAGCTGGCCACATTCTGCAGAGAGGGAACAGAATAGGCCGGTCAAAATTACACACATTAACACACATTACTATCAGTGCCATGAGAGAGGTGATAACTTTATTTTGTGAAATGTATCAAATGTTTAAAAAAAATATACAAATAGATTCATAAATGCATTGAGTGGAATTTTTAAATCAATGTGACCATATAATTTTTTTTTCTTTTAGATTTCTCAGTTGGTTCCCCATTTTACATTCCCATTTCCCAATTTCCCTATTCAATATGTGGTGTGTGAAACTGAAAGGAATAGTTTGATATTTTCTCACGCTGAAGCGTCACATGTACTATACAGACATAAGAGTAGTATCAATCTTTGCATCTACCTCTTGGAAAGAAAGCAAATAAGTGAATTTCCCCAAAAAGTCAAACTATGGTCGATGGTTTGCATCATTTCTGCCATCTCAACTGTTCTAAAGGCGTGCACCTAGTTAGTGAATTTCTTACCATTCTGAATACCAAACAGAAAGAGACCAGGTTGTTGAGGCTGGCTGGGCTGATTGATGGTCCCACTGACAGCGGACTGAAACAGAGTCCCTGGCTGCTGAACAGGTGAAGAGGTGGTCGTCTGGAGGTTCGCCACACCGTTCTGTGAGGCAAACATGGCTGACTGTGTGAGCTCTGGAGGAGCCAATCCCCCCTGCAGAGAGGCCATGTTAGACTGAGGCATGAAGAGGCCCACAGGCTGCTCCTGCCGGTTGTTTGAGCTGTTGCCAAGTTGCATCGGCTGTTGGTCCTGGAACAGCACTTGCTGGCGTGGATCTGTGGGGTTCCCTAAGGCCATAGGCTCAGAGCGATCCTGCTGGTTCACTGTCACCATGCTGGCTTGGGAAAAAAGCAGAGAGGGGTTTTGGGGCTCTTGGGAAACTAGACTGCTGCTGGTCAACGGAGGCATCTGGCCCTGGCTGCTGAACAGGAGACTGGGGGTCTGGTCCGCAGTAGACAGGGGGTTGTTACAGAACAGTAGGCCAGCCTGCTGTTGCTGCTGTTGGCCTGGAGAAAGTGTGTTTGCAGATGGATGTTGGGAGATGTTCTGAAACAGAGACGCCTGCTGAGCTGGTTGTGTGTGGGGCTGAGGCTGGGAAGGCTGTTGCTGATCCATGGGACTTCTCTGCTGAATAGGAGAGAGCTGGGTCTGAGCCTGAAAAACTGACTGAGGTTCAGGGGCAGGGGTCTGTAGAGCACTTAGAAAGGCCAGCTGCTGCTGCTGCTGCTGCTGCTGTTGCTGCTGTTGAGTACTACTGGTCGTAAGCTGAGACGGCAGGGATGTCTGAGGGAGGAAAAGACTTGGGGTTGAGGGCTGTTGGTCTGGGGACTGTAGTACTGTCATGGTGTTTTGGAAGAGAGCGGCCTGGACCTGCTCCTGAGCGCGAGAGGCTTTCTGAGTATGAAACAGAGCCCCCTGTGGATCTTGTGTTTCAGCCAAAGAACTGGGATTGTGGAACATTGGTGGTGACGGGTGTGAAGGAGTCTGCTGGAGGAAGTTGGTCTGAATAGAGAGCAGGTCATTAGCCTGCTGAAACAGAGCTGCTTGTTGCTGCTGTTGCTGCTGTTGCTGCTGCTGCTGCTGTTGCTGTTGCTGAGCCTGCTGGAAAAGGGTTCCCTGGTTTGGCACCACCCCTTGTGACGAGCTCTGCTGCTCTGCGTTCTTGCCCTGAGAGGCATCCTGAAACATGCCGCACTGCATTTGAATCTGTGACTGAAACAGCTGCTGCTGTAGATTCTCCAAAACCTGCTGCTGTTGCTGCTGTTGAAGCTGTTGTTGCTGAATTTGTTGCTGTTGCTGCTGCTGAATTTGCTGTTTTTGGATTTGTTGTTGGTGCTGAATGTGTTGCTGCTGTTTAGCCATCGGGTTTTCAGCCTGAAGTGGTAAGCGACAGTACCCTTTGGCTTTAAGTTGTCTCACTGCCTCCTCCAACTGGGCCACTTCGTCTGGGGGGAACATGGGTAGCTGCTGCTGTTGAGGTGCAGGTTCACCACACAACCTTCCCACAGATCCAGAGCCACTGCCTGGCCTCTCCTGGCCAAGGCCCTCTCTTGGCTCCAGGAGGAACTGCTGTGAGCCTTGCTGGAGCAGGGAGTCTGCTGGCACAGAGTAGGAGCTGGTGGCAGCAATGTCCTGCTTCTGGATAGTGCTTAAGGGCTCTGTATTGGTAAAAACAGGAGTCTGGCCTTTGTCAGGGTCACCTGCAGGCTGAGACAGGTTGTTGGAGAATGGTCTGTTCTTATTTAGATGGCCTGCAGCCATGTCTGGGTTCTGTTGGGCTGGGCACAGGTCACCAGTCTGCTGGCAACACAAAACAGAAGATAAAAGATGTGGCTTTATTTAGCTCTTACGTTATGCAGTTTCATTGTGTTATTCTTACTGATAATTGTGTCTACAATAAATCCTCTCCTCTAGACAGTAAAGTATGAGCTGAACTGAATTTTACTGAACTTTTACTGTATGTAATTTGCTATATTGAACAACTTCTATCCAATTCAAAATGTTTTGACAGTGTAAAAAGTATTGCTAATGTTTTAAGTTACAATACATCACCTTAAATACTCCAGAGGACTGGAGGTTGCTGGTTACCTCCATCGGAGTGACTTCTTCTCGTTTTACTAGAGGCAACATCGAAGGCATCAAGGCACTATCTAGAACTGTGGCAAGAACAAGGAGTATATTACATTATATGCTTTAAATGTTTTTTTTTTTAAAACCCCACAAACAACAGTCAAGTCCAATGAGAGGTAAAAAGTGTAATAATGTAGGCACTAGACTACAGTGTATGCAATGCTTTTAAATGGGAGGTAAACAGAGGCCTGTGCAGTGTTATGGGCGACTCCTGAACTCAGTCCATTTCTCTAAATATTTTGCCTTCTTAAATACACACAACTAGGGTAAAAGCTGCAATCAAGGGTATGTACTGTAGTTAACAAAGAGAAAATAACCTTTAATTTGTTCATCAAAAGAACAAGTCTTCACTGGAGAGGGCGCCTCTTTCTTCACGGAAACATCATTCTTTGCTGCAAGAGCAAACATCAGCACATTTTTAAAATCTACAATCCAACAACACAGGACAGTCAATGTAAATCTGCAGCATAACATTCATGCTTTTAGAAAAGAAGTTCCTTTGTTGATCACATCTTTCAAAGTTTTGTACTCAGGACCTTGCAAATAACAAAAACGCTGATGAAAGACAGTTCTTTCTGTGGATGACTATGGATTCCTGTGTTGAGAAATGAGCTGCATATTATGCTCCGGAGAGGTTTTGCTAATAATTGCTGTAATCCTACTGAACTGCGGGTGGTGGTGTTGAGTACGACATATTAAAAAAAGACCTTGTAAGCATAAACCCAACAAAACTGTGATGCTGCTTTTGTTTCTGTGTTTTTTAATTACAAAAAATGTGTGTAAAATAAATATTTCTTACTATTTGGGGTGTTTAACTACAATACAGCTTGTTTCTGTTTTCCAGCTGATAAACAGTCAGTCAACTATGGTGCCAGCGAGTAATCTAAAAAATTGTGTAAATAATGACATAATCTAAACAGAGCACTGATTACCACTTAAACTTGTCTTTCTATCACATGATTGTAAAAGGAAACAGATAAAGAGAAACTTTGTGCAGTTTAGTAGATAAATTGAAATTGACTGGAACAAACCTGAATCTGGAGTGTAGGTAAAAGGCTGAACGTCATGAGATCTCCCTGCATTGGTCACCACGTAGACTCCCACACACACTGCAGAGGTGATGGTTTGGTTCTGGTACGGAGGAACCTTCACTATCAAGTGATTCTTGGGGTTGATCATAAGAAAAATAAAATCAGAAAAGAAGAGCAAATACAAGAATAAGTTGGATACATATGCAATACATTTCTGCACTGATTGTAGGTGGAAACTCAACATTCTGTCGAGTGGATTTGTTATTTCAATTTATCAGATGATGTCGAAGGTTTGAACATGAAAATAGCTAACTTTGTGTTCATTTTTACTTTTTTCATTTTTTGACCTTCAAATACGTATCAGTTTCAGGTTAATTAATAAGGGTAATTACATTTAATGTCCCTAGGCCTATCTCAAAGTTTAATATCTACTAAAGCCATATGTATTAAATGAAAAGGATGACAACCACTGTATGTCTCAGTTTTACATAGTTTTACAGAACACCTGGTGGCTGTAAAACTGTAACTGCAATGATTTTTGAGGTAGCAAATGCATTCAGTATGTTTGCTGAGACACTGCAGATTTCAGTCAGAAAAACTTAATGTAAACAAAACTGTTTGTATCAAAAATCAAAAGGACTTTGAGTGAGTTAAACACAAGAGCTGTTTCTATTAGCTGCATCTATCAATTCATTTACTCCTGATCACTTTGTTTACAAGGGCAAAGGTTTAAACTGGACTGTTGAGACACACTCAGCATAGCCTCTGAGACTGTGTGTAATTAGGTCAGAACACAATGAGAGTACTCAAACCTTTGAACCAGCAGCCGTTTAAGATGATTACATCTAAAGCCCCATACAAATCTTAAATGGCTACTTCTATCTACTCAGTTCATTAGTAACTGGCATTAGTCATTTGGTTCAAAAATAACACAAGAAACAATCGCGTTTTACCTGGTGAAACAGCTCCATGTCAATGTCAGCCTCTGCCTTCCACGATTTCTCATCTGAAACAGAAAGAAGATGTAGCATGTTGAGAGGGGAACAATAAAGAATGCATGAACCCTAAATCCCCACAGACAAACATATTTGTTAAGTGACTAATTTCTTACCAGAGACATTCTCGTGAAATATGACTTTGGTGTCTTTGAGGAAGTTCTTGCCAATGATAAAGACTTCTTCTCCACCCCTCACTGAGCAACTGTGTAGTGATTTCTTCAGGATTTCAGGCACCCCTGCAGGCTGGGCTGGAGACAGAGCAGATATGCACAATATTGTATGGATTAAACAGACCATTTTCAACCAGATTTGATGTCACTACACATCCAAAAGTTATGTTTCCTGCACCAAGGAGACACTATACACTGCATTTTACAGTAAATTAGGTACTCTGGTACTGAGGCAGCCCAGGAAATGCAAATGAGCAGCTGATTAACTCTCAAAGTAATTCAATTAACAATCATCTGGATTGGTGTACTATTGATTTTTTAAAATAATTTTTTCATCTATATTTTAATATTCCAAATTAATTCCATTTGATTCATTGATTTATTTTTATTATGTTATAAATGAAAAATAATGACCCCTAAGCAGTGAGGAAAGTTGTAGAAATTGCATTTTATATTTAGATGAAACTTTTACCAAACACTTCAACATGATACAATGATTTTGTTGGACACTTTCAGATAAACAATCAATGCATAAATACCTAAATAAATTAGTATGTTACATGAAGTAACCAATCTTTGTCATGAAGAGCTATAAGGTTTTGTGTGGCTAGAGGGTTTCTGGACCCTGAAATCTACAGAGATAATTTAATAATTTTTGTCTGAATTATTAAAATCATAGATTTTCACACTCATGAAACAAATGACCAACATGTATAAGTGAAAACTGACTTGAGTACAAATGGCACCATGCCAGCTGACATTTACTTAAACAGGCTCATACGTAGAGTTTGACACTGCTTGTTTATGTAAGAATAACAAAGATCTGATGTTTTAATACATTTCAAATACTGGATATTTGTTATAGACCTTTAAATGACTCAAAACCCCCTCCCTTTCCCTTCAACATTTCATAACATACCTCTTTCACTACTCTGCACCACACACACACACACACACACACACGCACGCCAAGGGGCATTACATTTTTTTTCGTTTTGTGGAAAGATATTTCCCTGGATTGCACGCTGGCTCTGTGTAAACAATACAAGTCCACACACTTCTATTGTTTCGTCCTTTCCTTTTCTTTCTCCCCTGTCTCTCTCCCAACTCACACAGAAACTTTCTTATGGCCCTAAGCGTCTTTCCTGTTTATGAAACCAACCACACCCTCATACTGTTCGCATTATTAAATAACAATCTGAAGGGATCTTTACACATTGTCTCCAAACGCTGACATCAAAAGACAACATTCTCCTGACTTCAGGTTACATTTAACTTTAGAAACAGAGCCTCTCTGATTAAGAGGAGAAAATACTTTTGGTAATTATTAAAACAATTATTAAGCAATCTACAACTTTACTTTTCTACAGTTCACTCAATATCCCAGTTTATATAACAGCATATCCACAGAGACTCAACAATGAGTTAAAACATAAAGAGATTCACTTACTACACAGGATTGGAGATGATGGAGTTTGAAGTGTCAGCACTGAACCATCTGGACGGGGGATGTTGACCCGAAACACCAGCCGAGCACGTGTGCTCTTCTTCTTCGACCCAGCCACACCAATGCGAGCCTCGACATCAGCATTACGGAGCTTCAAGATCCCAACACAGTCCACCCTGCACAGACAGATAATGTCGGCTTAGAAAACTTGCAACTTAGACAAAAAAAATCTTACTTAACTAGAGTACCTATGAATCTCATAACGCCAGGAGAGACAAAGGACAACAGGTTGACATACAAGTTAACATAATACATACATTTTTTAACATAAACATAAACAAACCAACCAGATAAAGATGATTATAATAGTGGTCATAATATGTGTATTTGACTACTGAAATCATTTACTGTTTTCTGTTGTTGCTGCTTGAATAGGGCTCTGTCTGATTATATTAAAACATAATTTTTAATAAGAGTCATTTTAGCACACACACAAAGTTTAACACTCAAAGAAAGTACGTACGCTAGTGTCATGTTGGTGCTTGGATCTAGAGACACTTCAATGACAGTTGTGCCATCAATGTCCACCTCCTTGCAAGTCGTGGTGTTGCGGCCGGTCACCCTGCAAGCTTGGTAAAATCCATGAGGCTTCACACGTCCAGTATCATTGCCCACAAACACTTGCAAAACCACCGGATCATTCACCCCTTCCAGCTGTGAAAAAAGAGAAGGAATATGTTAAAATGAGTCAATGAATTAAGATCGGAATTTGATACATAATGTAGGAGGGGTAGTGCAGTTGGAGACAATCATTTTTTTTTGCAGGACATTTAGTACAAGACTGAAGTACTTTTATATTAAAACTTAATAAAGCAGAACTAAATGTCATACGACATGGTAAAGATTGGATAATTTACTATCCTATCCTGTCTTGTCCTATCCTGTCCTATCATGTCCTGTAGCTGAACCTGTTCCTTTGTCTCCTCATGTTTTCTACATGTTTTGCCCTACCTGTCCAGCAGATGCCCTCAGTATGTTTTGGCATCTTTTCACCAAGCAATCAAGCCTCATGTCCTGCCTAGTAACAGCGCCTTCCCCCAATATGACAATCCCCCTTCTTGTGCAATCAGGTCAACCTTTTAAAAGCTTTCTTGTGTTTGTTATCTTCTGCTCTTGCCTTCTATTTCTGACTCTTATGTCCATTTTTTGCCTCTGTGTCCACCTGTTGCTCATGAGCCCTGGCAGTACTAACAACCTGGTAAGTGATCCAACAGAACTTCCCCTGCTGCACTGACCAGTTTCATCACCTCTCCCACTAGCGTGAGCAACTGGAAAATAATGATTAAACACAAGACAATGTCCCTGTTCTGGCACAGTTCCTTTTCCAGCTTCCTTGGTCTTTACTCATATCTATGATCCTTATCTAGGCTCCAGAGAGGTACAATAATGATCTAGAAACATGATAAGATTTCATTTCTCTATTACATGGATAATTTTAAAATTGGTTATGATAACACCCTCAACAGTTTCTTCTGTGGTCCAAGTTTTTGTCAGGTGAGGTAACAGTGACAATTTCCATAAATCTACAACAGCAATGCTGTTGAACCCATTGAACCCTGAAAGAAGCTTGATCGAAGAGTCTCTGCTTTCCACCTACTTCTTAAACGACTCAAGGAAAAATGTAATTCCTGTCAGTTAATGAAGGGTCTACAGTGGTTGATTTCTTTTACTATGAGAACTAATTATCACATTCATGAATGATGACGAGAGGAACAGGACTCAAGACTGCAGTTTCACAAAATATAACTGATTCTGTTACCTTTCCTCCAAATGTCCAGCTGAACACAGGGATTATCAAAATCTAATAGTCAGATTGTCTTAAAAACTATCAAGAGCATTTTCATTCCTCTGAAAATGAACCCTCTCCAATTTGGAAACTCCATATGCTTTAATTTAGTGCCATCCTGAAGTCAAACTGTCAGCTTTAAACACAAGACACTGAGGATGAATCAAGAAATACCATCATACCACAAAAGTGCTGAATCAAGTCCAAACAACAGTGCCACAATGACGCTCCTCTCTCCAGATATAAAATACAAACTAGAAATACCGCCTTGCAGTTTTATGCCTCCGCCAACCAGTCAAGTTGCAGTTTGCATCCATGTCTGTCCAGACTCATATAATATTTGTAGTGAAGACTTCAAAGTAATTTAATAAAAGGTATTAACTGTATTTTTTGGCGAAATGGAAGTCAACACTATATTGACAAGTATGATTCCAGTGAATTTTTTCCAGTGAGAAACATGCTGTCTTCACTTAGAGGCTATTTTTACAGAGGAGGACAGAGGACTGATAGAGAGCTTTGTCACATGGTGCAACGATAATCACCTGAAGCTCAATATCAGCAAAACCAATGAGCTTGTGTTGGGCTACCAGAGGGACAGGAGGCCCGCTGTCCTGGTTGTCATCCAGGGAGAGGAAGTGAAGAGAGTGGACTCATACAAGTACCTTGGGAAAGCAAAATGCAAAGAAGCTACAAATTCTAAAACATGGATGCTTCACACATCTTCAAACCGGCAGCAAAGAAGATCTAAAAAAATCAACACAGTTTCAAGGTGGGCAACCAAGACTTGTTTCACCATTTCAGTATCCGACCAAATGTGAAATATGGTCACAATCTCCCCTTCTGCTCCTGACTTATGGTGTTGAATAATGGCCAGAAAAGAATGCAGAACATTATGAAGGCACAGTGAAGTTGACCTTTGACCTTTTGGATATAAAATGTCATCACTTCAACATCCGATATCCGACATTATAATTAGCATATAAATTCTTGAGTTATGGCCAAAAACATGTTTTGTGAGGTCACAGTGACCTTAACCTTTGACCTCTGACCACTAAAATCTAATCAGTTCATCTTTGAGTACAAGTGGACGTTTGTGCCAAATTTGAATAAATTCCCTCATGGTGTTCCTGAGATATTGCGTTCACAAGAATGGGACGGACGGACAACCCAAAAACATAATGCCATAAAAAAATTAGAACATACAGAATATTAAAAGGAACCATAATGCAGCGTAGATATAGAACATATAAAGATTAGACTACACAATCAGTATCAACGGACTCCATTTGGGGGGAAACAAAACTTGACTGAGATATCCCTACCAAGCACATTAAACCTCTACAGATAATGATTCAATGAGCTTTACTCCTTCACCTCCAACAAAACATACTTGTTGCCCCACTACTCATAAGCTCTATAAACAGCAAAACCTGCACACATATATATATATATATATAACAAATCCTCTGGCAATGACTCAATTATTAACTTAACCTTCATTCACTGAAATGTTTTTGACCAACAGCTTGAAGCCAGTTAATGGGGACGTTTGCTAAAGAGGAAACAAATGGCTAAGTGACCATAACAGAAAGGTCAACACATTAGTGACTACAGAACTCACATCCAAGGCTGTTTGAAGGGTTAACAGTTACCTTTACAGTAGGGAAGCCCTGCTGAGTGCGGTCCTTCACTGACCCTCTGCTGCCTTCAGTCAGATAGCGAGCTCGGTGCTGAGTCTCAGGCTGGACCAGGATCTTCAGTTCCTTCCCCTCACTCTTCTGCGGGTATTGCATCGACAGAGTTCCTCCTTTCTGATTAGTTGTCTGAGGATCGTCTTGAGAACTGCAGCAAAGATTGATTTGACATCAACAGATCACCTTTGATTCAAACATTTTCTAGCAATTTAATTGTAATGCATACAACCTAGCTGGCGTCTTCTGACAAAGAAAAGCATGCCCTCAACTTACTTTGACAGACCACGAACCTGTTGTTAGTCTTTTATATGAAAGGATGATCTGTGCTACTGTTGACACCAACTTTAGGTTCAGAACTCCCCATTTATTATCAAAGTTTAAGGCACAGCACAGCATTGCCCCAATATCAAATATCAGTGTATGTATTTGCCTGAAAATTGTTGAATTTTTGGAACAATTCAACCTATTGCTCTAAAATTGCTTTAGTAGCTGCAACAGTGAAAATGCTCTGAAGTTGCCATGGTGCTCTGTGCAATGCAGAGTTAAGAGGCCCTCCATCAACCAAGCATATTCTATCCCCAGCTCTTAAAGCGTTCAGAGTTATCTGTTTATTTAATCTGCTCTGCTTATCCTAGGTCTTTGAGAGAGGCTCTGTGATTCACTCTGGCTGACCATTGTTTGTACTTCAGTATCCTGCCCCTCCCTCCCCTCTGATCTAACCGCTCTTCTTCAGTCAAAGTGTGGTGGGAAATTTAGAGCCAGTAGAGAGTTTAGAGTAGTTTGCTGAAGATTTCCATCTGTTGTGCAATGTGTCTCAATGTGTCATTTCCTAATAATACCTATTCTGACAATCAGGATGAGTGCTGTGTGAGATTATCCAGGAGGCACTTTAGGACAATGGTAACATAAATGAAGACTAATGATGAGTACCTACTTACCAACTTAATTGTGCCACTACCCACAAGAGAAACTGAATAAACAAATTCCTAAAGTAAGTGAACTTGTTGTTTTGTATGGTCAATAATGGGTGACAAATTACAGGAAAACGATATATATGAGAGGAAAAATAACAAGGGGTCACAGAATCTTATCCTATGGCCTTCACAGTCACCAGATCTCAAACCAATTGAACACCTATAGAGGATTTTGGAGCAACATGTCTGATGTCAAAACACCAAATACGGGAATATGTTTTGTAAGAATGGTGCTCTTGGAGACTTAGAGAATCTATGACAAGCGGCTTTTAAGTTTTTCTGGTAGCTCGTGGTAGCTAAACACCTTACTAAGGAACTTTGTTGGTTAAGTTTCTTTTGACAACTTTGTGAGATGTGGAGCAGCTGATGATCTGCCCATTGCAACCCAACATGCCAAAGGTAGATCAAATATTTCAAACTAACCTTCCTTTTTGGCCGGTCTTGTTGTCAGGGCCTAGTTGTGACAGGACAAAGTGCGGGCCTTTGGCACTGTCTGCATCAAACACATCCATGCTGGCCTCCTCTGCAGGTACAGACTTAGGCCCAGGTCTTTGGCGAGGGGTACGTTTTCGGGATTTTCGTGGCACCTCTGTGTTGTCATTATAAGAGACACTGCTCACGATGCTGAAGTTGGAGAGAGAGTCATCCATCCAGATGTTGTTGCTCTGCTCTGAGTCCAGGGATGTTTCTTCTTGACAGGACATACGGCTATCATCAAACAAGTCTTGTGGAGGTGGAGAGATGTTCAGTACAGTGCGGCGCTTTGACGGGGTCATCTGGTGATGTGCCTGGGCCTCCTGGGACGTTACACCTCTCCCTCCTCCAAGCTCACTGGTACCCCTGCAGTTGCCGCCACTGTTGCTGTTACCATTCCCACCCTCTGCTCCGACAACTTCT
Source organism: Thunnus thynnus (assembly GCF_963924715.1). Taxonomy (NCBI): domain Eukaryota; kingdom Metazoa; phylum Chordata; class Actinopteri; order Scombriformes; family Scombridae; genus Thunnus; species Thunnus thynnus. The sequence continues at coordinate 19,584,488 of NC_089517.1, read as the reverse complement.
GGTACCGTTCTGCAATTCCTGGCATCCTCTGGGTCGACATTGCCACTGTGAACTGGGTTCTGGTCACTTGCTGAAGAACTGGAATGCTTTGTGGAGCTGGAAGAGGTGGAAAAAGCACTGCGGGGGCCTTCCATGGTCATAGAAGAGGACATGGCATCTACAGTGCAAATAATTAGACAGTAAATAAAGGCTTCTCAACCAGTGTTGGCTAGCAGTCCCGTTTAAGCAGCTAAATTTGTTCATGATTGTTTATTTTTTTTGTTTTTGTTTGGTATTTATTTGTTCATCCAATTAAAATTCCCCCCTTTTCACTGGATCTTATGTGTGTGTGTGTGCGTGTGTGAGGATGTGTAAGTGTACAGTACATGAAGCACAGTGTAGGTGTGACTAAAAAGGGGCCAAAAAAATCAACAGGTGAGCAGTCCCCTTTATTTTAAAGATTTTGAGAAAAACTTTAAACGCTTGTGAATAAATTAACTACTAAAATGGAAAAATATATCAAATATATGAATGAATTTATCATTAATACTAGCATTTTGTTGATGTTCAACTGACTGAAAAATTGATGAAATGGAGAGGGAAGTTCAAAACAGTAATCTGTACAAGATGATGCATGCCAATTATTGGAGCTTTTATTTTATTTCTTTTTCTTTCTTTTTTTTTTTTTTGCTATAAAAGTTCAGATAATTTTGTTGGGACTGAACGTAGCCACAGAGACAAAATAAACAAGCTTCTGACCTATGAAGCAGAGAACTGCAGACCATTTTATATGCAGACACTCCCTGCTTCAGAGGGAACTTCCTGGAATAAAAATGAGACAGCGAATGAGCAATAAGAGCTGAACAGTAAAAATTTATTCAGATAAAAAAAAAAAAAAAAAGATAACAGGATATTTTGTTTGTCAAAAAAACTGTTGCTCCAGCATGCTGACATACACTGTAATTTTAAAAAGCATTGAAATAGTCACATTGAACTAGATGAAGAGTGGGGAAGAGTGTGGTTAAGTTGCAGATCGTAAAAGGCGTTAGACCGCTGCTGACATTCGGGATTGTTTGGTGACTCATTAGTTTGCAAAACAGACAGTTGGAAAGAAAGAGAGGCACAGAAAATGTATGGAGGTAGTGTCATTTTGAGCAAGTATCAAAACACAAAGACATATAAGATCACAAACTCAAAACATCCCAAATCTATGAACAGATACTGTTGGTTATTCAATGCTATTATATATTTTGAGACAAAGGTTATGAGCGTTTACCCTCATTATATCCTAGTCACAATATGAGGGCTGTGAAAGATTTTAAAAACAGCAAAAACAGTGCTGCAAGTAAAAAAAAAAAAAACATTAATAACTGTTTTGCTAAACACTGCATGTCACTGTGAAATCTGTCTAAAAACCTATTTTTGAAAGAACAAACATGATTGTGACTTCAGAACTTTAAGCTTACAAAAAAAGCAGAAAGAAAGAAAAGAGCCAGATGATGTTATTGACAGTTTTCAGTAAAACTTATAGTTCCATGTCAACTTAAATCTAGTTCATTTTCGTCCTGATACAGCCAAATTTCCCACAATGCAACACTGACAGCCATACAGAATAAACTTTTGGATTTACTGAAACTCACTGTAAAGCCTGGACGCTTCAACGAGAAGCAAAGCAAATCAGCTATAGCAATGAACACTCGAAATGTCAAAATTGTTTCATATTTGACTACGGTGATGAAAAAACTACTAAAAACTACTCTGATGGCCAAGTGGATTGAAGTAAAAAAAATGTTAAAATGCTCTGAGTGCTTTAAAAAACTAATTAGTATGAATTAGTTTTGAGTACATGAGTTTTTTTGTGACTTGCACAAATGATCAGAGCCCATCAGGACAAGGGAAGCTTCACTGATGTGTTACTGCCCTTAACTTTTCATCTTCGCCTATTTGCCAAATATGTTTTGCATTGGGACACCACTATGTTTGATGTGAACGCACAATAAGAACATGAAGGGTCAAGGGAAAAGGGGAGAAATGTGACGAAGCATTAGTGTGTCTTGTTGAAGATGTCCCAATAGAAACATATTATGCTTTGATTTCTAAGAACTAAACAGGAGTCCTTAAATAAGCTTCAAACCTGTATGTCTTGTGTTTTGTATGTACTGTACACTAAACTTGCTTGTTCTTCTATGATGTTAAATGTCAGCATAAATCAGACAATCCAAACTGCTCATTGTCAGTGAAACCCATAACTTCTGTCATGACTGGCAAAAAGATCTGAATAAATGAGCAGCTGTCTAGTCATGACGCATCCAATAAAACACAGTATTCATCTAAAGCATGCCAGACCAATATGTATGTTTTCAAGTTGCAAATGACCCTTTTATAACCAAGATGTCAATAACTGAAAAAGTATGTTCTGCAGAATATATAAAACTGTTAAGTAATGAGCTTCGTTGGGCTCTCACATCATCATCAAGTACTGTGCGTACACAGACGTTTAAAGCATTACGCAATTTTACACTAAGTCTATGTCACAAAAAAACCGCTGACCATGACCTCCATTTCAAAACTTTGTTGCTGCAAGACACCACAACAGATCAAAAGTAATCACAACAATATTCCCCTAACCATGTTGACACTGACATAACTTTTGTCTTAAGCAGTTTTTTCGACTGATATCTCAGGATCACAGATACCCTCTTGTCTGACTGGCTTTCCTGCCTTATGCAGGTGTTTGTTTGGATTCAGGTGCAGACTGTTGCATGGGTTGTGTTTTTTGAGGTGGAGCATGATCAGTTCCGGGGATGAAATAAAGGGAGAAATAAGGAAAAGAGGAGCAGGATCCTACCTGATGCTACAGCAACTGAAGGGGGAGGCCCTGCCTCTCCGCCGCTCTTTTGACTCATGATTTTTGGGTTCTGCTGAGTGGAGGAAGGCAACTGCAGCTCTCTAGGAAGAAGGTCATACACTGATTCTGTGGAGAGAAATAAAAAGAATAATAAGGTGACATACTAACAGGAACTTGACAGCTTTTGACTTGGTAGAATGAGAATTACAATTTAAATGCATCAGTTGTTGTAGGAAACCCCAAAAATGGCATGAATTCTTGTTGTTTTAATCATGCTTTCCTCAGGAATATCATTTCTTTTTAATTCTATTAGATTTCATGCTGATGTTGTAATCACTGTGTTACATCTTACATGTCACACCACACCACACTCTTTCACAATTGTAAGAACATTCCCGCTGTCTGGTTGGCAACAAATCTGGTAAATGACAAGGAAATACCCATGATACCGAGCTATGTCTGTGAGAACAATGCATGATAATACCAGCCTCAATTCAGACGCCAAACGGGTTTCCACCTCTTTGTTATTGCCAAACTCTGCCGCTGGCTACACGTACTGAAGATTCATGAAAACACTGTTGTGTTTCTTCTCCAAGATCATGACATTAATTTGAAAAATATGTCCAATTCCTGTCAACATCTGTTAGCTTTCCCACAGACTCTGAGAAACCGAAAGGAATCAAAAAACTAACATAAAAGTGGGAATAAATGTGCAGCGACCTGATGACGATTCTGATCGGGACCTTTAACTTTATTTGAAAGAAGAGCCACCTTTCCAAGTTAAAAAAACATTAACCCTCTGCCACAACGTAGTCTCAAGGCCTGTGACGAGAGCCGGATTACAGAAATAATAACTAGGGGTTCTAAATACACCTTAGGGAGTACAAAACCGCATGAAAAAAAGCACAAAATTACACAACTACTGAGGTAAAAGCAAAAGCTGATGCACACCAAAATAAACAGCAGATCTCATTACAAACAGGCAGCGGGGTGATACAAAGCCTTTCTCTCTCCTCTCTGTGCCTCCCTCAGGGCCCACAGGACATGGGGAGGGGGAGAAAGCCTTGGGTCAACAGCATGACAACACTTTTACTAGCAGCCTGATTCATCATCCAAATATTATGGTATGAACTTAGAGCGGCCATTACAGTCGCCTGACTCTCTTCTCTGCCAACTGCCAGCTTTAATTACTTGCAGCTGAGTCCCAGGGTTCGGTGTGTATATCAGATACTTAACCCTCCCATTGTTACCACTCGCTGTGTACAATAGACAAACCTGGGACATACTGAAACCAGCCCATGCCTCTTCATTCCCAAAGCCCTCCAGTCTCTTACAGCTCGGTTTAGAAGAGCAGGGAATGCCGGTTCCCAGAAAGGGAGCTTATATCTGGACTCAGCAAACTCATATAGCTCATACTCAACCACACATACACTCGGGATTGGAGTGTGGCTTTGCTGGTTATTTGCTAAGTTCTCCAAACAAAATCACACACACACATGCATGCACATGCACTCATGCACACAAACGCCCCCCCACCACCTGCACAAAAACACCTTCTCTGCCCCTGCATCTACACTTAAACTCCACAGTCTTCTTGGGGCTCACTGACTGACTGCACATGCAGAAACATGTGCTCTGAGTGAGCAGCCCTTCCAGTAAACAGATTGCCAACCGCACAGACAGAAAATATGTACTCTTCTCTCAGAGCAGTGGTCTCGAATCACTGGCTGGCCTGTTCAAAGTGTTTCCACAGTCCCTGGACGGTTTTTTAAAAAAGTGAAAATTCTTATTTTGTGGCATATTTGTTTCCTTGTAAGCAGACAGAGTGCAATTCTTTATTTACACGTGACAAAACACTGTCCCTTTCATGCAGGAGAAGATTGAAAAAATAAAAAAAAATGCTCAACCTGGTTAGCTGGGAAATAAACCGTACTGACTCACACACTCACCACGTGATGTTTTGATTTTAACTTAAGACTAGTCATGTTGTGCAGACCACTGACCGCTGAGGAAAACCTTTCATTTTCTGTCCGTCTGTGATTATCATAATAACAGATTACAGTCTAACTGAAAATATTCACACTGACAGACACGGTGCTCATGTGGTTAGTTTTGATCAGGTCTTCTTATGCCTTTAATACATTCTGATAAATGTCCTCCACAGCTTCACAGATTTAGTTTTCACTGTTAACAGAAGGATAAACAACAAACCAGCAACACATAAAATCAAATCAAAATCAAAAAAAAAGTTTCATGCATAGTTAGATATTTTCGGAGCCAACAGTTAAATATCTTTGCTCTTTATATCCTCCTCATAACTTGTGATACGTTTATATGGTAAGCAGTGCAGGCTAAAGGTGAAAAAAGAAAGCACTCACCATGTGAATGGCAGGACTTACACTCCCATTCATTTCCCTCACATTCCTGCTGCTTGCTCTTACTAGCCCTGGCACCTGGGGCGTGGCACTGGTTTTTGGCTGAGTGACTGATTTAACTCCCCTTCTGTCCCCCTCCTCCACTCCACCTACCTCTCTCCCTCTCCCTGTCTTGTTTACTGTGCTCGCAGACCCTTTTCTGTACTTCAACTTGCTCAACAGGTTAGCGGTATTGTCATGTGGAATCCTGTCAAGCAGAAATGAAGGAAGAGAATAACCAACTAATGCTGAAAATTTTAGGCTATAGAGATATACAAAGTGGATTTATTGAACTTAGTGGAATACCACTGAACAAAAAGTGACTGGAACATACGACTAAGCTCACCTCGTCAGTACATTTGGAGATCATTCCAAGCAGAGAAGGAAAAAAAAAAACACTGAAGGGGCTGGCACCTGCAGCAAACCATGTACAACAACCCTGAAATGTTTACAGCCAAGCCTACATGAAGGCTGCCAGCGACTCCATAGCAACACAGATCAGGGGACAAGTCTTTTGAGCGTCTGCGTCTCTTGTGAGATAATGTGGAGAAAATACAACAGCATTATCCTAAATCAAATGGAGAACTGGGCATTGGTATTACAGGATGTTACATGAACAACAACGTTACAACATCTGAATCATCTCTGTAAAATCTCACCACACATTAACTTACGTGTTACCAATCACTACTGAGAGATAGCACTAATACTGCAAATAATACCTTTTATAATGTAGGTATACCATTCATGTTTAATTAATATGCATAATACATGACTGGTGTACGATATATCACAGCTGTGGTTCGACATTAATAAATGATCAAGTCATTCAATTAGTTTATTACCAATTGTAATTGATTGGACAATGGATTGGATTGGATAATGAAGTTATACATTAATTCACATTTAGGTCTTACATTCATTAATGTAATGGGTGGCACAGACGTTCATCTGTTAATACTTTTGACAAGCAATAAGGAAGCAAGTAGGTCTGATTGAGTCAGCTGGACACTTTTGGTGAGTTTAGATGTTTTTCTCCGTGTTGTCATGGGTTTATGCTGAATACTTCTGTTTCCTCAAACGAAGACACTTCTGTTCAGACACAAACTGTGAATCTGGCTAAAGGCGCCTTTCTGTATTTGGTCATTGTTTGTGTATTTACACAGAACTGGGCAGAGCACTAAACAGTTTATTTTTCAACTGCAAAATGTCTCACTGTGTACAATTCTTAAATTATCAAATTGAAGGGATGCTTGAAATGAAATGTTTGTTTACGTTAAAAAATGAATATTGGCTGATTTGTCTTTTTTATTTTAACTCTTAAATATTGTTTGATTGGTAATCAGTCTAATAAATCCAGTGCTGAGATAGTCTGTGATTCTGAATGTCGAATATTGTGATGTCACTTAAATGTATTTATTTTTTCCAAGTGTTAAATGCTGCATTAAGTGACACAATCCTTATCTGAGTAAAATGAAAAATGATTATTAATTATTATTATTATTATTATTAAGCTTTATTCATTCAGAAAATCTCATTGAGATCAAGATCTCTTTTGCAAGAGAGCCCTACATATACACAGGATCACAATAAGATCATTCATTCACATCACAATCATACACACCCACAGATAAATTACTTCACAAACACAATCACAAACATTATAAAGAGTCAGCTAGTGAAACTTTACAGTCTCTCAGAGGAACAAGTGTCTCTAACTTGCAGCTGTTTTGCAGTTCATTCCAGTAGTGAGGTGCATAGTACCAGTCTTCCCAGTTTAGAGTTTGTACGAGGAACTTTTAAAGCCAACCTGCTCTGTGACCTTGTGTCATGGTTATTAGCTCTGAGCTCAACTAAGGATGTTAAATAACTCGGCAACTTAGATAGCAAGGCCTTATAAATGAAGACACAGGCATACTCGGCTATTGACTTTCTTTCTGAAAATGCACATGTGTGTACGAACCTCCTGAAAGTCATCCAGAAACGATCAACATGTTTCAATATTGACTAAATATTGTAGACTAAATATTAGAAACACAACACACATTGAAAAGTAGCACAAACTACAGCCTCCAAAAAAAGCTGAACCAACACCTCTCTGAACAATAACATTAAAATCTTCATAAAGGTAACAGTATTGCAGTACTACTGTATTAGACTGCACTAGTTTTAGTTAGGTGGACCTAATATTCTGGCAACTGAGTGTATGTTTACAAGTTGGACAAACATGTCAAAGAAGCATGCATACTGTAAAGGTGGTGTGACAGGAAGTTGTAAGCATGAATGGACGGGGAGGCTGGTTGAGCATGCATGTGATGAAGTACAAGCATCCAGGGGGCGTTACTTCTGTGGTCAGAAATTATTTTTCAGTGACTGATGCCAGACAGCAACGTGCAGGAAAAGCCAAAAATACTATCAGGAACAACTTATAACAGCAGTGATAAGCAGGGCAGCATTGACACTGCCCAACTACAAATAATGTGATGACATGTTAATCAATGACTGACCTGCCTGCAAAGCTGCCACCACAACTCTACTTGATTTAGTTAAAAGATCCTTTTACCTACCAACTCACTGTTGTTGTTCTCTTAACTCAGCTGTGATCTATGTTGAGTTTCAAACAATCACCACTGAGCCAGGAGGAAACATTTGGAATTGGGTGAACTATTGGATGCTTTATGCATTTTTACACATCTTTAATGTTCATAAATCAATTATATCTTAAGTGTTAGGCTAAGTAATCACATATTCTAAAAACACTGTGATCTTGTTAAAAGTGAGCCCCTCAAGTTCTTGGTATGTCACAAACAAATGTCTGCATTTCATCATGATGACTCTTCCATCAGTGGTGCATTTTTTAGACATGAGTTGGGCACTTATCAAAGGTGCTGCTGTTACAAAAATCAAACTTTGTTGTCATCACTGTTTCATCACTATCTCAGTCACTAGTCACAAGTCATTGAAATCAGATTATCTGAGGGGAGCAAATACTTTACTACTGATAATGAAGGCTGATGTTAGGGAAAAGTACCGTTTTAATAACATGATACACTATATACAGTATACTGTCTCTCTTTTTTTTGTTCCACATAGGCAACACACAAATTGCAGAGAACATTGTTGTTATTGTTCGCGGAATACAGGTGGCATAACTTTCATTTTGATTGCTGTCTGTCTCTAATCACTGTAAAAAAAAAATTGCTGTAAAAATACAGCCAAATTCTCTCAGTACCGTTCTTACTAAATGCGGTAAAATACAGTAAATTTTGGTGCTTTTTGGAGCCAAAACCAAGAACAGACATTAACAGTAGGCTATTGTAAGATTTGACAGTAAAATACAGTATTTTAATTTTCGCCACCACAGTAATGGTGGGACAGAATCCACATGCAACCATCAACATCATATAATCACCGTTCATCCTCCTTTGTGGAATCAAACCAAAAGGTCAGTAACATCTTACTCAGAAAACAGAATTACATTTGTGCATCTGGTTACCCTCACAATTAGCGACTGTGTTTAATTTTTGCTAACATTAAATTGGTAATTCTAGCAAGCACCTGACAGGCACAAGAAAGCATTTTCAGGTAGCGCTCTTTCAGTTGGAAGTTTAAATTACTGGTATTTAAACATTATTCTTATATGACTGCTGTTTGCAAGTCTAGTTTAAAGATTATATTTGGATGACTATTTTTTTCTTGAACTACATATCAGCGAATGCTAACGTTAGACCAGCCTGATCTATACCTACACCTTGTTGATCCCACTTGCATTTCATGATAAATTATAGCATAAAATCTGAAGCACATAACAATTGAAGTTGATTCAAAGCCAAGTTGTTTAAGATATGTTGGCTGCTGAGCCCCAAAAGACAGAGTGGTTATATTGGTTATATCTTAGCTCAACCCAAGTGTGTTTCTGTAGCTAGGCTGCTGCAAAGATACTTAGTTTGTTGGCAAGCTGTATTAAAACCTAGGACATATTAGGAGATTTCTAGGCAATATTGTTTACTCGAACAAATGTTGTTTCCAGATAATTCATTGTGATTAATCATAAGAGGCGAACAGATGCCAGTGGGGAAAAGTGATTCCTAGGAAGACAATCAAGCTCACCATTCTTCTGAAGAATTTTACGTCACTTCTTAAATATAAGTCAGGGGTCCCTCGTGTATAAATCTCTCCCATTCAATTGTTTAATTTCTCTTTCTCTTTCTCTCGCTCTGTGCTCAATTTTCATTTTTGTGTCTTTCTCACTCAGTGAGCTGTGAGCCTGGAAGCAAGAACATTTAAAGGCATTACATATTATTTTATCCAGCAATCTGTTTATTTGTGCTTTTATATTTTTTAACAGTAGTTTGCAAAGCAGTGGCTGTTTAGACTCAAGTTTTGCTGGCAGCTCACAATGTTATAATTAACAGACTTACATTGACCTCTTGTGAAAGAGCGTGAACCTTGAGAATTATTTTGTCCAACACATACTTGAATATATTTGGCATATTTGAAAGCTGCCACTTGTCTGATCCTCTTTTGTGCTTTATGTTTTTATGCGTTTTTAAATGTAAAACTTTTTACTAATATGTTATGAGTATGAGTTGCTTACTGCAACATTTACAGTAAGAAACTGTTAATGTAGATTACAAAAGCAACACTAAAAATACATTATATTACTGCAGGTGTAGCTACAGTATCAAACTGTAAACCTCACATTCTACAGCAGGATACTTTATAATTTTTTACAGTAATTAACAGTTAAAGTAAATTACGGGAGTGACACTGTAAAAAACGGTAAAACACTGGTGACCACAGCTACCAGTAGTTCCTTTAACTTTACAGGGTTTTTTTGTTATGAATGCCGAAAGATTATATCACACACAATGACTCAAATATGTTGAAAGAAAAGGGCTACAGTGGTTACACTACAGTTTAGTGCACAATAGAGGCCATTATACTTATCAGTACTAGTTACTGCATTAAGGAAGTACTATGACACCATTCTTGTACTTGACAAAATGTTCACATGATGAAGAAACGCCAGAGAATTAGCACACTGAAGCAGAAAGGACGTGTGAAATCATGGTTATTGTGCATGGGTGATGCCCTGTGCCTGTTGAATTAGTAGTTATAGACATCACAACCACACATTTTTGGTCGATTAAAAGCAACCCTAAGCCAAAAGAAAACGTTAAGCAGGGAGAATAATGTAGAATCAGGTCAGGAATGATCAAGAGTATATATTATGGCACTGTCTTTAAGTCACTATTTCCACCTTGATCATCTTTGTAGCCTTAATCACCCTAAACTGAGCTTTTGCCTTTTGTTGTTTTTGACAAACTGTGCAGCACAGGCTGCTTATGCTTATGTTATTACCAGCATACTTCAAAAAAGGGGAATCGACTGGATCATAAAAAAGTAAAAGTATACAACACGCACAGAACACTGCTCAAGGTATCAATTTACATTCCTTAACATGTATTTTCAGTAGATATGGACCACAAGTTATGTGAAAGGTCAGCTGGCCAATATACATTGGACCTGGTCCAAACTCCTCACAAAGCTTATATTTCAGCCTATAATTCAGTGTACAGAGAAACTAAAGTCAAAAGGATAGCTGTCTTTTGAACAAAAGAGCAATCAGGTTTGGTGGAAATCAAATTTTGATATTTTTAATATAAAGATATATTTATTTATTTTTATTTTCATCACCCTCAAAAATGTGCTGAGCTTTAGAGAAAAATCTGTGGTTGCAGCTTTTAATCAGGGCAATTCAAAGTGACAAAGATACCGTAATGTTACTGTAATTTTACTGGGAAAATTGTTATGAATGCTGAAGGATTACATAGACACCATGACTCAAATATGTTGAAAGAAAAGGTCTCCAGTGGTTATTCTACAGTTTAGTGCACAATAGAGGCCATTATACTTATCAGTCCTACTGTTTTTCTTTTTTGCTTTATTGTTAACACCCTGGAATCCTACTTCTCTTGGAGCTCTGACGGGCTACTGTGGTGCTTAAAGAAAGTCTCCCCAGTTGTTTGAAAACTGAAAGTCAGCCAGACTTTAAATCAGGCTAAGGGCAGTCATTTGTGTCACACCAGGCTCAGGGTTTGTGGCATGTAGCTCTTTCAGTCCAGCTAATCCTGAAGTGGCCAGGAACAACTTCCAGGCATCAGTTTACACGACATGCTTTCAACAAACACCCACCACTATCCTGACTTTACAAAACAGCCCACTGAGGCTCCTGTCAGGGCCAAACCACCCAGCTACAAGACAGGTTTGCAAACAAAGCGGTTTGTTAGTCGTATTTTATATTGTCACAGCTAGTGCAACAGAGTTAATGTTAAAAATTATGGCTGAGAATAAATACTCTACAACACATCCACCTTTAGCTCTGTGTTTACTCTGTGTGGACTCAGAGATGAAACAGACAATGAGCTTAACATGAAAGCATGACTTCAGAAAGCAATGGAATTCAAACTATTTACAGAGGACAACACATACACACACACACACACACACACACACACACACACACACACACACACACACACACACACAAAGAGACTTGTACATGTGCACATTCACCAGAAAATGCTTACACACAGATACGGGAATGTAATAAACTTCTACACAACACCTTCAGTGAAATCAGGCCTATCTGATGATGACAGCTCTTCGAGTGACCTCCTTTTCTTGCTTCTCCTTTTCTTCTAAGTCAAAGGAAATCAAATACACACATACACACACACACACACACACACACACACGCATAGGCACATGCACACACACACATAAATATAGAGAAATTTACAAGCTACAGTGTGACAGAACTAAATTTTTCGTGTGCCAACCCAGGCATTTCTGTCTGACTTACAGGAAAACCGTGCTGAGGCAACAGGAAAAGCCTGTAGCAACACAGCACCGACAGTGTGACATCACCAAACTGCTAACTGCATTGGGTCTTAACCTGGAAAAGAATCACAGCAAAACTGACTTTAAAAACTCCTCACTGTCTGCAAAAATAGTTAACTAGTTAGTTCATTTCAGTAACTCTGAACTGTTGATAATATCTAGCTCTCGCCCCTGTGTGGTTTGAATGCACTTATTATAAGTTGCTTATTATAAGCGGCTGTAAAAATGAATGTAATGTTGTGTCCTAAAACATATTCTGGAATAAAGGTTATGTGAGACATATATATAAAAAGGATAGTGAATAAGTGCACAATAACTCATGAAATCCAACAAAAGTCTGTCTGTCCACAGTGCAGCTCAGTTCCGCTACAATCACAGTAGTTGTGATTTTAAAAATAACTTGTGGTTTCACGTAGGTCAGGTTTTGGTAACCTTGCAAACTGATTACTGATGTAAGTTGTTTGCTCTATTAAATAAGAAAGTGGGAGTTAACAGATAAAATAGCTGGCAGCGTTAGGTCAACACTTAGCGTACACTGGGAAGGTCTGTTTGAGTCTTGAGGCGCTCATGAATTCACAATAGAACAGTAGAGCCTGTAGAAACTAAATGCCTAAATATTGTAAACTGAGACACCATTTCAAAACAATCACAGCCTTAAACAAAAAAGCAGCCGGATCAGCAGGTCTGCTCAAGCCTGGCAGCAAGTCTAAGACCCCACCTGCTCCTTCTGAGCCTATTCATACTGTACAGCCTATCTGTCCCCATTTCCTAAGTTTTATTTCTTAAAAACTTGCCATTTTACAGATGTATGACTATTTGTCCTCGCCTTCCAGAGCCAGACTGAGCCTACGCCTTCAGTTATTAATGACTTAAGAAGATTTGGTTTTCAGTCTAATTAAGGATTTGGAATGTCTACTGATTAGTCAGGCAAAACCACAACGGGCTATGGAAGGAGTGGCCAAGAACCAGCAAAAACCACAAAGTTGCTGTACTGTTAACATAGCCTTGTCAGACTGACTAACTCATTTTCAGGCATTCCGGTGTCACCATGAGTAGATTCCTTGTAGATTTCTTGTTGGATACAGTGTTAGTATTCTGTTGTCTGGTAAAGCAAACATATTAACACCATGTAGCTCATTAGCTCTCAGCTTTTTACTCAGATGAAGACATGCTTCATGCCGAAACGTTAGCTTCGGCACCTTGTTAAAAGCTCATCTTTCCAGATCCTGTCATATAGCTTATGTGAGGACGATTTATTGCTCAAAACAGACTGCCACAATAAAAAATACCTTAAAGCAAGGACGAGCCAATAAGCAGTTCAGATTTTCTGTTTCTGTTGCGTGGGTTAAAGGGATATTTCAGCAATTAAGTGATGGACCATAAAGTTGGGGGATTTCTAGGAGGAAGATTAAACAAAGAATAGTTGGCTGACATATCCTGACTTTTAGTCTCAAGTGTAGGTCAAACCTCCAAAGTATTTGGGATTTGAGATTTTCCCATAATGTATCATTTGTTAGACCTGCTGAGTAAATGCCTTCATCATTTAATTATAATTGTTTATTTATTTAAACTCCACACCCATGCTTTCTGTTACTAATTTGTAGTCTCCAAACCCAATCAATAATGAGTCTGATGACATCATCAGGGTTATTTTTTTCATACTTTTGAGAGTTCCCACCAGGGTTACATAATACTGTTTTCACTGGATGAGCAGTATTCCTTGTGACGAGTAAACTTTGATGTGCAAAATCAGTGAAGGGCCCATTTAACAGCCTCTGATCCAGAACCGCAGTGTACAGACTTGCATGTGGTTTCTGTTGATTCTTTTTATGTAAAAGTTGTAATAAGTGTCGTTCTCACTGCTGTGTCTCACTGCTAGAAGCTGGGTAAGACATTCATGTCAGAACACACACAAAAGAAATAAAATCAGGTTAGACGCTTAAAGAGGGGGAAAAAAAGCTGTTGAGTCAAATTTCTATTGGAGCAGGTTGAGGCTTGCTGAGGCGGTGGGAGATTGAACACTGTCATATCTGCTCATGATAACTCATCAACTCACCTAACTCATCAAAAGAAAAAACTCCTCTTTGCCAAACTCTGACAAATGCAGGAGTGGCAAGAAGGAGACTGAAAAAATGATAGTGACACATTATAATAACTCTTCAACTAATATAATGACTCATAATTACGGCTTTTTAAAACAATAAGTAACAGTGTTATAAGTAACAATGTTGGAGTCTTTCTGGCAATATGTGATGTTACAGTCCAAAGAAGTTTGAGGTGGTAAAAGAAACTGTGGGAATAAGTTGACGACATTTTACAAATTCCTAACAATAAATAAAAAGAGGCGATCAATTATTAATAAACTAATGGGAACAGTAAATGCTTATTTTTCTGAAGCAGTAGCAAGTTATAATGATTGAGGTCAGAAGGGCAACAAATAAAGCTGACAGCCTGAGGAAAAATAGAGGACAAGAAAAAGCAGGCAAACAATGACCTACAGAAACGTATGCAAAGCTCTTCAGGAGAGCTCAAGTTCACCTTGACTTGCCTCGACTTGTCTTCAGGCAAGAGATTCCACTGTGTGGGGGGTATGAGCAAACGTGACCTTTGATTTTAAATTAAACTACAGCGGGGCAACTTTACACAAGGTTAAAAGGACTATAAGGTAGTCAGAAGCACAGTGGTAACAATGTTTTAAACGCTTCATAAAATAAAGGCAGTTTGGCTGAGTTTATTAATTAAAGTGCGAATCATCACAAACTATTAAGATTTTGTGGTTTCATGTCATGACTTGATCCAGAATTCTTTTATTTTATTTCAGGTCGGGAATAGCACCAATTATAACACAAAGACATACTTTAAATCAACTTTCATACTCCATCTTCACCCAACATAAGTATTTAAGTACATCAGAGTTACAAAACTCAGTCAGTGAGTAGATGTAGGTGAGAGTAAAAAATGTCTTTAACTCTGTGAATGACATGAAATGAGAGGGGGTCAGTGTGAGTATAAAAGTCCTACATGGGATGGTAAACTGAATATTTCAGTAAAGTTTAAAGGCAATATGTGTAGAATTTGGGTATGATTATATGATAATTCATTATCTTTATTCTGATGTTTCAGTTTGTGGGGGAAAAAAAGTAGTTTCAGTGAAATTGGTCTAAAAGTAAAAAGTCTATTCCTTTCAGCCCTTTATTGTCAGTGTTCCCTGTTTGAATCTGGGGGAAGCTGGCTGCTGATACTACAAATGTGGTGCCAAAGTTGGACATTTTCAAATTGAGTAATACTAACAAATATAACACAAAACAAACAGTTCAGTCTATGTAATTTAATTAACTGACGGATGAAGCGCTACAGAGCTTAACCACTGAACTGATAAATGTTTTGTGTGCGTGGGCAGATTAGACAGTTGGTCAGAGCCCCTTTCAATGCCGCCTCCCTTTTCTAAACAAAACAGTACCATCTTGATAACGGTTATCATCTTACAAGTTAACAAAGAACATACAAAGGTGTTACTTCTGTTTTCAACTGTGAGCACTTCACTTTTACTGTAATGTATCTTTTCTGATGGCCTTGGCCCCACGTGGCATCCTGTGCTCTCTCTCAGTGCCCGAACCTACTGCAAGTGTCTCTTCAGTAAAGACAGTAAGAAGAAAACTAACAATGACAGGATGCAGAGGGAAAATCAGACGGTCCAATGCTGCTATTCATTTCAGCCCTGCCAGTCTGCCGAGGAAGCAGCAGATGACTCAGAAAAAAGAAATGAAAGAAAAAAAAAAACACAGGATATTGAGATAATATAATATTAGGCTTGAAGACTGGATTGTTTGACTGCTTTATGCCACAGATATTCAGCATTTCTGAAGATCATGAAATACTTCTGTGTACATGTGTCTGTGAGACAACCTTTGATGGATTTATGACAAAGGCAGGAACAGGAGTCAGTGAGGACAGATTTGTCTCCTTCAGGGTATCGTAAATCTGGATAATGTTTCTGAAACCATGACCGTTGCTGTAAAGTGTCTCTCAAAACATCCATGACAAAAAAACCTGAGGGCAGATATCTTTGTGACATTGTTCACTACTACTACTACTACTACTACTACTACTACTACTACTACTACTACTACTACTACTACTACTACTACTAGCGGGGCAGTGGGACACAAATTAAATCACCAAAATACACTGTAGAGGTCTTAGACCCAATCTAAAACTGACATGGAAAACCTTAACAAACCCAACATGTATAAATTAATGTAAAAAAAGAAATAAGAGACCAGATCTAAAAGGGACCTTCCGCACAGTTAGACCTGATGTAAATGTGGTCAACCTGATTGGATCTGAATAGAGCGACAACACCAATACGTGCAGCAGCATGATGCACCATAAACTAATTAGCAGCTGCGGTCTTAGCGGTCTGGTAGCTTTGCATACTACTATAGTTGCAACATCTCACGTCCAATCCCTGCTGGAGACCTTTGTTGCATGTCAGTGCCCTCCTCTCTCCCCTTGTTTCCAGTCACCTCTTGACTGTTAAACTGTCCACTGAGAGTAGATATAGATGTCACTTTTTAGTGCACTTCACACTCTCCATCTTGTGCCAAAAGCATTTTTTTTCTTCTGTGACGATTATGATGCACCATGTGATCAGAGCTAAGAGCGAGTCTGCTCAGATCAACTTAACCCTTTACACTGTATCCGCCTTTTCTGTGCTCCCATTACCAAAACCTGACCATACTGGCAATTATAAATATTATTTCAAGATCACTGTATTAAATGCATTACTGCTGACTGTGATAGGTGCAGAAAAATCACTTCAGGACTGCACAAGGTGAAAACACAAAACACCAGAATGACATATGAGCCGCAGTAAATTTTTCAGCGTCACAGCAGACAGAATACAGGACAACTGCTGCTGCATGAGGACTGGGATGATAAGAGAGGGGAGGGTCAGAGTACTGCTGTTAAACATCATACTAGTTTCAGTTTGAAGCTTATTTCAGGATATTGCAATCAAAGAATACACAACCAAAAGGTTAAACCTCATAAAATGACCAAAGAGTTGAATCAACACCTCTCTGGCACATCTCAGCAAAAATGTAATATAATAAGCTTCACAAAGGGAGGGTTTATTGCAAGGCTGGTATATTGGATTACATTTTAGTTCTGGTTTCAGTGTACAGTTAAAGCACAATAGTGTAAAAACAAACAAACAAAAAAACATCTGCTTTGGTGACATTAAGTGGTTTGTAAAAATTCTTTGTAATTGTTATTTGACTATATTGTAAAATCTTGAATCTTATCATTGAAACATGTTTTAACACCAGTTGTAACGCTCATGTTTTGGGTTTCTATAGATGTAAGATTATTCACGTCATTATTCAATATTAGGTCACAGTTCTGGTATCATCTTTGGCTCATTTTGTGTCAGAAAATACCCTGGCAGTGTGTACAGTGTGTGCAGCCTAGTTATAAGCTCGTGCTTCTCATCTGCCAATGGAAAGAATCCCGTCAGCCAAGATTCACGACACTTAATATTTAATGTCGTCGTTCAGATGCGTCTTGCTCTGGAGAGAAACACGAGGGGTGGATGTTAGATCTCACAGGTGCTTTGGGCTTCTCGCAGACGAGTGTGAGAAAAACTCTGCCAGATGATTGGAAAGCAAAAGCTTTAGGCATCACGGCCTCCTACACTCCTCCTTTGGACTATATATGACAGTCTAAATCTGAAAATGCATCTTTTACTCCCCATTTTGGTCATTATCAGCATCATCTCGTGTTGCAGTGTAAATACGACAATTGGGGGTTAGATCCTATAATGAATTAATATGTCAGTGACATACAGTGCCACTCAATCACCTTGATGGAGAAGCAGAAAGCTTGACATACTATGAAACTGACAGAGTAAATACTGCCACTGTAGTTCTTCCAAGTGAAACTCTTGAAACATTTACCCAGAAAATACATTCCATTCAACAGCAGATAATGTGATAATGTGACCGCTGCAGGATAAACAACGATCTGCTTCCATTACATGGACACAATTAACATGCTAAGGTAAAATAGGCCAAGGAGACAAAGGTCTGCAATGTTTCTCACAAAAAAGAAGTGTCTGGCGGGACGGAAAAACTGGGAAACACAATATAGTAGATAGTGCGTACAAAACTGCACATTCAATTATCTTTCATGGTCCAAAGATGTTGTGTCTCATAAATTTGACACAACGCACTGTCATTATATTATATCATACCAAAATAGCAGTATAACTAACACAAAACTCAAGGGTGTCAAGCAGCAGCAACTTTTTTTAGTGAGAAAATGCAAAATAAATGAATAACGTTCATAGTGAGTGGAAACGCTGCGCAAATAATATATTTGCAAAATATTTACTGAAGAGTGTAAAAGTAGTAGAACAACAAATGAGAGGCTGATGACCTAAAATCCACAAAATGTCACGGTGACCACCTTTGAAATACAGCTATTTTTGTGTGTTACGGCTCCAACAGGTTAAAACACTCGCAAATTGATTTGCGCGGCTAAAACAAAGTCAGAAGTGTGCAGTAAATACCAGAGCAGGTGATATTTTGACATTTGTCTTTTTACTGGGGTTTGGTTAGTGTTAATGATTAATCAAATAGATTCAAAAGAAGGTAAGGAGGTCAACCTGCACCACCTCTGTGAGTAATTTGCATCACTACATTTGTTTTTGTTAGGACACACACACACACACACACACACACACACACACACACACACACACACACACACACACACCATGAATCCATCTAATAATTAACCCTAAAACTGAATATACAAGAATTTTATATCCTGCAGGAGCATTCAGGCTTCATAGTTGACTCATTACTAAGAGCAAAAGTTTTTTTAAAAATGTTCTTTGAACATATAGTATGCTGGCAGTAATTCAACAACTTACTGCAGCATTCCACTACAAAGACTTGAATCTGTATTATAAATATACGTGCATTAGAAGTGTTATATTTAGTAATTTACTTTTGGGTGATTGTGTGATGAACTGGATATTGAAAAGGAGAAATGCAGACGTAGAAAATGAATTTGCAACTATTTTTTAATCATCATTTTAGTGATTTTTCAACCAAAAATGCCACAAATTCAATGGTTCTGGAGCTTTGCTGCTTTATATAGTAAACTAAATATCTTTCTCTCTTTCTTTTTGGACTGCTGGTTGGACATAACAAGACATTTTAATACATCTTCTAGAGCTGTGGTAAATTATAATGAGCATTTTTCACGATTGTCTGACAATTCATAGACAAAACAATTGATGAATCAATAGTTGCAGCTATTAACAGATAGGTGGACCATATAAGCCAGAAAGACTACCTACCTATCTGTAAAGTGGAAAAAACCTGTTTGGTGTTTTATGGCTAATTTTCTGCTTCAGCACACAACAAAACAACAACAAAAGTTCTTTCTCTAGCTCGCTCTCTCTCTCACCTGCCCACTCTTTTATATGGCTCTCTTTCAGTTGAGTGAAGAAGCTTTATAACTGTGTAAATGTCAATAATATTACAAGAAATTCCCAGTCCATACTGTAAACTGCACCTCAATAGTTCCTTGGCATGAGGAAGTACCCCAGGAGCAGGAACTATGTGGGGCCTGGGAACTAAAACTGGAGCTGGGTTCCTGAGGTCAAAGCACAGGTTAAGTTTCTTGGAGAAGTTTTTTGGTGTTTAGGGGGGACCATAAGACACTTGTGCCCTCTCCCTTGGTCTTAGCACCTCCAGAAGGGGTAACAAGAGTAATACAGCTTGCATAATACGGGCATTACAGACAGTAAAAAGAGAGTCCTCATCTTGACAATCTCAAATCTTGTGGACTAAGCCGTTGCCCTAAGCACATGTACAGCATTCTTGATGACCAGGGAGCTTGAAAGCCAAGACCAGGACTTGTGGTGAACACCAAGGACCCGTACAGGAAGTGAGATACTTTACCATCATCTATATTCACAGTAGTAGATTCACAAAGTGTCAGACTGATTTGATCCAGTTTTTTGGGGCTCATATTGCTGTCTCATTCTGTGTTGGCTGGCTGAGTGTGCATTATGCAAACTCCAGTGTGTTGATCCACTGTGTTTATAGAAGCAGAATTATAACACACAGTCATCGTTACAGCATGGGAAAATAATGTTTCTTCAAAATATGCTTTCAAAAGTGGAAATTGATTTTAGAGATCAATACATTGTCGGGCACAGTCGTGTAATTTCTTCTTTTGTGACAATTGGCAAAAAAAACAGAGAAGCTCAAACTGAAGCAATACCGGCACACAAAAGCATGCACAACAGGTCAGGGTCGATGCTGAACAGATAAAGACGCTGTAAAGAATGTTCTTGTAAACACTAAACGCCTCTGCTTCATAGTGTTTATAAGGATCTGAAGTTCACAAGACTTGTGAGTCACAAGTTAATGATGTCAAATCATAAGAGAAATTATATTTTCATACTTTCTGTTCCAAATGCTCACTTGAGGTCAGAGTCCACCTTTTGATGTGTTTATGGTAGTAAAGACATCACGAACTCGAAACTTACTTCTCTCCTTCTACTTCTATTTTTCAGATGTTTTCCCCTCAACTGTATTTTTTTCTTTCATCATCAGATATCAACAAGCTTTCAAGGCAATCAAGTATTTTTAAGCGCATGCCGCTAAGTTTGCTTAACAGAGCAAAGTCAATATTAATAGAGTGCTATTTAAGCCAAGGTTTACACACAGAGCAGCCAGAGGTTTAATGATTGACCAGGCTTTGGTGGGTGTCAATATGAAAAAAACGAAACTATTTCTGTGGTCTTACAATTGTTAACCGAGTTTGACAGAAACAGGAAAGCCATAACATTCTTTGGCTTTGATGTGAAACTGCTGGGAAGATATTTTATTGCACCCATTAACCAACAACCAATCACAAAAGGTGGTGTGACTAGCAGTCCTCTCCTATCCTTTTCTTTTATTCCCTGGACTACGCACAAGCTATAAATATGTATGCATGTATTCCTCTTATTCACAAAATAACCTGTTAAATACACATAAAGAAAGAATTTCAGCGGATCTACCACAATCTACGTATATAATGTCCTTAAGAGTCTCTTCACACAGGTCACCTGTCCAGCTGCACGCATTAATGCTGTTTTCCTTTAACCAGAAGGGCAATCCTACAAACAACTGAAGCGGCCGGCTTTGTCGGCAAGATGCAAAATAAACGTCACCTCTCACACACAGCCAAGCAACTATGCTGACACAACTCCACAACTGTGTGATTAGTAAGCACAAAAACTAGGCCGAAGAACAAGTTACCATTGGTCTTTGCATAGAAATTTAAGCTGATTTATATGGAGCACAAGAAATGATAAAAGTCTGTAACAGACTGTCTGATGAGTCTGAAGAAAAACGGCATGCACAAATAAATAATCATAGAGCTGATCACGGATAAATGCATTTTTCCAATCAATTGGTAAAAAATCTAATTATTTATCTTTACCAGTGGATCTCAGTTCCTCTCAATGGTATTGTATGATCACTTTTTAATCGTTTTCATCAGGCAATGTGAGAATTTTAATATTCATTTTTAATATTAAGGGGTATAAATATGAATGCAGATACTGAAATCCCAGCAATTAAAAGCAAAACCATTTGCTCATCTTGATACAACTAGTGGTAAGTCAGAAAAGTGTTTGTTTTTTGTAATTTGCAAGGGAAGTCTTCAGTGAGACAATGAGATACAGATTAGGACGGCTGATTCGAGTAAAAGATCTATGAGTTTAAGGCTTATCAGACACCAAAACAATGCATAGCAGTTTGTAATACTATAAGGAAGGATTTTACAAGCCAGAAAATGTATGACCTCTCCACAGCACCCACCGTGGTCTCATTGAAATGAATAAGGGGTTGTTGTTGGGTTTTTTTTATGCTAATGTCATTATGAACACGATCTTGATCTACATTGGAGTTACTTTCCTGAATGACACATAACACTTTAGAAGTCTTGATCTCACTGCAAAGTAGAGGTGATCGATAAATTGGCTGGCCGAGAGTAGGTTACCGGTATTGGCGCTTTCGTCAACCGTAACGAGACATTGTGTAAATATTGTGTAAACAAATGTGTGGAAATAACCAGTGTTGCCAGAGAGGGCTGATGAGTTAATTATTCAACAGTATCTTGGTCACAAATCTTCAGTAATCATATTTAGGGGAATTATTTTTAAGATATTTATGTTAATTTATGTGTTTACGTTTAAAAAATAATATCAACCCATTTACCATCATCTGTTTGTTGTTTTTTTACTCTCACGTATCATATCGGCTTCATTTTTTCAATCCTACTGCTGGTGGAAATTTGCATATTTACATTTAAGTGGGAGGAAATGATTTTATGGACATTACATTCACATTGTTTATTGTTTCTGTGAATAAGCATGTTGGAATACACGCAATCCAGTTTTTCTTCTAACTTACAACTGGTCTACTCAGTTCAGTTCAGTTCTTCTACCTGCACATTTCTCAGCCATGACTGTCCTGCCGAGTCCGAATCCAATCACATCATCAAGTTTGCTGATGACGTGATTGTGGTTGGCTTAATCAGCGTCAATGATGAAACATCACACAGAGAGGAAGTGAAGCAACTGGTGAGCTGGAGCAATGACAACAACTTTTCTCTAATTGTAGAGAAAACGAAACAGATGGTTGGTGACTTGAGGAGGACGCCGGCTGACATCTCACCACTGTTCATCAATGGCTCCACAGTGAAGAGGGTCATCTCTGAAGACCTCACCTGGTCTCGCAACACCAACTCTGCAGCCAAGAAGGCACAGCAACACTTCCCGCGGAGACTGAAGAGAGCCGGTCTACTAGAGCTGGGCAATATATCAATATTATATTGATATAGTGATATGAGCCTAGATATTGTCTTAGATATTGGATGTTGTAACATTGTGATATGGCATAGCCTAAGTGTTGTCTTTTCCTGGTTTTAAAGGCTGCATTACAGTAAAGTGATGTCATGTCTGAACTTATCAGACGGTTCTAGATGTTCTATTATTGGCCTTTACAGACTTAGTCATCATATCCACATAACTTATGATTGTTTATGAGAAATCTCATTGTGTAAATATTTTTTTGTAAGCACCATTAGTCATCCTACAATATTGGCACAATATCAATATTGAGGAATTTGGTCAAAACTATTGTTATTTGATTTTGTCCATATCGTCCTGTCCTACAGTCTACCACTGCCCGTCCTCACCACCTTCTACAGAGGCACTGTGGAGAGCTTCCTGGTCGGCTGCATCACTGCACAGTTTGGGAATCGCAAAGCATCGGAACGCAAGACCATGCAACACATAATGAGGACAGGGGTCTCTCTCCTCTCCATCCAGGACATCTTTTCAGAGGCGCTGTGCATGCAGAGCCTCTTCCATCGTGAAGGACTCCTCCCATCCCTCACACAATCTGTTTGCCCCTCTCAGAGAGTTTCACAGCATCAGAACCAGCTCTGCACTGTTCTGCAACAGCTTCTTCCCCCAAGCTTTCAGACTTCTAAACACCCTGCTGCCATCCACCACATAAGCACCTCATCCCTACACCACACCGCCCCTTCCCCTCCCCACACCACATTACACACACAACTCACCTGGACAACACCTCTCTCCTCCTGCAATGGACACCTCATGAGTACCTTGCACCGACACTTTATACCAGACCATCATCTACACTGAGCCTCCTATTTGTACTGTATATCATTACCACTAAGGTCACTGGTTAGGCATTATTTATATTATTGATATCTTATCGTTTTTATGATTCAATCATACTGCATTATTCATATTCATGTAATGGCTACACTGCTCATAGTGTTGACTGCTGAAAACTCCTACACAGTGAGATAATCTCATTGTTGTTCTGCTTCTCTATCTATTTCACGCTGTCAATCATGTTTACGCTGTTCACTACGTTCACATACGGGTGTGCACACCACACTTTCAACGCAAGCAGTCACACCATGCCACAGACCCACCTTCGTAGTTCTGGTTTTTGTTTTGTAATTGTACTTTTTTTCCTGTGTGGTATGATGTTTCATGACTATATTGTATTTTTGTGTTAGCACCCTCGGCCGTGAGGAACAACATTTCATTCCCGTATACTCTGTATGTGGATGAATGACAAATAAACAAACTTGAACTTGAACTTAATGTGTTTCAGGCTCACATGCAGATGCTGACACTATAAATGTTTACGCGCCCACTATCGCCACCCTCAGGGGCAGATTGGTGCATGAGTGTGTGTGTGTGTGTGTGGGGGGGGGGGGCCCTGATGGCCCACTCAAACAACCCACAGATATCCACATACACAGCACTGCTTTTCAGCTGGAAGGGAAAAAGTAAACTGGTCTAACCGGTGTGAATGCAGCTGCTGAGGGCTTCAGTTTGGAAAAACAGAAAAACACGACTTGGCTCTAGGAAACAAAACATAAGTGTAAAAGCTGAAGGACATAATCTATGCTCAGAGATTCAAAACTTAACATATAATCAGGAAGCATGTGTGACGGCTGACAGGTAATAGATGAATGACACTGGAGGAGATGAACGTCACCACACACACACACACACACACACACACACACACACATACATACACATACACACACGCATGGACGGGAACAGCCAGGTAACTGTACAAACTCACAACAACAGAGCGGAAAAACTTAAAACAAGAGCGTCACATAAGAAAAGAGTTATTAAATGTCTGTTATTACCTTTTGAGTACAAGGATCTGGGAGAATTCAGGTCGAGGTCCCCGCTGAAAAGGGAGATAAAGTCAGAGGGCATCGCAATCCCTCAACGTAAGGAAACCGGACAGCGTGACGTCGCTGAGTGATATTTTAAATTAGTTTGTCTCCCGAGTGTCAGAAAACCTTCAAACTTTCACACAACTGTACTTTGTGACTTGATCCTGTCGCTTGAGCTGGTTAACTGTCGCTGCTGTCACTCGGCTGACTGCTGAATCTCTCTGGTCCGCCTACGACGCATGTTTGTTGTCAGCAGACGACTCGAGCTGCTCACACCGGGAGCCACGCCCACACTCATGACGCAATACGTAAAAAACTACGCACGGGTAATTTATGTTAATGAGTATTATGAAGTTGTTGCTGGATGAGTCCCTTGACTGATAAAGTGTTTATTTTTTAATCAATTGTTTATTTGATTTATATTTTTAATATTTATTATATAAACTGCATAAACCAATTCTCTCTTTTGTTTGCTTATGTGTTATACTTTTACTATTATGATTATCATTACAACAATGTTATATGTATTTATCTGTATTTAACTTTGTAGTACTATGTTCTCATACCTGTGTATATAACATACCTTTACCTGTGCAAAATCCAGTACAGTTAATTATATTTTGTAAACTCAGTCCAGCACCTTTCTGTATATTATACAACTTATACTTACATACACTAATGTATTATTATTGTATTACTAATTTATTATTGTGGCACTATCACTGAACGATGTACATTCAATAAATAACAGAATTATGTATTTGGTCCTAGATTTTAGGTCTCACATATAGTATTTTAAATGCAAAAGGTTAAAGCCTCATGTAGACATTTAGATGTCTCTTGACTTGAAAAATCCCTATATCCATACTTGCTTGATTAATTTCATGCTTTGTTGAGTTGGGCCCACAACATCTTGACTAGACTCAACAAGGCTTTTGTATTCCAGTGTCCTGGAATCAGCTCTTAGCAAATACACCCACTATGCTCTGCTGACATTTGTTGTCATTTGACCTTTAAACACCGTCATCAATATCTCTGTTTCAGAAAATGTACTTTCATATAACAGACATTCACACAACATCTGCACTGTACAAAGTTGAAGTGTCACCCAGAGCAGACTATACCTGGTGATAATTTAAAAATATCGATGACGATATTGATCATTTGAAATGCCTGGCTTTGATACATAAGACCTTTAATTAAATGTACGCATCCAGCCAAAAAGGCAGTTAAGGGCACCTATCTACATATCTATTGCGTACTGATGTTTATGGCTAGCAGATGTCCAGATCATATTGCATATTACTACATATTTTGACTATACACTTAAAAGGATATCTTGTTGAATCTGACAACACCCTTAAATGGTGGCACCATATGCGTAAAGAGGGTTTTTTTTGTCATGTTTTACGGAGCTTTGTGCTCATTTTCTCAAAAGCAACTCAGTGTTCCTTCGGTGTTATTATTTAAGTCATAATTGAATAAATTGTCAAGTTGATGTTTTACTTTATGATATACTTTTTAGATAACTCAATTTACTTGTTTCATAATCAGTAACTGTAATATCACTCAAATTGAGTGATAATGTGCTACTTTCATTTACTTACTTATGAGAAACATAATGAAATGACTGTAACATCATATGATATGACATATTCATGTGAATTTGATATTATCTAGCAATAGAGATTGTCTGACAATGAATTTAAGCTGACAGACTTTGCTTTAACTGCATAGCCATTGTATCCTTTATAATACAGAGCACTAATGTAAAAAAAAATGACATATAAAGCTAATTTTTTTATTGCAGAATCAAAACGGTTTTTCATCAAATATCTCAGCTATATCTCAGAGTCAGATTGATGCATAATACAACTGAATGATTAATATTATATTGTTCAATGCTTAGTCACAGACACACAAATGTATTTATTTAACAAAATATGCAGCAGACTTAATACAGTGCCTCAGTGCATAACATATGGATTATCCGCAGTTCCTACTTTCTCTGATTGATTCACCTTCTCCTACAATAGTGACAGCTCTGCAGCAGTAGCCAGAAATGCTAATAATTTATAGACTTGCAAGGGCTAATATGCAGTTACAAAGCAACAGCATGGTGGCATGAATAAATTAAGCAAGCCATGACAAGCAACAACTGAAGCAAAGCATACTGTAGGTCTTATAATATCTTTCTTTTGTTTGACTGTAGTGGAATATATCAACCCTTGTGATGTCCTGAAGAAATTGTTGAGAGTCCATTATTTGAAGCAGATGAAATATCTGGCCTCTCAGTTAGGCTGTCGTCACCTTGTTTCTTACATTTGAGTCCAAACAAACTGCAGAGTTTCATCAGCATCAGGTCCACAATTTCATCCTCTTCTGACGGCTGTAGAACAGTAAGTAATACAGTATGTATAACTCAAAGAGTATCAAATATGCTTCCATGATGAACGGCAAAATCTCGCACATGTACTCTGTGTATTTGTACAATAAATTTCCAGATAGTGGTCACAGTTGACTGCAATGACAAGCAGACACTGACATCAGCAACATTCAAACATTTCAGACTCTGCATGGGTGAGTTACCTTGTGATGTATCTGCTCTTGACTGAATGCCACCAGGATGACAGAGATGAAGAGGTTCAGCACCACAAAGGTCATGAACACAATGCAGGAGCCAATGAGGAAGGCACCCAGCACTGGACTGTAATTCAGAACCTGAGGGATCAAAAGGAAGAAATACGCTGAACAACAGCTGTCATAATCTGCTGTGCTGTACAATTAAAACAGTCATACACTGACCTCTTCGTAGTTAAAGATACCCAGCTGCAGGCTGATCATGGTCTGAGCAGCATCAAGCAGAGTCCGATAGGAGTACAGCTTCCACCCATACATCAGGTTAGACTGTAAAATAGAATTAAAACATCTGAAAGTTAATCTCTGTATTAATAACCACATTTGAATGGGTTTCCCCCCTAGAGTGTTGATAAAATAGGAAGAAAAGCAGAGACTCCAGCAGCACTTTGATGTTAAGTGTGGGAAACTGCTCACAGCAATGGAGTAGGCCAGGAACATGATGGTCATGACCACCAGGAAGCCTGAGATATCAGTCCAGGCTCGCTGCAGTGTTGCTGTGATCATGTGCAGCTTGGGGTTGAGTCTCAGCAGGTGCCACAGTTTGACTGTAGCAAGCAGCACCAGGAAGGCAATCAGATACCCCAGAACTGCATCAGCTTTGGCTGTCTCATGGAAACTAGCATATCTGGAGAGAGAGCATAAGAGAACAGACCATTGTTTCAACAAACGATTGAAAAAATGTATTTGCACAATACAGCGTTTCTGCTTACAGCAACACACAAAAAAGCATGTTTTGTTTTCCAAGAATATACAATCAAATCAATATTCTACATTTCACAATGTCAAAAATGTTAAACTGATACTAATCTGCATAATACTGACAATTGAAGATCAAGGAAACATGTTCTTGAGAACTTTCATCTAACTTCAAGTACTTTCTGATCATTCTTATTAGTAGCTGGAGATAGAAGCAGATTTTGGTGAAATAATTTTTTACTTTGTCGACATAAATATTCCTTTCAAGGTAGATTATGGTGTAGTCACTTAAAATGACAGTATTCTCTTTGAGGTTGACAGAGTCTGATGTAGCCTTATGTTAGTGATTGTTTATCAGAACAGAATCACAAAAGCATACATCAGTATTGTAACTCACAGGTGTTTGTTGTTCTGGTAGAAATCCATGTCCCGCTTCCCCAGTAAAGTCCTCTTGATGAAGACAGACAGCGCGCTCCAGCTGAGAATGATGATCGCCAGCTCGAGCAGGTTCCACTTACTCTTGAAATAAGTCCATCTCTGCTTCTTCATCAACTTTCCCTGTCAGGACATGAGTGCAGCCTTGTCTAGTTTATCGGATTCGTCTTGATGAGAAACTTTATTATTACTGATAATGGAAGTACTTTAAAAGTATAATAAATATATACCTGAACAAACATGTAATATATAATGAAGAGGAAGTAGATGGCTTCAGAGGCCATGACAAAGATGTGAAGGCCACCGGTTGACTGGTAAAGACGCACACTTTGCAGCTCACTGCGAAACTGGAAAGCTCCTAAATGAAACACAACATCATGTTTAACAACTGAGGTTTCCCTGAAGGTCTCATAACTGAACATGTACTACCTACCTATGGCTGTGGTCTCCAGCATGAGCGTGACAATACAGAAGAGGTTGACGTTGGCGTTGTACACAGTGAACTCGACAAAGATCGCTTGTGTGTACATGTCGAGCCAGGTGTTTTCATAAAGGTATTGAAGGGATCTATATAGACATGCAACGCATAGTTAAATTTTATGGTTAGAAATGTAATACGTTCCAACATGCTTCAAGACTGCCAGTTCTTTCCTAACACCACTGATTAAGACATTAAAGCAAATAATGACACAATTATAAAATCCAAACAGGCAACAATCCAAAAAACTGAACAAGCAACATGAGTTTTGCTTTAGAACTAATTTACACTGAATTATGCTATTATGTTATCTGCCTCACATCTTAAGATATCTAACAATTATTTCCATTATTGGTTAACCCATTTTAAATAAACCAATTACTGTATACAATGTTGGAAAAAAAGGCCACATTTCCATTTCAACATCCTAGAGACCAAGGTGACTCCTTCAGTTGCTCAATCTGTCTGAACAGTTCAGCAGCACACAACAAACCTAAAGGGATTCAGTTTTTATTGATAAAAAATAGAGAAAAGCTGCAATTATTTACAAGTGAGAAGCTGGAACCTATAAATGTTTGGTAATTTTATTAGATGAACTACTTAAAATTAGTTGATTGCTGTTGACTAATTTTCTGTCATTGGAGAAATTAATTAGTGGGATAATCGTTCCATTACTTTCTATCATTCCAAGTTAATTTCAGGAGTTTCTTCAAATATTAAAAACTACCTGCTGGAGTTTTGTAAATCCGGCCCCAGATCCACCACAAACCCTCCTCCTCTGTAGAGCATCACATTGCCCCAGATGGGGTAGGCCCTCAGTGTACCCTGGGACTGATATGTCCATGGGCCGTGAAGACTCTGTGAGGTGTTATCCGCCACAGAGGGGCTCCAGCCTGGATCATAGGAGCCCGTGTCCTCCAACTCCCACGAGTACGCAGCGTGACAGTCCTGCACAGACTGCTGCATGGAGGGAGCAATGTCGCAAGAGTTTTTCTGCACCCTCACCTGGCGAAGACGTGCGTTACCCACTAACTTTGAGTTTCCATCAGTGATGAATCCTGTGACATTTGAATGGAAGATTAGTCCACCTTATTTTGTGTCTGTGAAACCACTTTTTGCAGATAAAACAGTTTTATTTGTCACAGTTAGTCAAAAAAACTCCATCCTCCATTATTTTTACACATTTTGCAGCTTAATTTGAGGCACTGACAAGTGATTCAAGTACAATGCTATTTTAAGGACAAAAATATTTAGAGTACATTTTTATAGATAATCCAACATTTAAATTTGAAATACACAGAAATCCTGTAAACACTCCTACTTTTAGCTTTGGATTTCAATTTATTGTTGGTTGTAATTTACTATCAATGCAGCAAACTTAAGGCAAAAATGAACAATAAGCTGCTTTTAGCTACTTATTTATGTATCAAGTGAACTCTTAAATAAAAATAAAAAGTGCAATCATTTACTATACATGTTTTTTCCATATTGTTATGTTTGGACAAAAATTTGCAAGGATTTGTGCCGTTACGACAGTTATTAACATAACAGACATGTTTACCTGGGTAATCTCCAAACAGGTTGCTCAGCAGAGTTGTGTTTGCCCAGTTGAACACATCTTGAATACTCATACTGTCTGAAATCCCTTTGCTGAAGCTCTGCCGAATGTGCTGGGTCAGGAAGTAAGCGTTTGGGTCCCGCTGGCCATACGCCACCAGGAGCAACATCCACATGAATCCCATATAGGCTGCATCACAAACACATATCTTACTTTGGCATCTTACAGTGTATTGTGCTGCCTCATATGCTGTTATGTATCAAAGCGTGTTTCCTACTCAGAATCTCCCTGATGAGGATGAAGACTTTCTGCTCTTTAATCATGTTGTTCCTCATCCTCTCTATGTCAGTTGGGGGTGGTGGCTGATAGAAACTGCATGTGCTGTCTCTTCTTGCTCCTCGCACTGTATCAATATCATCTGAGAAGGAATTTTGTACTCATGTATTAGTTGTTGTTGTTTTTTTCCACACAAAACAATGCAATACAAATGTAAAGCATTAAAATGTACCTGAGTTTTTGAGACTTTCATCTATCTGAGGCTCTCCATACTCCTCCTGGTCAACTTTCTTCAGAACAAGAGCAAAGAAAGCAGCAAAACCAAGAACCTGTGACAGAAAATTTTCAGACCTCAATACCAAAGAAGCCCATAATGATCAATGTATTATAAATATGTTAATAAGTATGTACTGTAGTACTGGGAAGTACATCTATGGGGTTGTCATTGGCTGTCAGCTGAACTTTTTGGCATAAATTAATCATCAGTCTTTGGCAATATCATCCAATCGCAAACAAAGAATCCCCCATTTGAAGCAGGATTATATCAATATATCATTAATATATCTAAAAAAACTTATTTGACATTGGTTGGAAACTCTCTGTACTCCAGTTAAATGGCAGTTAATTAATAGCTTTCCTAACACATAACATTTGCTATTTAATATCTGACCATGCACTGTAATGTCCTCACCTTCAGAGGTTGAGTGATAAACAGGCTCTCAAAGAAGGAGACCACCATGGAGATGAGCCAGCTTATAGAACGGTCTTTCCCGTACGTCAGCCCATACATCATGGTGAAGTATCCTGACACACCGCTGGTTGCAATCACCAGTATCCAGCCAACAAAGACAAACCACCATGGCAGCCCTCCCTGACAGCACTTCTTGGTAGTGTCCCTGTTGATGCTCTCCTCTGGACTGGGGCTGCGATCGAGCGGGTCTCCTTCCAGGCTGGATGAGGGGAGGTGGTACTCCAGCAGACTCCTCATTCCCTGAACCTGCTGCATGGCTCGGTCATAGTTGTCTGGGTTTGGAAAACGTGAAGGTCCAAGCAAACCCAGCTCTTTCTCAACATGACGCAGCTGCCTATACAGATACCTGCTGTTGGTGCTCTTCTTCTGAACCCTGTCTGAAGTCCTCTCGGGGCTGCCCCACACACTGTTTTCTGTCCAAGTTAAGATATTAAATCCATTATACCAATACGTCATCAAAGACATCAACAGTTCAATGAAAAGTTGCTGTTTGGAGTCATTTGATACATATAATTATAAATGCATGGCACAAATGTTTACTGTACAAATTCAGAATCATTTCTTATTCCATCAACATTATTTATCTTCCCATGTGTGGATTTATTTTACCATCAGCAAAACGTATTGCACCTTCAGCAGGATTTTCTTCAAGAGTGTGGTATGGCCTAATTTCGACCAGTTTGCCAGACTTCACCCAAACTGGCAAGACAGCCCTAGATACCAGCAACTGAACTGCAGTATCTGCTGTGATACATGATTAGTGAATCATGAGTCTGGAGAGTTTAATTTGTATGTAGATTATATATAATCCTAGCTTTAATTCGATATTGAGGAAATTATTTTGATCCATCCTTAACTTGCAAATTAAAAGTAAAATGAATCATGCCACATCATATGAAGAAAAGCTGACTGAAGGAAATTAAATTCAGCTAAAGGAAAAATCAATTCTGAAGATGCAATAAGTGATAAAATATATATGTGAAATAAATTGTTTTCACATTTATACATATTTTTCTCAATTTGTAGGCATTCAATATCTATATTGTCTGTGTATTAATTGGTTTTTATACTAATACTTTACTACTAATTGGCTTTTTATCCCTAAAGGCATTTCTCCATAAGTCTGTTTTTCCATATGAAACAGGCAATATATTGAGACCACAGGATATCAAAGGCATGGTGCAGTCTACCTTGTAGATTGACTGCACCTAAACTGAGGATCATAGAGCGTTCCCTTTTGGAGGCATCATTGTAGAAGTCTCCGGCCACTCGGTTCTGCTGCCTGATGATGTCTTCCACCAGAGACAGCAGCGTGTTGATATCAGCCTGCTGACCAGGCCTCAGCTCCAGATGAGGAAGTGGACTCTTCATGGCCTTTGACAGTGACTGGGCAATTCTCTTTATGTCCTAATGTAAAAACCACATGAGGTGTTTCAGACATGCAGAACAAAGGAGTTATTACTCACAGTTTATAATACAGATTCATATTTCATCACCTTGATCACAGTGTCTGGTGTGATGTCCTTTTGCTCTTTCTGAGGGGAAGAAGTCTGTGAGGGAGAGACTCGGCCAGTCTTTCCCTGCTTAGACGTGTCTGCTTTGGCGGCTTTTTCTCGAGGACGAGTGTTTCTGAAGATACTCACAATGAGGAGATTGATGGGAAACATGATGATTGAACTTTGAAATCCAATCATAACCTGTTGCCACGTGAACTCGATATGACCTGCAAAGTACAGTGAGTTTGTGAGTAAAAGCATTCAGTATTGGTATTTTTGTTTCAGTTTCAGAATGCAAAACTCTGTGCAGTGATTTTCTCTTTCATCCTGCTGCACTTCTGTCACTGTAATGGTTTTGATGTCTGTGTTGGTCTTTGTCAATGACATGTCCAGTGTACAAACTGCCAAAAACTGTGAATAATCAGATTTCTTAAGTGCATTTAAGAGAGAGTGTGTGTGTAGGGGGGATTAAAGTAGGATCTTGGGACACTAATTTGAAAGTATTTTAGAGTAAAATTATTGCAATTTTCAATCGTAATGACCTCTTCTAGATTGTAATGTCCTGAAAGCTTTGCATGATTATTATTTTGTGTCATACCCAGGTCCATGGTCTGCTCAGAGGGGTCTGTGGGGATTCCCCAAAACATGATGCTAGTCAGCATGGTGCAGAGCAGCAGGGAAAAACAGCAGGACACTCGCTGCACACGGGTGAAAGTGCTGCAGGGAGGTCGACTAATGACAGAGAACCAGATGTGGCCGTCACGGAAATCCTTGGCTGTCTTCATGAAGAACAGATTACTAGAAAGTATTGAATAATAATCAAGATGGATTCAAGGTCATTATAGAGCAAGAATGATACAGAATTACATCTGATTTCTTTATAACGTATTTTTAACAAACTTTTGGCTCGTCTTACCTAAATCTCTTCAAATCCTCCTCTGTGGCTACTGGGAAAACCTTGTCGAGAGAGCACTCTCCCACATCTACAGCCAGCCAGGAGTTACACAGAAAGTGCCATTTCTGACCACTCTCCAGATCCTGCACCATCACTTTGTTGACATACCTGCAGGCAACATTAATAATGTGTGTGTTTGTGTTTTTAGTAACAGTACAAACTCAAGCTGAACTTTAATTTAATCATCTTATGCCGTCTATGCTGTACCATGCAGGGTGTGCTCCAGAGTTGTCGTGCCACAACCTGATGCTCTGCAGCTCTCCAAGGGAAAAGTGTGTGGTGAGCAGAAACATGTCCACCCCTCCTCTCTCAAACACAGGCTTCTCAGAGTCTGTCAGGTGGTGCGGCTCACTTTCTCCTTCTGTGCCTAGCAGAGTTATCGTCACCTAAAACATAACAGGTGAAGTCAATTTTATTTGTATAGCTCAATATCATAAATCACAAATTTGCCTCAGGGAGCTTTACAGTCTGTACAGCAATACAACATCCTCTATCTAAACTTTAATGGGGGGAAAAATGGGTCAGTCAAGATGGACATACTGACCTGAGAGGAGGTGGATGCACCATGCCGATGCCCTGTGCTAATATTCAGCATATAGCGATACTCAGCCAAAGGGTCATTATCTTCAAGCACTGTTATCTTAACCTATAAGTAAATGTGAACACACAACATTAAGAGGAAATTCATACACCAAAAACTCCCTAAATTCTATACAATTATCAAACGTAAGCTACTTTAAATTAAGAGTTTAAAGGGGTTTAAAATACCTTCAGTATATGCTTTATATTTGAATGCTGTGAGTGTATTTTGTTGTATTACAGAGCTGGCATTTCAAATGTGAACTTCATGTGCAGTTATATAAAGTATCTCAGTATGTTTCTTTAAGTAATGTACTAATGCACAGGTTTTAAGTACTGGTACCCTACATGAGTATACCTCATTTTTACTGCTCAAGAACTAAGCACAGCTGTTAGCAGAGAAGTCGATTCCCAACACAACAATAAAGCAACATAAACAAATGAGGGTCTCAAACCAATTAACCCTTTTCCACAATAAGTACTTTTACATTTAATACTTGCATGTGTTAGTCTGTAAATACTTTTATCCTTTCACTTTGATAACGTTTAAAATGCAGTCCCTTTAATGGGGTATTATTATGCTGTCGTATTGATAATTTTGCTTAAGGGAATGAATTGAGAACTTTCTACGATTTTAAACTACACGTGTAAGCAGAAAAGTCTAAATTAGACCCTATGTGGTCTGGCATAGATTTAAAATTAACCATACATTAATGTGAAAGTCTTTTTTGAGATTTACCTTAGCTGAGTCCAGGATGTCTTTCCTGCGTGCCCACACAACCACCAGGAGATAAGCAGCAAAGATGGCCCCCACAAAACACACCACCACAGGATTGTTAGTAAAGGTGGCAAAAAGTTCAGCCGTGCGTGACACATCCACTAAGTTTGGCATGACAAAGAAAGAGCTCCCAAAGAAGGTTAAGTGGTTACAGAGACACTGAGTGACCAAAGGTGTAGTGAGTGGACCGACCTAGAGAAAAAGGAAAACCAGCAGCAGATCACACTCTACAGCTCACTTTTCAAGGATGTATTGATGCAAAAACTTTGTTGATTTTGCACTCACCCTGCACCCATCTTCACTCCAGGAAGACTCTGTTTCATTCCAGTATTTGCATTGGGCAGCGATGGTAATGACGTTGACAGTGGCGTTGATGGATTTGACGCCTGGCTCTACAACGGGCTTCATAACAAGGAAGTGCACTCCAACATCTGCTGTTCTATCTTTGGGACCAAGGACCCAGGTATATTTTTCCTCTGTGTTAAAATGACACCATGTTTATACACACATGCAGGCTTTAGACCTCTACCAAAACTTAATATGATATCAATGAATATGTGGTCCAGTTGTTTGATCAATGACACTTTGTAAGATGGCAGCTTGTAGCTACACACTGACTGCTAATGGGATGAAACTTCAATTTTGTGAACAGTTAAATGTTTCTGTCTAGTCTGGAAACCAAATTGTTGGTTCTACTTTCTACTTCATGTGTTTATTCTTTTTGTAAGAAAACTTTGTTGCATTTGTGGCGAGCACATTCAATATAATGTAATATCAGACAAAATTTCACCCAAAATAGTGACAAATCTTTTAGGAAAATGCATCAATCATGGACAATCAATGCATCCCAAAGGTTTATCTATCACACTTGTGATGATGATGATGATGATGCTAATGTCAATAGCTGTAAGATATAGACCTGTGCCTGAAGAGCCAGGAATTGTTTCATGACAGGACAACCAGCAGACAGCATTGTCATATTATGTTCTTTGAGGACTTAAAAGATGGCGCTGAAATATGGCGACATGGTGCCGCTAAACTCTGTTTTAAATACAAGCAGTTTAAAATAAATATGTTCCCTGAGGCTATTCGACCCCTTGAATAGTAAACCTTTGGCACTTTAAAATACATTTTGTTGTCTTTGTAATGATTTATGGTATTTAGCCTGTATTTCATATGTTTAAGTTTTTTAACCTCTGAATCGCAAATCTCCCACACTTTAAGGTGTAAGATTTTTAGCTTATCTTTTATATTTATGACGCTTTGTGTATTTTAAACTGTTATTATGTATATTATTTTATTAGTAGTATGTTGTGTTAACCTCACCAAGGGAAATTCTAAACAATGTTTGTTGTATGGCAATAAAGTTAACTCAACTCAACTCATAAAGTGTGACTTTGAGCCACATCATATAAACTATAAAAGTAAATCTGGTGTTTTTACTGATACCTTCTTTCACATTCTCAAGAGGGATCTGAGTCGTGGCTACAAAATTCTCATCACTTGGATAATCTTTGTATCCCAGGAATAGCTTGAAGGAAATGTCTTCAGAGGGCTCCATTTTCAGCACCAGTGTTACGTCAGGTGAGGGAACATCAATTATTAATGTGCTGAAATTGGCCAGATCCAAGACAGTACTGTTCTCCTGCCCAACGTCAAGCCTTGGAAGGAGAATCTGAAAACCCCCAGTGATACAAAAACACATTATTCTGAAAAATCGACAGATTTAATCCAATATAAACTAACTCTAAATAAAGTATCTCAAAAACTGATATTACCTCTATCTCCTCGGGCAGGTTCTCAACAGGGATGACTGTGCCATTCGCTCTGGTGAGAGAGAGAGATCCTACAGTTCCTGTGATGTTTTCCTCTGTCCAAGAATATGGATTCTTCTCAAAACTCATCATCTGTGAGAAGTTAGGTATAGGCTGATATATTAATAAACAATAAAGACTGCACAACAGTGACTCAATTTGAACTGATTCGGCTTTCAACAATGTACAGCACCAGTCAAAAGGTTGGACCCACCTACTCATTCAAGGGTTTTTCCCTTATTTTTACATTTTGTTTCTTTATAACACACATGGAATCATGTAGTAAATAAACAGTCTTGAAGGAGTTCCCACATATGCTGAGCACTTGTTGGCTGCTTTTCTTTCACTCTGCGGTCCAACTCATGCCAAACCATCTCAGTCGGGTTTAGGTTGGGTGATTATGGAGGTCAGGTCATCTGTTCAGCACTCCATCACTCTGCTTATTGATCAAACAGCCCTTACACAGCCTGGAGGTGTGTTTTGGGTCATTGTCCTGTTGAAAAACAAATGATGGTCCTGCTAAGGGCAAACCAGATGGACGTGTCGCTGCAGAATGTTGTGGTAGCCATGCTGGTTAAGTGTGCCTTGAAATCTGAATAAATCACCAACAGTGTCACCAGCCAAGCATCACACCTCCTCCTCCATGCTTCACAGTGGGAACGACACATGCAGATACCACCCACTCACCCATTCTCTGTGCCTCACAAGGACACGGCAGTTGGAACAAAAAAACTCAAAATTTGACTCATCAGACCAAAGTACAGATTTCCACTGGTCTAATGTCCATCCCACTCCAAACAATTCTCCTCTTCTTATTGGTCTCCCTCAGCAGTGGTTTCTTTGTAGCAATTCAACCATGAAGGCCTGATTCATGCAGTCTCCTCCAAACAGTTGATGTTGAGATGTGTCCACTACTTGAACTCTTGGAAGCAGTGATGTGGGCTCTGATCTGAGGTGCTGTTAATTGGCGATTTCTGAAGCTGGTAACTAATGAATTTATCCTCTGCAGCAGGGGTAACTCTTGGTCTTCTTTTCCAGGGGTGGTCCTCATGAGAGCCAGTTTCATCATAGCGTTTGATGGTTTTCGTTCGTTTCTCTTTACTTAGTTGAGCGGTTCTTGCCATAATATGGATTTCTACAGTAGTTGAATCAGACTATTTGCTGTATACCAACGCTACCTCACCACAACACAACTGAAGAGAACAACAAGAACGACAAGAAATTCCACCAATTAAGTTTTGACAAGACACACCTGTTAATTGAAAAACATGAGACATAAGATATTGCCAATAGTGTGCAAAGCTGTCATCAGTGGCTACTTTGAGGAATCTAAAATATTAAAGATATTTTTGTTTGTTTTGCACTTTTTAGTTTACTACATGATTCCATATGTGTTATTTCATAGTCTTGATGTCTTCAGCATTGTTCTACAATGTAGAAAATAGTAAAAATAAAGAAAAACCCTTGAATGAGAAGGCATGTGCAAACTTGATACTGTATGTACATTTTTATGGATAAATGGCTCTGTCTATCTCTTTTCGTTAAATAGTTTGGTCAGATGTTAGATTTTTATAAAGTTCAGGGAAACAATGTTTCTCTCCTCTTTAATCTATCTAGCATTTTCAAAGTGACGTGTACTTCCCTAAAAGAGCACAAACAATAAAGGTAATGAGGCCTACTTGTAACCAATTGGTCAGGATGACGACCACAATATTTATAAGGGATAAAATAGTTTTGCTGTTCACTTTTTGTGTTACTGTTGGATGTGGGTACCAAGGATGCAGAGATGTCAAGCAAATCTGTATACTGGCCAGTTCAAAGCAGAGCAATACAACACTTAAACAGGCCAGCGACATTCTGTCGAATGACTGCATCTTTAAATTCAAATGTTTATTGTTTCTATTTCCTTCCTATGCGCTCACACTTACTCTCACATCCACCAGCTCCCCTGGAAAGAGGACGTCAGCAGGCAGAGTAGGAAAGGAAAACCTGGATGAGCTGTTCTTCTGGACATTTATATCCTGCATCCACATGGTTTCTGGGGAAACTCTGCAGAAAGCA
This sequence comes from Thunnus thynnus, assembly GCF_963924715.1. Lineage (NCBI taxonomy): Eukaryota > Metazoa > Chordata > Actinopteri > Scombriformes > Scombridae > Thunnus > Thunnus thynnus. The sequence continues at coordinate 19,545,011 of NC_089517.1, read as the reverse complement.
GAATCAGAGTCATCTTGTAATTTCAGGACACCCTAATAAATTATCAACTACATGTTCCCAGTGTCAGCCATTCCTTACCTGTTGACATACACACTGATCTGACCAGAATCAATGATGGCAGGGTCTCCATTCAGTTTCTTATTATTCAGCAAAGCACTCTGAACATTGTTTATCCCGGTAAGAAGAAAATCTGAGACTTTTTTCTGAGGAAAACATATATCTTGTTTAGTAAGGAGCATAGAGAACTGATGGAGAAAAAAAAAAACATTTAGCAGTGGTAGTTTTGCTCTCACATTTGATGAAACATTTAATATGTTACTGGCTGCTTCAACTATTGGTGTAGCTGCTTGCGCAACTTCTCCATCATCTCCACCATCCTGATTGACACTGATAGTGTTGAGGGAGGAGCTGAGGTCTACCAACAATGAACCCGCTTCTTCCTGGAGACGAAATACAGCAACAGGAAAGAACAAAAGTTGATCAGTGTCTAAGAAGCTGACAGACATATTTCAAATATTCAAGTTGTTTTTGTAAAAATAAAAAACACTTTTGAGATTGTTTTATTTGAGAAAAGCAGTTAAAGATTTGTAAAAACGTACAAACAGCATGCAGGTTGCTGCTTGGTGATGTCAAATGCAAAAACAAACTGTCCTACATCTGAAGATAAAGACTCCAGATAATCAAGAAGTCAAGGCACACAACAACTTCATCTTCCCTTCTTCACTAATCCAGACTCCACTGACATGAAATACTGGCTGTAAGAGGTCATTTATAGCATTTCTATACTTAACTGAAGATACAACACTCCTCTAAGATGCATTTTTTACATATTGTCACAATAAAACAGATCTTTTTTTAAAATTTTTTTTACAAATTTAGCTAATAATAAAAAATAATTCCCCCATGTTTCTACACCATGTTACTGAAGATATCGCAGAACTGATCTAATGCACTCTACTTGAGCAGAGGGACTGAGCTCGTCTGAGCGCTGGGTGAGTCCAGCCACAGCTCTGGCTGTCACTTGCACTTCCTGACTTGTGTTGCTGGGGGAGTCCAGCAGAACTGTAGTCATTTTGGTCAACATCTGCTCTCTTAGCTGAAAGAGAAGAAAGTGCTGATTAATATCACTCGGCTCTTCACTCTGAGAAACCAATAAAGCCTCAAAAATATCACAGCAACATATTGACTTGCACAGTTTCAACCTAAACCATATTCTGTTACCTTCGTCCTTGCGTCTTTCTGATCCTCACTGGTCTCTGTGTTTAGCATATCAGAAACTGAAGTGAATATTTGTCCAAGTGCCTCACCAGAGAGCAGACCTTGCTTCTCTAACTGAGTCACAGTATCCTTCACTGCAGACTGAAGAGTCTCCACAGAGGTACTGGAGTTGCTTTTTCGTACCTTAAAGAAGATAAACAACCATTTAAAAATGATTTTTGAATAATTTTAAGACCTTCAGATAAACTGGGCAACTTCTTTCTTCAATTTTGATTCCCCCAGGCCCTTTCCTCTCTCTCTTTAAGATACATGATTATTGACAGATGACAAACCTGAGTGGCGACAGTTGTGGTAGCCTTCTCGTTCTCATTTTTTACAGTCACCACAACAGACAAGCTGTAATTGTTGTTCTTATCTCCAAGAGGCAGGAAGACAGATTTCACCTCATTTGCACTGCTGCAGCGCAGATGTTTGCCTTGAAGACAAAGAGATAAATTAGCTACACAGTCGTAATGGATTCTTGATTATTTATCTGCATACAGGTGATGAACGGCAAAAGCAATCAAATTAATCTCTGGCACTTATTTTTTGAGCAAAGAACATTCTTCAAAAGGTAAGTAATCACCAACATATTTTTTTTTTGGTTCATGTGAGGAGCTTTATTTTATGTGCAACAATAACTATAATCTACTATGACTCTTGTGTAACATCCAGAAATCAACTGGCCTAATAATTAACACATACCATACTCCTGTTTCTCTCTTTGTTTTTCAAAAGCTCCCTGTGTAACAGAGCTTTTTGTTTTCTTAATTGTAAATTGTTAAATAAGGAACAAAAGCGCAATACATTCTCACCAGTGTCTGTTTTGAAGCAATAAAGACAGCCTGTAGAGCAGAAAGGACTTGCTTTGCAGGTGATGTCAAATGCATCGAGCACCGTTCCTGACAGTGGAGAGATGCTACATGAGGCGGCGCTGTGGTCTGCGGGTGTTTCAGTTGTTGCTAGTTCTGTTGGCTCTGGACCCGGTATTGGCAGAGTGTACTTGGCAAAACCTGTCTTGTTCTTTCCTATTATAACAAACAAAATTATGACACATTTTTAAATCAATTTTGATGAAAGTGCTGGGATTCAAAAGGCTATAAAACCATAGAACGCACCATAAGCAATCACACTGATGTTTTGCAATGTGTCTCTTGAAACTTTCAGAAGGTGGCTATGTACAATAAGTTCAGTGTTGCCATCCTGCTTCTCAATAGGTGGGCTTCTTCCTGCTCTGGCGTAACAGGTTTGGACGTTGCCCTATGAAAATATAATCACATAACACACTGTAACTGTGTACAACAATCATTCAGCAAATTAATCTTTTATGTTTTTGTTTAAAAAGCATTAACATGCAGTTTCAGACTCACTGTCAAAGGATTGGGGTCCTCGATATACCAAACTATGTCTGGGCAAGTTGTCACACAGCTCAGTCTAAGCTTTACGTGGCTGTTCACATTTATTGAACTGCAATTATCACAGCTGCAAGAAAAACAGTAAATATATGATCATAACATATTCAAATAAAAGACACTTCTGTATTGAAGGGCTTCTCAGTCTCGTTCTCGCTCCTGAACCCTTTGAGCCAGTAAATTCTCATGAAACCAAAACTTTGTGAATTGTCATGATATCCTGTGAATTTAGTGCATGTGTGGGGCTCTATAATCTACAAGATAATAAATATCAACTCTGTTTAATGTAGTTTTAAACAAGTATACTAATCAAATATCAATTAGTTAATTTCAGTGATCCCAAGTGGATATTAACCTTAAACTTAATAGCCACAATACTGTATATGAAATTCGTTTTCCTTAGTTAACAGTATTTCTAACACCACTGTCAACAACCTGCAGAAAAGCTGTTTTGACAATAAATGAGTATTTGGTCTGAGTGGTCCCATTTTACCTGATGGTGACATCTGTGAATTCCTTTGGAGCAACAGTGATGCACTTAGAAGCTGAAGCAAGGTCAACCCGTTTCCTAAACCAGCTTGTTTTCCTCACAGTTACAGTGTATTCGATTATCTCAAATGGATTTGGGAGGCAGTCCTTGTCAATAACGTGAGTTTCATCCTTCGTTTTTTCTCCGCATTTGCAATTTCCTTCTGTATGAGTAGAAACAGAAGCAAAACCTCAATATAGCACCAAAACAATAAAGAGAGTCAAGTGCTGCTGTTGTGTAAAGACTAACATCATTAATCATTATATACACAACACAATGCAGTCCAGTAGAATATCAACACGATACCACAATCTCATAAACATCATATTCTGGTTTCAAAATCCGACATACTGTAAGCCCTTATCCTTGTTTTGAGAAACTATAATATATAAATAGTTTACTGTGGCATATAAACAGCTTTGGCAGGTTTCTGTCATGTGTGCAGGTGTTACCACACATTGAGTTATGTAGTAGTTAGTCAGTAAAACATAAAATATGGCAATTCATGAGCTACATGCTTAAATTAAAGTGAAAGTCAGACACTGGTAAGAATAAATTGTATTCGCACTCCCATCTTCTGTTACTGGTGATCAGAAGGAGAAACCAAACCCAGCAGAGTGATAAATACAGAAAGAGTCCAGAAAGCTGGAAACCAAACTGGGATTATCTTCAGAATATTCAGGATTTTTGCATTGAACATAAGAAACTCCTGAATGATCAAACCAGGATAACACTAAAAACAGGATATTAATGTTTATGCAAACATGTCAACAAATACTGAACATTCAAAGTTTTCCCAGTTTTTACAGTTATTGAACTGGATTACCTGTACTCCTCTAATTGTGTTGCAACTGTCACCCTGTAATTTCTAAAATTATGGTTTTACAAGCTAACTAGGCTAATTTAAAATGCTCAGTGGTCAAGTAATTGTTGTACTTACTACATTTCCATTCAAATGCGAGTCCTTTACTGGGTAATGAATGATTTCCTGTTACCGTCAGTGTGACATTCTGAGTGTAGTCAACCACAGTTTCTGGAGTAGCATTGATTCTCAAGTCATGAGAGTCATCAACACTCATATCATCCGTCTGTCAATAAAAACAAAACCATTGTGTTATAACAGCAACAAGCAGATATCAGCACTGCACATATGACTGCATTTGAATTTAGAACAAATTACAGTTACGCAAAAAACTTTCAGTGCACAAGTGATTATTAATTGATACTGATCTTCTACATACTGTGTTTCCGTGTTCTTCTGATGAAAAGTCAGAGTAATTACGACAAGCCTGGAGTATGTTCTCCAAGTCCACATCAACATCAGAGGCTGAGAGGGCATTCATGGCTTGTACTTTCACTCTCAGAAGTCCTTCACCAAAAGAGTTTGAATTTAAAATATATTGAGCACATGTGTTATTTACTAAGAGTGTTTCATTTTCTTTAACTACAGCACAGCTTAAGCTTCAAGTACCTTCAATCGGGCTGGAGAATGTATAAGCTTGTAAGCTTCCGGTGAGCATGTCTCTGATCTCGGAGAGAGTGTCATTGACTCCAGTCAGAGAGAAGAGAAGCTGCACAGGGGCTCCTCGCTCCAGTGACACACTAATAATGAGATCAGCGGAGTCTGGACACTCGCCTTCCTCTGTTTGCACTGAGGCCTGCAGTCCCTCGACAGGCTCCAGCAGACACAGCTCCAGCTTGGTGGACACTGTGTGGGTTGTGACCCTGTTAGAGGCAGTAAGAGTCAGGTTGTAGCAGCCAAGTTCGACCTGCTCCACTGCACTTGCACTCAGTGTAATGTTGTGGGGTGTGATGCCTCTGTCCACTGATGAATTTGCAACCAAACGGTCTTCATGTTGAATTGTGTAAGTAACATTTGTACCTATTAACAGCAAACAAGGGAATTATATTATTCTACATTTTTTGAGAAATTAAATTTATTAAAAGCATTATTTATCACCTGCAGTATTAGATTGACTCACCCGCCTCCACCATAACCTGAATTTGAACAGGCCTGCCATAATACACATTGCATTTAGTGCCACCTGCTGATATGTTCCTGCTATAGCACTTGATGGCACCAAATTCTCCAACAGGCTCCTGAATGGTTATTGCTTTCTGAGCTGTAACATGCCAGTCGCTGGTAGTGCACTCCACTCCAACCATGAAAACACCAGGATGCTTGAATTTGTGTATCACTGTGCTCTCCGTCCTGTGAGACAGGTAAGCGAAAAGTTAAATGCATAAATACAGGTTATATTTATAAAATCATCTACATACTGTATGTCCAGAACTTTCTATTTTAAGTATTTCTCACTCCTCTGGGCTGTATGGATCAATAGTGTGGCCATCTCCAGCATTCAGTGTGCATGTGAGGTTTCCTTCAAACGGATGAAGGAGCCACTTCACAGTGATGGTGACATTATCAAAGACGGCTGCCAGTTTAGTCATCAATAAGTGGAGTCCTGAGAGGAAATTAAAGCAATTGAAATTGAATTTGAAACATAGTCATATACTGATCTCCGCTGTTGATCATCTCATCTACATGAACCTGAACATTACACAAACTAACATTATGCATAGTAGACTGAAGTCCTGTTGGAACAGATAATATGAACATGCAGTTTATGTAAGTTCAACCTTAAACTCGCTCTTATTACACCTGTATGGCAAACTTTTGATTGAGTTGAAAGTTTAGCTTGAGAGGTTTAGCTTGAGAGGCTATGCACTGTCGCTCTGTTGGCAAATTAGATGAAAGGGCAAAGCTAGAACAATTGGTTGAGTCACAAAAAGAGGAACACAAGACATGCAATACATAGGCTGATGTTGATGACATAAACCACAACTTTGGCTAACTGCAAACAAAATAGCTACTAATAGGTAAACAGGAAGGTAACACAACAATACCTAAAATACATAGTTCCCCGATAAGGCTTAATAAGTAGCGTTAAAGAGAGAATATTCTCTGTATACTGGAAGTGAAAGGGACAAATTGTACATCTGACCATGTTTGCAGTGGTACTCCACTGACAGGTAACTTCCCAGCACAGGACAGGGTTCTCCAAAAGAGCTCAGATCCACTGGAGCCTGGCAAGCCTGCAGTCCACGGCAATGGTCTGGAAATAACACATAAGTCAAGTGTTTGATGATGTCTGTCAGGAATATGATCCAGATTATTTTCAAACCTACTGTTAGCATGGCTAAAAAGCATGAAACTTCAATTTTCATCCTATTACAATAAAATACTGTAATCTCACTGGTGTTTCTATAATGAGAGGGGCTAACAGCTACTTAGGGAGGTATACCAACAATAAGGTGAAATACTAACTATTTGCTTAGTAACTGCATGAATTCCCCCAGCATAACTAATCCCAGACTGTTGTGAATGTGACAGTACATTTACATCAAAGCCCATCTGTTCAGCTCTGAGGAAGGGATTTGCCTAATGTCTTTTCTGGCAGTGTAATCCTTTCGTATGCAGTCACAGGGCAATCATGGTTTTTGTGTTTGACACAAAGCATGAAACACAGACGTAGTTTGTGGTGATTTTTGTATATTTTAGCAGGCCTGTTTGTTAAAGCTGCTTTAACAAAGCCTGGTGTTTCTGTCAATTTTAAATACCAATATGCCTTCATCAAAATGGTTCATCTTTCATACCAATGTGTCGGAAAGCGAAGTAAAGTAACTAGATCTATTATACATATTCGCCTGGATTTATACATATCCCACTGTGTTCATAACATAACATGACATAAAACAAGGCTGGTTCTTTACATTTTACAGTCACATTAATGAAAAATATATTTCATAATACCTGTCACAGAATCTACCACATCTATCCAGCTGCACTCCTCCTGGGAAGATGCAGGTGAGGCTGTAAGTTTGGATCGGCAGTAGTGAATTGTTTTCCGACCATAGAAGCTGTCGTCTATCTCTATAACCTGACCAGAACCACACTGTAATGTGGCATTTTGGCCATCACATGCAATAGATTTCCCAGAATCTGAGGAGAACGAAAAAAGGATTATTAAGCGAGAAAACATAATCTACAACATACTGTAGGTTTAACTCTATTCATTGATTCATTAATGAGTGCATACCAAACTGGCAGATGAAGTTGAGCTCCTGGCTACAGTTCTCTGTGGCTTCCCACTGGAAGCCTGACTGTCTCAGGATATGTCCACAGGCTGCTTGTTCATCTGGCATGTTCACCCAGTTATTATAGCTGACATCTGAGCCATCCAGCCATGCAAGGGAACCTTGGAATGATCAAAAAATCACAAGAATTTATTTGCTCAAACATTAATGATCAGCATCACTATAGATGTTGAGAAAGGGTCACTCTATGGGTCTTTCATCAGGGTAAGTTAATTGTCAAAGGTGCAATTTAGGGATTTGTTGTAAAACAACAAAGCAATAGAAGGGTCTAGAGGCAGGGTGAATGAATGATAAAGACTCATTCTCTGGAGAAGGAAATAAAAAAAAACATTTGTAAATCAGGCCACTTGACAGCAAGCTTATTGAGAAAGCCAAAGAGAATGAAGCATATCTGTCATCATGCCGGCTGCTTCGTGGAGATATCCCAACGTGCCAGCCTTCTAACAAACGTCAGTAAACAAACACATTTAAGTCTCTACAATGGACATGCAAGCTGCCTACAGAGATAACAGCAAAACGGTAATCTATTCATTCCTGACATTTCACAGTCAATTTCAAGATATATACATTGATCACAGATATCTAAAATGTGTTGTTTATATATGAAGCAAAATACTTAAAATATTTAGCTGTTGAAAATGTTTGGTTTTTTTAAACCCATTTATGAATATTTTTTTGGCCCTTGCAACATAGCTTTTTTTCAAGCTGGCCATCAAATACATGTAGAGTTACAAAAAGCCATGCAACATGTAGTCTGGTTTATGTCACATGCCCTCTTACCCTCAGAGTCGAGTGTGAGGTTTGGAGCGGCAGGTGCCAGCCCAAGCCACCAGTCCTTCTCCGTCTCCAGGTGCTTCTGAAGGAACTGCTGCATTTCATCGTTCAGGATGAAGGCCAGGTGTCCTCCACCTCGTTCACACCATCCCTGGGCACTGAGGAAGGATCGCTGAAGACCCACAAACTCATAGCAGGAGCCGTCGAAGCCCTCCTGGTACTCTGGGCAGGAAAGAGCCTCTGGATCATCCTCAGCATAACAAGTCCTGCTGAGGAAGAGAACAATTAAAGTCAGTATAGGGAAAGCAGAGCTGCCCATCTCTGTCTCTGCACCTGCACACTGTTCACTCACTCCGGTAACATCATGTCTTTAAAGGACACTGACGTCAGCAACTCGGACACTGATCAGCTCTTTAGAGTAATTACTGACATTAGGAAGGCCTCCTTGATGGTTGCCTAGCTTTGTGTTGTGCCCATACCTCTTGTGAACAAACAAAGGTCAGACCAATAGTGAAAAGAAGAAAAGAGCCCACTGTCAACAGCCATTAATTGCTCTTCTACCTCCATAAATGTAGGGCACTACAACCTGCAGAGAGAGATAACCTTCTCATTCAGAGCTGTCACTACCATGAAAATGTCAATTTGAACTTTAAAAGGAGCCAAACCCTTCAACTGTCTCACGGGTTTGTTGTTGTTGAGAATGATATAGAGGGTTGAACTGAAAAACATTAAATGTTAAAAGGTAGTAACTATTATGACCTAACTTAATATGATTAAATATTTTTGAGTGTTATACTATCATGAATTCCCCTTAACAGAGAGATCTACAGACCCTTTTCACAACAAACATTATGATATATAAGCACAGGTTTAATTAATAAGATGAATAAAGACTGCATTGTGTTTCAGTATGCCAATAGACCAGGATTCTGGTACTGTGCATACTGGCTCACTGTAATTACTTACTGGGTCAATTAATGGAAAAGAGCTATAATTAATGTCATTAGTTCCACTTGTGCTTTTCTTGCTTTAATAAGTTAAAATGTGTGCCGTAAAAACGGTTCATTAGAATTATATGGCGAGCAGCCAGTCTGGGCTCAAATGTTGCTTTTTAAATTAAAAAGAAAGTTTAACAGTAACAGCATTTCAAGTCCTTTGGGAGAAATAATTCAGATTTACAGTTTTTTATAGACTCAGCACCTGGACAAGTTAGATGTGTGTATGTTTTCACTACTGGTTATTGTATCTCTCATCATGTTCTTATCTGCAGTCAGTGGTCTCACATGCCATTATCAGATTTCATACATTATTTCATTCACAACATTACCATACATAACTATTATTTCATAATTCTACTACATATGAGAGACATATCAAGTATAAAAACTTCACATTGTTAAATATACATGAGTTGTTATGGGTTACCATAATGTATTCCTTATATAAAACACATATAAAGAAATCCTATGAAACTTGGTCATTACAATATAAATTCAGTATGCCCAATAAGGCTAGAGTAATACATTTACATGAGATATACCCCACTAATGTTTTTGTTTTACGTTTTGCTTTTTGTAAAAATGAAAATGAATCACTCACTCATCTTTTTTTTAAAATTATAACTTTGTATCCAAATTTTGGTCAGATTTTAGTTCATTTCCATCATAAATATAATTGAAAACTTTTTGTTAAGGATGTTATAATATATTTTGAATGTAAAGACCCTCAAATTTACTTTATTCTTACTGTGATATTATGATGGGTACATTTTTTGATTCACAAATGTCGTTTTCTTTTCCTTCATGACTTCAGATATTATCAATAAGCAGAACATCTTTTTTCGGTTTAGGAATTAGTGTGGTTAAACCTTGTATCAGTTAAGGTGGAAGACATTCATTATTGACTATGAAAACCTCAAATAAAAAAGGTGCTATTTCTGTAGAAAATTATTCATAAAATTCTGCTGTTATTCCATCAACACCATGTGACTTGTTATTTTTATATATTTAATTTCATGTGCAACCTCCTTGACTGTTATAGGAATTCAGTTATACCAAAAAATAAAAAAAACCCAAACATTTGGTAGAGGGATGTGCAAGATTGTTTACATTCAAAAGAAGCAAAATAATACATAGAAGGAGGAATAAATTAATAAATAAATATGTTTTAAAATATGATTTGGGTCTTTGTTGCTTCTCTATTTTTCAGCTTGACTAGAGAATTGTAATAAAGGTTTATATAAATTGTAAATAAGGTTAAATATGTTTTTTGTATTGGTTCATTTCATTTTATGTAAAAACAAAAAAACAAAAAACGTTACCCTGAAGTCCCCGGATGTGTGACGTCATATCACCGGGACGACGCCGTCTGAGGACATGAGTCGCTGAACTTGAATGTTGCAAACGTCCCATAATTAAAACCCGATTAAACAGCAGCTGTATTCTCACCATGTTGGCCTGTAAACGGAACTTTACCGGCACAATGATCGCTGCTCTCCGGGTTCTTCGCAGTAATCAAGTAAATAACGTTATTCTTTTACGGTCCTTGCGCCGCAGCGTAGAGGGTGAATATGTAACTCTGAGTTAACGCTGCTCGTCTCTGCTCTCCTCAGGTTGTTGTTTCTGGCCAGCTGCACAGATGTTTGACCACACACACAGACGGAGAGGACCGCATCGCAAAGATATTGCGGGAGAAGTTCCCGTTAGCCTCATCGCTCAAAGTTGTGGATATATCAGGTACATACAGATCCGACACGTGATTGGCTGCTCCTAAATTATAGGGAGTGACGTAGCAATTTATTTAGGTGATGCCACCACATCTATAGCTGTTTTCATTGATCATTTAACATCCAGTTTCCTCTTTTTGTTTACATTAAAGGATGGGTTCACAGTTTTTCAAGTCTGTCCTAAAACAACAGTCAGGTGCTCAAATGAACATTGAAATAGGTTTATCTTGTCATAATCATTCCTCCTGTTTATTAGAAGATCCCTTCACAATGCACTTATAATGTAAGTGATGGAGGCCAAAATCCACAAGCCTCCTTCTGTGCAAAAATGTATTTAAAAGTTTATGTGAAGCTAATATGAAGCTTCAGCCGTCCAAATTAGTCAAATCATATAGTTATCTTCAATGTTACAGTCTTCTTCGTGCCAAAGTCCCTCTTTTTGTTACTATACTTCCACCGCAGCTCAACAGGGAAACACAAAGAGGGAATTTGATGCTAAAAAGACTGTAAATGTGGCAGATATACACTTGATATGACTAACTCAGACTGCTGAAGCCTCATATAAACTTCAGATCAAATTTTAAATTAATTTTTACACAAAATAACTGTATGGACACACTGTGGACTGTAAGTGTGGCTCCCATCACTTACATTGAAAGCACATTTGAAGGGGATCTTTTAACAGCCAGTATGAACAGGAGGAATGATTACAGCAAGGAAAACCTCTTTCAGTGTTCATATCGATGGCCAAAGTGCAAAACCAGACCGAGCTGAATTCTGACCTTAGTATACTACGATGTAACTATTACATTTACAACACTGTCCCATTTTTTTTACCTGAAAAGAAACTTAATTTTGTTTTTAATTTAATTTTAATTATATTAATATAAAAATATATTTAATTTTAACTTCATTTAGAGCATTGTTATGTAGAACCTCTTCCAAATTGCACCAAGTGCAAAAGCTCCTATCTGCAAAATGATCCAGGAAAAGTGGGGAAAAAACCTCTTATCTGCACTTTGCGAGGCACTAATACCTAGTTGGTTTTGTTAACACATAATATATTATGTACTGAGTATCCTTAATAAACAGCATTCTGGAAGAAAACAAGAAGTTTTTTTTAGTTTTCTCAAAAAAGTGCATTTTTCAGATAGGAGGTTTTGCTCTTTGGCCATCAATATGGACACCTGAATGTTGTTTTAAGACAGACTTAAAACATTGTGAACCTGTCCTTTAAGTGGGCAGTCAGGTCTGCAGCATCTTGCTCCAGCTCTTCACTGAAGCTATGATGTTTAAACTGAATTAAGTATTCAAACCCAAGAATGTTTTGTTTTTTCTGGCTGCTTTATTCCAATTAATATATTCCAGATGTGGAATATATCCATCAGTCTGAATTTCCCCGAAATGATTATTTGCATTTTTGATCAATCTGCTGATTTTGTTTCTCAGTAAAACTTTGGTCCATAAAATGTCAGAGAATAGTGACACTTTTCCGTATACTATGATAATAATATCTAATAATATTCTCATTTAAGAAACTGGAAGCAGTGGATTTTTTGGGGCATTTTTTGCTTTAAAACTAAACAAACTATTAATTGATCATCCAAATTTTTGCAGATTAATTTATTGTTAATTGATTAATTGACTAACCATTTCAGCTTCAAATGGCTAACATTTCAAGTTCAGTAGATATACTTGACCTCTATACATATACAGTATTTACTAGTATATTTACTTGATATGACATTTTTACAGCTCAAATAAAATATTTTGGTGGTTTGAGAGAAATATTGAATCTCATTTCTCTTTTATGAACAGTGGTTTGATAATCTCAGCAATATATCCAATATAATTTGATGTTTATGCTTGCTGTGAACTTTCACAAAATGAATGAATTTTCATTGAGTTAAAGTATGGCACCTTCCTATTTGTTACTCTTTATATAATAATTACAAAATCTTATGAATATATAGATCTTTACTTATTGTGTATCAACCATATGGGAACAGCATAAACTTGACTCTAAATGACATCTTGTGATTTGTTGTTGTGTTTAGGTGGTTGTGGCGCCATGTATGAGATCCATATAGAGTCCAGTGAGTTCAAAGGAAAAAGGACTGTTCAGCAACACCAGTTAGTCAATCAGGTAAGACATTATAAAAATTAGTCCACAGGTAGGTTTGACATATTGTACAGCTCTAATTTAGTAGTCATTTGGGGGTTTTTTTGTTTGTTTTTAAGAAACTCATGTGTCCAGTGGTCCATACTCTATTAGTACTGTATATGCTTGTGAGATATTCAAGAGTGACTTTGGAGGATATGTTGTCAGAACACTGGTAGATGGTCATTTTTGCATTAGTTGAATTTTATTCATTAGTGGTTTTGTTTTCTCCTCCACAGGCACTCAAGGATGAGATTCAAGGAATGCATGGACTGCGAATATTCACTGATGTTCCAAAACATTAGTACAAGTCCTTCTGCTTTTCAATCTATTATGAATGTACAGTTTTAAAGAGGATACTATGTAGCTAATTAGTTTCATAATAATTGTTAATGTGCCAATGGTAGACATGCAGAGGGACATTGTCTATCACAGTTACACATTGACAATGTAGAAATGTGAAATAAATGTAAGATTACAATAAAGTTATCATTGTTTTTACCAGTGAGGTATCCTCTACTCTGAGATTATATATAAAACCGGTGAATGCTACAATACGCACAAAATGACATGGTTAAATATCAAGTCATGTAGGGTTCTTATCAGTTTGGGGTCTTCTCAGGGTTGATGATGATGATGATGATGATGATGATGATGATGGTGTAATGATAAGCGCTCCTGCAAGTAATAAATAATAAGCCATCCTGAATATTAAAGAAATGCTACAGACCTGCTTTAAACTGAGAAAAAACAAATCAGTTTGTGCAGCTTTATTTTGCTAAGTCACTGACACTGCAGGCACAGTTCATGTGTTACTGTCTCTTGAAGGTCGATTGATTTCAAATCAATGTCTAATCATTAGATTGTACTTGGACCTGTTGTATTTATGTTACCTTTGTATTAGTAATGCAAATTGCAATAAAAAGCAGTGGCTCCCCAACACATTTTTTTTACTTGACTTTTTAGGCTTTTATGTTTCTAGTTAAATTCATCTTGATATACTGGCACCATCTGATGTTTGAGCTAACTTTTGTTATTGTGTTATGAGTTAATATTAAATATTAATACCACACACATAAACATCGTGCAGCTGTTAGAGAACAGATGCTCTTTGGAGCTCTTTGCTCTTTGGAAACAACTGTTATTTTCCCCATCTTTTCTTAAGGTAGTTAGAAAAACACATTTAAAGTTGTTGACCAGAGATGAAACATTCATGACAAACTTGAAGTATGTGGTCTGATCATAAAGAGTTCAACAGCTAAATAGGCTCAAGTGATATAAGCTCATTACACATAAAGTTATTTGTTTATATGCTGGCCGATAAGTGACAGTGTTGTATATAAAGTGTGTTCATCAGAGACACCTTTATTTCTCAACTACAAAATAAACAAATCTGCATATCTTGGTCATTATTGGTCTATAAAATGTCAGAAAATGGTGAAAAATGTCGACCACTGTTTCCCAAAGCCCAAGTTGACGTCTTCAAATGTCTTTTGTCCACAAATCCACAACCCCAAATATTCAGATTACTGTCATAGAAGACTAAAGAAACCAGAAAATATTCACATTTGAGAAGCTGGAAATGAAATAATTTGGGCAGCAAATTAGGTGGGGATTTAGAAAAATTGCATTTATATATTTTTTTAGAATTTTAAAATGTAAATCCTTGGCCTTATTAGAAGGGTATATATAGGATATTTATAAGACAGAAGCCACGTCTTTCCCCAACTTATGTTATCAATGATCGAAGCCCAGTGGAATTTGCCTTTTGGATCAATTTTCTTTTGAAGAATTTCGCGTATAAATTAACAGCGACAGCAATACAATCACCTTAAATCCAACGTCGTGCTGACGTAATATATCCATGATGCAGACCAAACATGAGCTAAAAACCCAGTGAGTGACGGTGATAATTGGACTTACATAAATCAGGTACACATCACTTTAACGGAATGGCTCTGCCTCTTCTGGATGTGTAAATACCGTTATGCAATTGTTTGTATATAATACATTACATAGCCTACATTATAATACATCCATAATATCAACTTTAGAAGGTCAGAGCTCTCCCGCCCACAACAGATGAACAAAAAATAGTAATGCTGCTTAACTATGGCTGCCACTGTAGCCTGTAATGTGACATTTTTAGGAATTAGGCTCACTATTAAACATTTTTGGTGAAGTGGTTTGATGATTATGAATAATCTTGATTCACATCCACCCAGTCTCCGCCTTCTATCTTTGTTAAATCTTGTAGCTTTCACCTTCACCAATTTCTCAATTCACAAAAGCGTTGTCAGTGATCTGCAGAGCAACTGTGACAAAACATTTCATAGCTTAACTTGTAAGCAAGAGGTTCAAACATTGCGAAATTCAAGAACCACAGGTGCAAATTATGATAAAATAAGCTAAACACGAGCTACAATACGCTGGAGGAGGTGAGGGGTGATGGGTTTGGGGAGGTGGTCTATATTTTCAAGTGCACCTGAAGGCACCACACTTGTTGGATTTTTTTTTGTTGCATCACGGGTGCATGAGTTGCATTATAGACTGTAATATAAAGTTTTGTGCACCCATCACCAGCAGATGGTGCATTTCATACTTTAGCCCGCTGCATGCAAAGATATACCAATTATAGCCTCGCCATGGCAACCTTTATTTCAATTATACGGGGCTTCTGTCTGTCACTGGAATGTAAAAAATGTGATTATTCAGGATTGCGTTTTCGCATGAGTAAATGAAGTGTGTGGGTCAGCAGGCATCCTGCCACACAGCGCCTGTGTGCAGGCTGCACAACACCACATCACTCTGAGCCCCCGAGGAGGAGCAGAGAGGCGCAGCAGCTGGGCTTCGACATGGCTAAAGAAGGAGCAGATATGACGGAGGAAACCGAGTACATGATTGACAAAAATGTGGGGAAAGAAACAGAAAACGTGGAATCGTTCGGCGATGCCAAAGAAATGCGAGCGGTGATATTATCAGGTTTTGGAGGTCTGAACAAACTCAGGGTGACCAAGAAGGCAATGCCCGAGCCTCAGGATGGTGAAGTGAAGATCCGCGTCAAAGCATGGTAAATAAGAAAACACCAGTAATAAATTGTATGTGTCTTAATAGATTGTGATGGGCTCTGTGGCCTACACGTTGTATCACCATGCTTGTATTCTGACTCTAAACATAAAATAACACATTTCATGAAGCCACAGGTCTTTTTCTAGTGTAGATGGTTGGCTGTTTGTCTGGAGCTCATTTATAATAAGCTATTAACGAGGAGCAAACTGTGGTCAGAGAGATTCAGTCATTTTACATGTCTGTTTTAATTTATTATTATTCCAGAAAATGACAGCTGAGATAAGTGATGGCAACCTCACAGTTTAGGGAAATTCAAGTGATTTATTTAATGGAGAATGCCTGTTGTTGAGTCTGGCTTTGTATTCACAGAGGAATAGCCTGTGACTCATTGCTGATAATGATGAACTAAAAAGCATTGGGCATTCCTGAAGCTCTTTTGGCCCTGCTGATTCGATAGATGTCAGTGGTCAGGCAGGTCTGCTGCATGGTTTACATCAAAATATTGAATTAGAGTGAGTTTATGTCAACAAACACTAAGGTCCTACTTATTCTTTGTTGCAGTGGTTTGAATTTCCTGGATCTGATGGTACGTCAGGGGACTATCGATAGTCCTCCAAAACCTCCTCTTGTTCCTGGGTTTGAATGCTCTGGAATAGTAGAGTCAGTGGGGGAAAACACAAAGGGATTTGAGGTTAGTGAAATTACAGCTGCAGTGATGTATGAATGAATGTTGTCACCACAATATCTTAAATATGCAGTAACAAAATTAGAGATACAGACATGTACTGTGAGTGTAATAATGAGATGTGCAGTCAAGTTAATCCATAATCCCTCCTTTGTGCCACGTGGTTTTTATACACTACTGTCTGCTTGTTCTCCAGCTACCCTAACATGTTTCTTTCAGATAGGCGACAGAGTTATGGCTTTTGTGAATTACAATGCCTGGGCAGAAGTTGTTTGCACACCAGTGGAGTTTGTCTACAAGTTGCCAGATGAAATGACTTTTGCAGAGGCTGCAGCGTTCTCTCTGAACTTTGTTGCCGCCTACATGATGCTCTTTGAGGTTGCCAATCTGCGAGAGGGGATGTCAGTGCTGGTCCACTCAGCAGGAGGTGGTGTAGTAAGTTTCATTTCCTTTATGACCATTTCATAGCCACAAAACAAGTTCAGCTGTTTCATCCAGCTCTTATTATAACTTACTGCTTACAGTTGAAACATATTGTTTGTTCCCTGTTATTGCCTCATATCTAATAAAAATAGATACTAGACTTTTAATTATTTTGTAGTAAATCTTTTTGAACATCCTTTTGAATAATTAAAGTTTTGGAAGGAATGAAAGAAATGTGCAATTATTCAAAAACCAGCCAACACTGTTGTTATAACTGATGTTAACCATTAATCAAAAGCATTATACAAACTAGAATTTAATATAATTACAATTAATACATCATATACACTCTACGCTTTTTAATGGATGTGTGTTTATTATGTCATGGTGGATTCTGCTGTTTTTTTGTGATCATGGTACATTTAGAGTTTTTTTCTCAGCCACTGATAAGCTGTTGCAACTGTTTGTTATTTTCAGGGTCAAGCTGTGGCTCAGCTGTGCTCCACTGTACCTAATGTCACTGTCTTTGGGATCGCCTCATGTTTCAAACACGCAGCCATCAGAGACTCTGTGACTCACCTCTTTGACAGAAATGTTGATTATATACAAGAAGTCAAAAAGTAAGCTTGGAAAGTTTGTCTCTACTATGGTTGAAATGCTTTGTAAATGGCTAATATAGGGCTGAAGCATCTGTAATCAGGTCCACTTGATGTATTTTGGCAACTCTTAATTTGTTAACATGTAAGATTAGATTAAATTTTAAGGCATCATCAGGGCAGGTTAGTTGTAGCATGAGACACACTGAACTAATGTGATAACGTGGACCATACTGAGCGTAGAGGGCTGTGCGAGGTTGCAGATGTTACCTGTTGCCTTATTTGGTCTTGTGTGGCCGTGGTCCCCATGGCAACTCACAGCTCATCACAGAGAGCAGCAGAATTGTGTAGGGCGGAGGTCTGCGCTGGTGCTTTGGAACAACTGAGCCAATTAGGGCCGAACATCGATACCCTACGCATTCCATTAACAGCACAGCACACTGCCAGTTTGGACTACAAAAAAAAACCCAACCTTGTAGCAAACATTGCTGGAGATTTGATATTAAATGTTGCAGATTTGCTGAAATTATGCTGTGAAGTTTTCATTTTTCATTGCAAAGCTTATGATCATTTACAGAACTCACCATGCTGCCTCCTCCGCTTCAGAGAGCTTCAGCAGTAACTTATTCTTATTTGTGGATACACTGTTGAGCCATACATAAATGAAACACATTACTATATTCTTTGAATTATAATGCATAGGGAATTAAATATTCTTTCATGGGCACTGGTTATTTCATGCTTTCTGGCTACATATCAACAGTGGTAGTGGATTAATATGCCTTTCATCTCTCCCACACATTCTTCTCAGGATCAAGAGCAAAGTACAATTAAATTAGTCTTTTTTACAAAAGGCAAAACCATGAGAATCACAAGACCACCAAGCAGTTTAGCCAAGCAGGTGTCCAAGGCCACAAGGCTGAAAGTAAGGAATTCAGGTCCCCTTGATAATAACATGCCTTTCATTCTTTCATATCCATACCTTTAATTAGTCTCATTATGGCAAACGTGTTTATCTGAGTGATTCTGGGTGCGATAAACCTTTTCTAACGTCTTGTAAAATGTGTTACTGATGAGGAGCAATGTGGACACTGCAAAACGTCTCTTTCTTTACAAGAAAACTGTAGGCAGAGTTAAAAAAAAGAAAATGTGGGTTGCACACTGCAACTTCTGAGTTACACTCGAGAGAATCAATGCTCATATCTTATGAATCCACGATTGGACAAAACTTGAAGCTGCTCCAGAGTATGAGTCACAGGCTTAATATATTTTGGACTTACAGAATATGTTTTGCAAGTTTACATACAGTACCCACAGTCATAAACAAGGCAATACAGTATAAATGTACGAAGTTGGCCTCTGATTGTACTTGAGCTCAAGAAAGTGTCTGTAGATGAACTCTTCACATGTTCAGATTATACTTTTACATGTGTATTCATTTAAATGAGTCCTCTTTTTCAATGGATTTCATCTTTACTTTGGTCTTGATGTTTTAGGATCTCTCCAGATGGAGTGGACATCGTGTTGGACTGCCTGTGTGGGGAGAACACAGGGAAAGGCCTGAGTCTGTTGAAGCCATTAGGAACTTACATCCTCTATGGTAGGAACTGTACTTAATGCTTTGGCTGTGTCTTAATGAAACCTTTGCCTTTCCATTTAATACGTTCAAAGTGGAAATAACTACATTTACAGTCTATTAGTCAAATTTTAGGTTGTTTGCTTCAACTTTGAGGTCAATAGTAGCAGTTAAATGAATAGTTTGACATTTTGTGAAATTCGCTTGTATGCTCTCTTGCCAAGGGTTAGATGAGAAGACCAATACCATACTCTCACATGTGTCCATTAAATATGAGGCTTGAGCCAGGAGACAGATAGCTTAACTTAGCATAGGACTGGAAACATGGGGGAGCAGCAAGCCTGTCAAAGGTGACAAAATCTGCCTAAAAAAAGTGGTCTCTGCACATCTGTAAACTGACAGATGCTTAGGAGATGAAGCAAAACAACAAAAACATCTTTCGCACACTGTCAGCACTTACGGTAACTTTATTCAACAGCTATGTTTCGGTCAAGCAAGGCATTTCATCCTGAAATGCTTGACCTTTCTGACAGTGTGCAGGTGCTAATAATTTGTTTTGAACAAAATCTGCCTGCCAGCACCTCTGAAGCTCACTGATTAGCATGTAATATCTCATTTGTTTAATCCAAAAACTGAAATGTAGAAACAACAAGTTTCTGTTTTATATGGGGTCATGTGCTGGAATATTTCCTGGGAGCAGTTTTTGTATGTATTAAATAAACGAGACATAACATGTTAATTAGTAAGGTATTGGTTGTACTTTAGAGGTACTGGTAGTAGGTAGATTTTGCTACCTTCAGATAGAACAAGGCTTGCTCTAAGTGTAGCTTCATAATATTGTATAGACAGGAGAATGGTATCAATCCTCTCCTCTAACTCCTGGTGAGAAAGAGAATAAGCGTATTTCTCAAAATGATTCCTGAAAAAGACGAGCCACGTATTCACTAGAGAGTGATTGCATCTGGACTGGGTGCGAAGCAGTGAGGCTCACTTGAATAAACATACTCCATAGCCTGTAAATGAAATGCCATCCTTATCTTATCTCTGTTAATTACTTAAATTCCTGTCAAGCCTCATGAATAAAGCAACAGAATAACAAGGAGATTAATTAATTAGTTCTAGTTCTAGTTATATGTGTGAAGGCATGCTTGCACAGATATAAGGGTTTAAAGGTGCCAATTGTTCCTCCCCCACCTCACCCTTCATGCTTTGTGGCTGCCTATTATTGTCCAGTCACTTCTGTCCGGCCATTTGCACTGCATACAGCAATCCTTTTATTTTTGTTTTTTCAGGCGCGTCAAACATGGTAACTGGGGAAACAAAGAGTTTCTTCAGCTTTGCAAAATCTGTGAGTCAGAGATGCAGTCTGTCATCAACATTTGAAGGAAACAGTACCCTGTTACTACCCAATGAACATTTCATGGCAAATGAAACACACAAACACACAAATGAGTCACTCAGGATGAATGTGTCTCTCTGAATTATTGTTGTTTTTTTTCTCCAGTGGTGGCAGGTGGAGAAGGTGAACCCTATTAAACTATACGAGGAGAACAAAGTCATTGCAGGATTCTCGCTCCTCAATCTCCTCTTCAAACAGGGCAGATGTAGTCTTGTGAAAGCAGTAATGGACAAACTCTTGTGTCTCTATGAGCAAAAGAAGATCAAGCCAGTAGTGGACTCTCTATGGGCGCTGGAGGAGGTAAGAGTTAGATCAGAGGGTGTAAGACAGTGTGATGTCAATGATTATCAAATTAAAATGATCAGATCACAGTGGTGACGTAAACAGAGATGCCAGGGAAGATTTAAAAGACAGCATATAATCTGTTTGTCACTGCTGCTTTCTGTGGGACATTGTCAGCTTTTCTTGGACATTCTTCTGCAGATGGTGGGTACGTTGCATCTTCCTGCTCCACAATTATTTCACTCCCACACAAAACCCAATAGGCCATACGTCAATCACTTCAATCTTGATTTTTGCAAACTCTTTTCCATTCCTGCAGAGTCTTTGTAGATGTAAACTAATTACGAAATGTACATGTTGGCTTTGGATCAGTTAAGCCATTGTAGAGACCACAGTGAACGATGATTTGTCATCCAAAAGCTACCAACCACAAAAAGCATTTTCTGTCAGATGTCAATTCACTTTTTCATCAGTTTTTAAGGTTTAATTATCTTGGAGAGGCTTAGTGCCTCATGGATTCTTGGTAATAGCAAGTTGCACAGTGCTCTTAATTCTGCTTCCTATCTTCTGAGAAAACACCTATCTTGTGAAAATAATTTCAAAAAACATTTTTGTAGCCCATTTTACTGTCTACGGACATGAATGTGCATCCAATATGCCAGAATACATTCTGCGCTGGTGAGTTGTTTGATGTAGTGTTCATGCAATCCTCCTCAACTTTAAAGTCTGGAAATATCACTTCACACCATAATATTTACCAGATATACATAACTCAATGGTAAATATCACATGAACTGGAAAGTTTGTCTTCACGAGTTGACAAGGGACATCTGAACAGGTCCCCAACTAATGAGACAGTCTGAGCTGATTGTCTTAGACAGATAAACAAGTCAGCAAAGATGTACAGTTTTAAGTTGACAAATTAGCTTTTTGGTTATTACTTTTGTTTAGCTGTTAGCCCTACAGGTGGTTCCCTACCTTTGCCTAATGGTAAAGTCAAGTCTTTTGCACTGGTCCTGACAGGGTACCAGGAGAGGGTGCAAAAAGCATAAACCTGCCATGTCTTATGTTATGTTTTGTTGGCTATGTTAGTATATTTTAGCACAATCCTTCTTTGATCAGATGAAAGATGTAGACAAAAAGTGAGGAAACATTCTGTTGACCATATTAAGGGCCCTACACAGCCGTGATCCACCTACACCTGTGTCGCAGTTCTCTGCTTGAGAGACACGGTCTCTACCAACAAAATAGCAATCAGAGTTAATAATTGAAGCTTCTTTTGCTTAACTTTGCCTACTCAGCCTGAACACAGAGGATACACCTAACTCCTGCCCTGCCTGTAGCAGCCGTTAGCTGTACAGCTTGCCTTCACCTGGTGCCTAAGTTAACTTTGCATGTAGTCCTGCTAACAACCATGGTTGTGTGTGGAAATTGTCATCTTACCTTTTCACAAGTGAAGGTAGACATCGCTCACCTGCAGGCTGAACTCAGGGAGAAGGACGGGTTAATCCTTTAGTTTTCAACTGTAGCCACAGCCAGGCTTTCCCTTCTAGGAAAGTACTTATCCTGGCTTTCTACGATGTTTTCAAATAAAGCCAGTCAGACGCCATAGACTTCCAACACACACATTTGTTCTTCTTACCGTAAGATGATTTTGCTTGTAGGCCTCTCGTGCAGATGAGGTGAATGGGTGTTTGAATATGTTATGTAAATGTGTATTTACGGCTGCCTTACGTCAAGTTCAAATCAAAGTGCTTAACGTAAGTTAAAGAAAATTATTCATATGAACTCAAAGTATCAAAACAACAAAACGGTAATAAAGATAATCAACAAACTAAGAAGTGTGCGGTTGAAAAACTGTTTCTCTGTGGCGTCTCTTTCCTTTGTCGCACCTGGTTCAATTAACCTCTCGCTGCACCACACGTACACTACGTCTTGGCTGGTACCAGTCTCAGCCAATCAAGTACAGCCAAACTATGCTAAAAAAAAATAAAATAAAAACGGCTCCAACAGTACTGTCCAGTCTTACCCATGTAATTGATTATTTACATCACATACAAGGATGAATTGTAAGAGCTGGATACCAGATCAAAAATGCCCATTCAGTCCTATAAGAATTGCTCACTCAAAGTTTCTAGCTTCCACGTTTGCTTCCGCATTGTGCGGCCCTCTGAATATGCGCAGTGGTGTTTGTCCCGCTGGCTCCGCCCACAAGTTCCTGCTCAGCCCATAGACTTTACATTGTGGTGACGTCATGGATTTTTAAATTGCTTGTCTCAGCTTGAGGAAAGTTTTACAAATATAAAACCCCCATGAATCAAAATTCATAATAGAAAGAGTCATAATTGACCTTGTTTGCATTTTTAGGTGTCCTGTCAACATTTTTACAGACGTCTGTTTTACAATGGTGGTGAATGCTTTTTGGGCCACGGGGATTTTTCGCTGCAATACTGAGGTATTGCAGCAGTATTGCAGCAGTGGCCACTGGGAAAAATTGGCTGCAAGGCTGAGGGGCAGCGCCCTATCCAGCTCTTATTATGCATCCATGATCACATGCCTGCCCTGTCACTTAGCTGGGGAGCTTTTAAATCTTTTACAATCTTTTAATTTCATGCTTCATGATACTGGGTCAACCCACATCCAAGGTCACAAACTTGATCTAGTGTTAACCTTTGGTGTAAATATTAGAAACTTATAAATAGAAACTATTTACGTGTGTATTTCTGACCATTTTAGCATTCTTTTTAATCTACTTTCTGCCCCTCCTCCCTAGCAAACTGTCTGCCCCCACTTGCTCTCACATTTTTAACCCCTCAACCGCTAGCACATTTAACCAGGCTTTTCTCTTCTCTGCCTCTGCCCCAGCTGCTCATCCACCCACTGTTGATCAGCTAAATCATTTCAATAACATCTGTTTTGCTACTTTAGACTCAGTGGTTCCAACTAAAGTTCACACCAACCGATCTGACAAAAGCTCTCCCCGGCTGAATGAACATGCTCGTAAGCTTTGAAGAGAACATAGAAAAATGAGTGCAAGTGGAAATCCACTAAATTACAGGTGTTCCACCAAATTTTTAAAGGTTGCATGAGGGATTATAATGCTGCAGTCAAAGATGCAAGAACAAAATATTTCTCCACTATGATCTCAACTACCATCATTTTAGAATCCTGTTTAGAAGTATCGACTGTGTTGTCGGTGCCCCTCTGACAGATATGCTTCTCCCAAACTTTGTAACTTGTTTTTTAACAGATGATTGATTCCATCAGATTAACATTCAACAGCAGTCAACTTCTTGTGGGAGCTTCTAAATCTAGGAGATTAGTAGAACCCACCACAAGCTCATCTATTGGCTACCTTTCCTCTTTCAACCAAATTTCCCTTGAAACTCTGCTGAAAATAATTAGTAACATGTAGTCCTCTATCTGCTTCTTGGATATTTTACCAACTCAATTTTTTACGGAGGTTCTCCCCACCATTGGCCTGCACATTTTGTTTATTGTTAAACATTCCTTCAACATAAACTTTTAACTGGAAGTGATTTGCTTAACTGCTCCCATCAGTTGAATCAAAATGTATCCAACACGCCCTCTTAACTTTTTCAAGTAGAATGTTTGGAATTTGTTTCGCAACCAAAAACACTTCAAGAATTTAGATAAAAGGTGTAAGATATCACACAAATCTGACTGCAACTCAGCCTGAACTTTCTATCTATAGTCAGAGAGAGAATATGCTGATAAAATGATTGCTGGCTTCAGATTTTTATTTCTCATGGGAAATTTCCCAGTACTGTTGTCATTAAACTTTGGCAGAATGCTTGGGCCATTCACCGGAACCATTGCGCATGAAGAATCTCATTAGTGGGGAGGATGGCGTGGGATGTAGTGTCAGGGGCACAGCCTGGCTCAATTGTTTTTATGCCTGGATTGAGAATTCAGAGGGCGTTAGTTTACATGTTAACCATGGAAACCTTTTTTTTCTGGAATGAAATGTTGGAGAAAGTGCGTGACTGGAACAGAATAACTGGAGTTTTTCTGACCACTAGCAGTTTTAGTCAGGATAATAAAATTAATTTGTCTCTTTCAGTTAGGAGTCTAAAATTAGGATATTCAAAAAAGTGAACTTACATAAGGCATCTTAAAGCGATTGTCATTGACATAAAAGCACCAGGAGAGTCCCATTAATGAAAGTGGAGCTTATCCTCTCTTCTAAATTTGCTATCTTGCAGCAAAGTGCTGAACAGGTTTATGACCTATTTTTACTCTTGGCTTGATTTGCACTATTTCTTTTAACAAGTGAATACTTGTGACACAATGGCCTCCAGACAAAGAGGTACATTCAGTTGTGTCTGTGTTTGGACTGTAATGAGTGAGCAAGATACAACATCCTGAGTAATTTTTTCTGATGTGTGAACTTTTCTTCACACAGTGATAAAATAGTCAAACCGTGAGAATGTTGTCAGACTTGATGAGACAATGTCGCAATAAAACCAGAATCACAATATGGCACAATTATAGTGTCCTTATAATACTTTGTGAAGGCCAGAATTCTTCACAACTGTTACATTGAATAACCTTTTTCCAACAAGATGGTGACAAGGTGCCACAATTCTTTTTTGTGGCATTTTTTGCCTTTATTGGACACTTGATAGTGAAGTGACCGGAAACAAGAGGAGGGAGATGGGTATGACAAGGGTCCCTGGCTGGAATCAAACCAGGGATGTTACAGTTATGAGGCGCGCCCAACATTTGGCTATGGGGGCGCTCCCAAGGCACCACAATTTTATGAGCAGAAGTCAGGAAGCACCCTCCTTTATTAGATGTTCTTTACACGTTTGCTACAAAAATGACGCTGCTCAAGACTTGTTGATACATTTGTCTTTTACACATCCATGTAATCTGTATTCACTGGGGATTTGCGGTTTTCATACAAAGCTGTTTTACAGCAACTGTTTTAGAATTTTTCTTTTTATTGGCTTAAATAAACTACACTTAATAGTGACAACAGAAAAACTGTTTTTTTTATGATAAAAAAAATGATTTACCCAAAATTGAAACCAGCTGTCTTTCTTTTTTGCATTACTTTCAGACTGAAGTCATGCTACTTTTATTGTTAAAAAATACTGAAAGAGTCATTAGTTTTTCTGGTGTTGGTTTAAACTGATATGTTTTATTCTCAGGTTAAAGAGGCCATGCAGAGAATTCATGACAGAGGCAACATAGGAAAACTCATTCTGGATGTTGAGAAGACTCCTACCCCTCTGGTAAACAAAAAAAATGTGTTTTTATACTAGTTTAAGAATGAAGTTAACAGAAAGCACACATGAATAGATGGAGCTGTTAAGTAAATGGGCCAATGGGCTTAATTTCTCAGTAAAAAGTGATCTTAAGGTCAAGAGTTTAAGTGCAATCCTACAAAGATTTTTTTTACTACAACAGCACTTAATGTCCCACTGTAGTAGGAGTGTATGGTGAATTGTTTTCAAAGTAACTTGGCCAACTATCTGTAAGCCATTTTATGATATATAAAATATATTTTGATATATAACATATAAACAGAAACTTTATATTTTTAAATGTCACACTGAATACATTATGGAAGTATAAGACTAAGATAATTGACTTGGTCCAATTTGATCAGTCTGGATGCTAGATTAGATAAATACTGTATTAATGACAAAAATACATACAATTAAAGTATTATATGACATCAATGGTTGATGCAACACTACATGACCAACAGGAAGAAGAGGAGAAAGAGGAGGAGGATGGCAGATGTAAAAGCCCCATGTAGAGCTAATCTAATCATAATTGCATCTTCAGTGAAGATGTTTTTCGGAAAAACACTGATAATATTACAAGATGTGTAAGATCTCTGTGCCAAACTGACTACTAATTGGCTGGCTGATTTACAGGGTGGTATTTATTGTAAATGTTGTTAAAGTTACCAATCAGGGTCATGAGGGAGCAGCAAGTGGGATTTCCTCCTGTTTTACAGCAGCAGTTTCCATGGTGATCTCAACATCAAACTCAGAAAAACTACTGTATTATATGTATAGAAGCTTGTATCCCTGTGTCCAGCAGAGAAAACATTTACTGGTCCACTTGATGTCAGCTCACAATCCTGGTCTTTGTTTGTGTGTGTGTGTATGGGTGAGGTACCTCAGTATGCAGTTAATGATAGATCAATAATATTTCTTACCACTAGATGGCCAGCGACAGCACAGAGACCAGTGAAGCAGGGGAGGAAGAAGAGGAGCCTGAGGGAGACAATGACAGCAAGGAGCGGATGCCTTTCATCCATTAGACCTAACAAACCCCTCTGCAACACGCCTATAGAGACTGGAGACGCTACACAGATTCACCACAGAGGATCACGATGACAAACGAGTGTTGTGCAGTATGTGTGTATGTATGTATGCATGTGCTGTATGCATGTATGTACAGAATGTGTTTGTGCTTCTTGTCTGTTACTTATTGTTTCTGTCAGATAGCAAGTTTGGGTAAATTAAGACTGACAACAAGTGCCATTCTCAGAATAGTGTTATTATATAATTTACTGTATTATGAAGTAATTTTATGCTAGTCAAATCTGTGATTAGGTCTGTGTCCATTTTACAGTTAACTGCATCTGCCAGTCCCTCAATTTTTTATCAAATTTATCAGTTAATTGAATTTCCAACAGATTTAATATGCATTGAAACCTGCTGACATGCTGTTATTAGTTTAAAAATAGTAACTAGTAAATCAAACAAGTGTCATATACTATAACAACTTAAACATGTCTAAACATTTCACAAGATAGGAAAATGTGTTATGTTAAATCCCCCCCTTGTCCTCAATGATGACAGATGAAGTTTGAGAAAATGACTCCAATGTTTTCCTGCATCTGACCATGGAAATTAATCAGTGATTCACATTCTCATATTACAACAGCAATGTATAAGACAGGAGAGGTAGAAAAGTCTGTGTGTAGATATTTGCATGATATTTAGTATTCTTAGGTGCCAATCTTGTAATATTTTGGGATCACCAGTGCCTTTGAGCTGCAAACACTGTACCACTGTTGAGTGTTTGATACTTGAAATGCTTTCCTCGTGTGAAGTTCACTTTGAACAAACCAACAAAACAAGTATTTTCAAAAGTATGAAAGCTGATACGTACATAATTAAAAACTATTCATAACCTGGTCTTAAAATGTAGTAAGTTGATAATGTGGTGCCATCATGGCTCTATTTATGTTGTGAGTTATTAGATTGCGGACACAAAATTGTATTTTCATATCTCTGACTAAAATATGTGACCCCAGATAGGGTTACATGTATGTTAAGGCTACAAACATTGTAATTTTCTTAAACATAGGGATAAAACAGAGCTGAAAATGAGTTTCAAAAGGTTAAATTTATATCTGTGTCAAAATCTTGCAGAATATATGGATAAAAGAGACACTGAGATAAATCAGTAAAGTCTGATATGTCTTAGAGGAGGATCAAGAAGTGGTCAGTCAGACTGTGAGCAGTCGAAGGTTTTCTTGTCTGACCAAAGTTGTTTACTTGCTGGTGCCTCAAAACAAAAGTGCCATAAGACTCCAAGATAAATTATTTTTAGAATGAAAGCTGGTGTATAAAGGCAGGGCGATTTAAGTCTGAGCAACACTGTGTATTACTTTATTTGTGTGAAGATATTATGCCCTCTGCTTTACTCCAGATCTGTGAGTTGTTAATCAAATGCAGGAAAAGAACAGTTGACAAGAAATACACACACCCTGATGATTTAGATGACTGATCTTTCTTTAGCCTTGCACATTTAGTGTGTTTTATACTGTATCAGTCATTATTTATCACTTTACTTGAATTGTTAAAATGAAACCAGAGTATACAACAAGAAGTAGTTTCTCAACTGTAAAAAAAAAAACAATAAAACAAGTCAATGCTTTGTAATCAAGCCATTTTAAGAAATTTCTAAAAAAATATGATCAACCCAGTTAGAGCAAAACTAACAGGAGTAAACACTGCTTGCCTCTAAGTTGAATGATAGACAGTGTTAATGGGTATAGTAAAGTAATGAAGTAAATTATTTTAGAAGTTAATTTCTAGGCCTGGTAATAAGGTTAGTGATGTTTAGACACTTTGGAAATACATCTCAATTATAATATCATAAATATCATGTGTAAATGTGTGTGTGTGCCTGTGTGAGAGAGTGAGAGACTGCATGTTTTTTGTGTGTTTATTCATATTGCCTTGTAAAAAAGAAAAACATAAAGAAGTGTTTAGCACTGTAATGTTTTTACAAATTTCCTTTTTAACTATGGTTTACCTGTGGTCGTACATTTTTGTCAAGTTTTGTTATCTTTTGTTGTGCACTTTCTGTTTACTTGAATAAATTTATCTGCAAAGTATTCTGTGAGAAATGAGAATTTTCTTTTTCATAATTTTGCATATTGCATTAAAATTGGTGTTACTCATCTCCTTTAATATATTTCAGAAAATAATTATTGTGATAGATTTTCTGCATCTCAAAAACAATGGACCTTGTAGGTGGATAAAGCAGCTTATAAAACAAAGTGAAGGGCTTTTCTTTTTTGTATGTGTTTAGTTCTTAGTTTAAATACAAATGCCTCCTGTCCAATCATTGCCTTTTTTTTTTTTTTTACCCCTGAACAGGAACCACTTGCCCTTTGGGTTGCGGTGGGGGTCTAATCGAGTACGCTGTTGCGGTGATTGCTCCTTTTGTCTCCTCTGTCTTTCCAGCCTAGCCCTTGTGTCACACAGGAGGATTTCCCTGATTAGGCCTTCCTCTCTCCCACACATGATTCTGGTAGCTGTCATCTCCTACCTTTACCCCTATCAGTACCCTTTGGAGTAGGAGCTGTCCTTACTTGCCTCCTACCTTGCTTTTTAATTTTTCATAGGTCATGGCGGCAGTAACATCCCTGCATTCGTGTCCCTTTTGGTATTCTCCACCAGGCATTGTTCCCAGTCCTCCCCTGGATCCATTACCAGGCCCTGCATTGCTTGTAGGGCCATACGCCTGGGGGGTACTTGAGGGCAATCCCAAGAACAGCCTCTAGGGCCCTTTCACAGTAATCAGCTTGATGTTCGCCTGGTTGCCAGGTTGGCACTATATCCCCTAGGAGTTGTATCTCCTTTACTATTGTGGGTGTTGTTGGACCTGAATCACTTACCCCTGGCTGCAGGATGCTGTTCCCTGTTAATAGGGCCAATTGTCCCCATAATTCCAATGGTTGAGGTGGGTCCCTTTCTGGTGTCTACCTGTTGCTGGGATGAACCAGGAGTAGAGGAGGTCAGTGGGATGGGTTCCCCAGTTGGACTAAACCTCGGTTCTCTCCGTGCCACTTGTTCCCCTCATCTCCTTTCCCTGTCCTCACTGAGAGCACACCTTTTTGACTATCTGCTCTCTCATTAAGTCAAGCATTATTGTACCCAAATACACCTCTTTAAATGCTTTTGTCAACCCATCTGTCTTTGCGATCGTAGGGTATGCTGGGACTCTGGCAACCAGTTCTCCTTCCCCAAAGGTTAATTCCTCAAACCAGTCGGGCCAATCCACCCCTGCCATCACTCTCCTGTCCTCCATCCTTTCCCTGTATCCTCAAAGTTGTCCCATTTGGGGTTAGGGGTGAGGGGCTGATACCTCCTCAAGGTCCAGAACTTTGGTCAACAATCTTGTACCCGGGGACGCCTTCCCTTGGTGTTTTTTTCCTCCGCCTGTGTCCCCTCATAGACTGTTCCTCACTCCCCTCATGGATATTCCCATTTAGAAAACCACACTCTAGGGAGGGGATGATCAGGTTCCATGCAAGGATTTACTTCCCTTGCTTTGCTCATAAATAATTTACATTTATTTCTACTATTAAAATCTAGTTTGTTTAACTTGCTAGTTTCCACCTACTAAGCACATTTAGTCAGAATAGATTATTCTAGTCAGTCTTCCACTTCGGATGAAAATGTACATTCTTATTTAGTACAGATTTAAATGAAAGACAATCCTTAGAAATGTACAATTTGAAGACTGTAAAATGGGAAAACATATACTTTAGCTGGCATGAGAGTTGCCTTACTATATTGAGCCCATATACACAAGAGTTTTTCTTATTTAGCTCCCACCTCCTGTCTTTATACATCAGCTCACTCTAAAAATAACTTTGCCTGCACCAGAGCTGGAAGCTGCAGTTCCTCAGGTCTAATAACAACTTTATTTTTATAGATTATACAAGTGGAAGTGTGTATGATTGTAACATTGAAAATATATCTATAATTAGCAGCAATATTTTCTCTGTAATTTGTTTTAGTACACTGAAATTTTTTGTGTTGATTGATACCACTTAGTATGTAGATGAATCCTATATTTGACAGTTAACAGATGATAGTATTCGCACTTTTTTCTTAGTTGACAACCAGGTGAAACATTTTTCACTTGTCAAAAACTGACTTAGCATGTCCAAAGATTATTGGAACAGGGAAGCAGAGTCTTGCAGAACACTCTGTAATAGCAAAGCAGTAAATGAATTTCCAGTTTGTTTGTGAAATGAAAGGGAATACTGCTTAGTGCACCTCGTACAAGTAAATATTTATTAAAAGCCAGACACAAGGAAATCATTATTTGCCACTCCACCCTTTTACCTCCCTCACCTCCTCCTGATGTTTGGAAAAAAACAAACAGAATTTGAGCCAATGCAAGGAGAGTACCCAGAAAGGCACACAGAGGGCCAGTATATATTGAGCTGCCCACAGTGTTTTTGGTTCCTTTCACAGCAGTACAAGGTGTGCCACTGTGTCCTGTCCTGTAGGATCCACTGGCCTCAGACATGGCACGTCTGGCCCTCTCTGTCTTCCTCGTACTTTGCTTCTCTTTGCTCCACTTCAGTTCCAGTCGTCCATCTCGCACCAGAAAGGCTATGTCACCTCGTCAGTCTGGTATCTATGGACATTGTGCACAGTTCAGAAATTATGTTTTCACTGCTGATGTTTATCTAACCTGTTTTTCTTGCTTCTCCATTGAGATGCAGCTGCAGAGGAAGATGACGTGAAGTCCCAGCTTGGCAGGCTTTGGCAGGAGGTGAATTCCCTGAAAGAGATGCAGGCGTTGCAGACAGGTACCGCTCTCACTAAATACACAAATAAAGGCTGATTAAATACTAAAGTGACACAGAGAAGAGATGAGTAATTAAACTGGGAGATTAGATTAGATTCTGTAGAAATTGTTTACTGATTTAGGCACTGATCCATATTGCAGGAGTGTGGACGTTGTTGTGAGATAAATGGTGCCATAACAGATTTTGAACTTTTTGGTTTGCTGAGTCTCCAGCAGAGGGCAGCAGCACTGATTTCAGCTATTAAAGTGTACAGTCAAACGTTGAGTTGTGCAGGGGGGAGGAATGTTAATAATAGACCATTTATAGCCCCAGAGAATGTCAAAACATGTATGATAATCTCCATAATGATTATTTGCTAATTCAAGAGGAAACTAAACCTATTTTTGAACACTTTCTATATTATATAGTGACTTTACAATTCAAATATATTCATGAAACAAATGCCTTCTGTTTTCAGTCTGTCTCCGTGGCATCAAAGCTCACAGGAAGTGTTATCTTACAATTGAGGAGCCCAAGCATTACCATGAAGCAAATGAAGACTGCATTGCACAAGGAGGAACACTTGCAACGCCGCGAGACATGATGGAAAACAATGAACTGAGAGACTATGCAAAGAGGAGTGCTCCAGGATCCAAGGACTTCTGGATTGGCGTGGCAGACATAGTGAAAGAAGGCCAGTATGTTGATGTCAACAGCCAGCCCATCAGCTACTTCAACTGGGACCGCTCCAAGAAGCAGCCCACAGGAACGAAGAGAGAGAGCTGTGTTGCTCTTTCAGTGGGTGCACAAGGAAAGTGGTATGACGAGGTGTGTCGCAGCCTCAAAAAGTACATTTGTGAATATGTCATTCCCTAAACGTGACAGAGTGGTTGTTGACAATTTAATCATCATTTATGCGGGTCAATGATTAAAAGTGTGCAAAATCATACATTTGTTGTCAAATCTGTGCCAAACGAACCCCGGCTTGTATGATTAAATGTCTTTCATGAAAATTAACTTTAATACATACTGTTCAGCAGTAAATGTAACTAATGATTATATAATCCAATGACATTACAGTATGTTATTGCTCTTTCTTTGATAACAGATATCAGACTACTTCATGTTAACCTTATTCAAAATCCCCAAAACTCTAAAATTATGAGAAGAGTTTGGCACAGTTAAAACCTCAAAACCTCAGCTGATGACTAAACAGCACAAGAAGTTAAAAAAACAAACAACTTTTGCTGCATTGTAACTTTTCCATTTTGTGCATATACTTTTTTAATTTTTACAATGATTTTTCATTATCATTGTGCTTTACATTGATACAGCTTTATATACAGTTTTTAACACCTGCAAACCTCCCAGTTTACAACTCTACTACTGACCACTTCACTGCTCAGTTTGAGGAAATGAGGGTGGAGTGATTTTCTTAAGGGTAGCATGGAAGTAGCATGGTAGCATCACCATCACACCATCCAACTACAGTGTCTATAAATTAACTTGCTAACAAACATATCACCATAAATGTAATGCTATGTATAACATGGAAAATAAAAAGACATTCCAAAATCCATGACCTCTATATAGTCTTCTTCCAATACTAGATCAATGAGCGGTTTAGAACCACCTGCTTACTCCCAGCACTCATCTGCAGGAGTAATACTTAAAAACAGACCTTCACATCAAAGCAGTATGTAATATTGAAAAGAAATAAATAAAGAAAGTGAAGAAATAAATACAATTAAAGGCTAAAATATATACAATAACTAAATTAACTTACTCAAATATAACAATATATAAAAAATAGAGTAGAATAAATTAAAATAGACTAGAGACAAGAGATATAACCATAACTATAATATACTATTTGCTGAGTAAACACTGTTCAATTAAGTTCAAAGGCTATAATAGACTGTACATTACTGCAAGTCAGCTGGATATTGCTGTGATAGTAAAGTGCATGATTGTCTAAGGATGTTAGAATTAAGTGTACATTGAAACATGGATAATTTACACAAAGTATATACATATGTAGCAATATATACAGACAGTACTTTAAAGATTATATAGAGATGAATCTGAAAAACAACAGATGTGATGGATAATGTAATAAATAAAAATCCAGGTGAGCAGTGTGTCTTCACTGTCAGAGGAGTCCCTTCTCCCAGCACAGAGGAGAGTCATTGTACAAACTGATGGCAGCTGGCAGCAATGACTTCCTGTAGTGTTCTTTGTCACACAAACAAAGAGAAACAGAAATGAATTTAAATGATAACATCTGTGGTAGGAATCATCCCTATATGGCAGGTTCTGTGCATGCAAGGGCTCTTAAAGGCAGGTGTAGATACATCTGTAAATTCAATTTATGGGTTTGTTAAATAATTCTATTTTAAATATGTGCACATGGAGGTGAAATCTACTGTAACAGTTCATATTCTGTAAATATTCATCATGAAAGAAAGTTGTTTCAATTTAATCTATCAAATTAGTTGTGATCGGATTGTAAACAGTGACCCAAAACTGACCTGTATCATTAAGGATCCCCTCCAGACATGTATTAAGACATATAAAAAGACTCTGCTTGGAACAATAATGAGTGTCTGTTATGGTTTTTCAAAAAAAAAAAGAAAAAAAAGAGAGTATAATTACCACTTATAAACCTTTAAAATGACATATGTTCCTTCTTCCTCATTAAAAATTCCAGAATATACAAATATTGCTCATTTGAAAAATGTAACTGCTGGACACAAGATGTCTCCTTGTTCACAGTAAAGTCCATTCTCAGTGCACTGGAGGCTTCAAATGTCCACATCACACTTGTGTAAATTGAAAATTGGACCACGATTGACTTCCAAATAGTTGTGATGTCATGCTCGTAAGTGTGATTTGAGCCTTAAACTCATATTTTCAACGAGCACAGTGAAACTTCCCACTTTCAGCGGATGAGTGTGAAAACAGCCTTCTAGTGTCAAACTCTGCACAAACGTCATTCTGCAGTGAAGCTCAAACATTCAACTGAAGGAACAAAAAGAAAAACGTTTTTTTTAGTGGAGGGGGACTTTAATAAACTATTAATCCCGTCTTTTTTGTGTGTTTTCTGTCATATCTCTGTCCTTTTAAAAAACAATTAAAAACGCAGACACACACCTACGTCATCCTGGCCGCACACATCACGCACGCTGGTCTGGATGGAATGTGACGCCAAAGTCTCGCGGAGTAAAAACACCGGCCATTTTTCTGCGTTTATAGCAGGACACTTTGTGCTTGGGTAGTGTGAACCGAGAGTATTGCGACCACTTTCATAAGCCCACAAGTTTTTGGCAAGTGTAATTTAGTTATCCAAGCATCCAGACTTAAAACAAACCGGACACACAAACCATGTCAGTGTTTACCACTGCAAAGTTTTGTCGCTGACATCCTTGTCCGGATCGATGTTTGTCTGAACTGTCGCACAAATGGAAATGGTGCCGAGCGAGGAGAACCAGTTCGTACCCAAAGAGGTGAGCTTTTGTCGCGGACCCAGCCCAGGTCGGAGAATCAACCTCTGGGCGTTAGCTGTCACCCCCTTGAACATTATTAATGGCTAAACTTTTGCACCACTTTGGGAGTTTACGATCTTGGCGTGTCATTTAGAGGCTAACAGTTAGCTAAACATGACTTGGACGGCCTAACATGACACGGCTAACCAATGTTTTAGCGTCACAGCTAACAGCAGTTAGCGGCTAGTCTCAGTACATCTCGAGACAAAGTGGGTTTATGTTGGTAGCCAAAGCGTTAGCATCGTTATCATTAAATTATCTAGCCTTTCTTACCAAGAAACAACTTCTGTGGTTGACATTCTGTTACCCCTCTTCCCAAACAAAGACGACACTTGTCAACATTAGTTAACCAACTTGCATTAGAATTTGGCTAGCTAATGTCGCTAGCCTTAAAGTCCGGTTAATGGCAACAACTCCAGCTAATCTGGATGTTTTTGAAGTTGTTAAACCAAATGTAAATAGCTACCTGGCTGCTTAGTGTTGGAGTAAGTTGACGTTTATTCCTAACGCTAGTTTTATAAATATGTTTAATCTGATTCATTTTTGTCCCTGTTTGCAGATTGTTTTGAATGAAACTGTAAACGGAAGCGCTAGCTCGTCATATTTACCAGCTAACGCTAATGTTAAGCTAATCACGAAGATACAGATGTATGTAACATACTGTTAGCGTTAATATTAGTTATTTGGGTAATGTTTCTATTAAAATGTTCGTTCTCCCTATTCTGACATCCTTGACGAACTCAGTTGACACGATCAGTTATTTGATCTCCGTTTGTTTATTCTGCTATGTTTGACGGTTAGGTTAACATGCGAGCTAAAACAATAACACATTAGCGTTAACCTACACTGTTACTAATTTACGATGTTTTTTTCATATAAGTAGCAAATCAATCGACTATATAGCCACTGTCATCACCATGATGGTTGGTTGCTGACATGTTAAGTCTGCTTTGAACATAAACGTCATATAAGCGACTATTGTTATGTTGACAGTCATCTTAATGTGTTGTATTGTGTATCTAAGAGGTTGCTGCAACTAATTTGGAGTTCCAATATTTGATTATGGGTGGTGTTTATAGCAGTTTGGCTGCATTTACGTCAGCTGCAGAGTCATACGTCAGTCATGGGACGTCACTCGTTGATATAAGGGGCTGGTGGGAAAATTGGACTTGATGATGCAGCACTCCACACTTCATTTTAACATGTATCATAGTAATAGTGCCACCTTTAGCTACACAACATATTAATGGATCTAATAAAAAACAAGCTTTAATAGTAAAAAATGATGACTGAAGCCTGTGAGGAGGCAGTAGGTTTGTATCGTATGCATATCACTTTTGCAGCAAAGCAGTGATTTTTAAGGCTTTCACTTCAGAAATGATATTTGGCTGGTAATAAAAGAAAGCTAAAATGGAGAGTGGTTGAGAGAATTACCTGTTCTATGGTTACTTGTTTTTCTCCAAACAAAATGATTGAATCAGCTAACCACTATGATATATGACTGTCCTTTAGCACTTTTGACCCGCTGGTAGGACAGGAACATAACTTTCTCTGTCTGAAATCACTATGACAGTTGATTAAAAATATCCATTTGTTGTGATCATTGTTCAGACTTTCTCAGTATTGTCTATGCAAAGCTAGTATCACTAAACCTACTGCTTAAGTTCTGTTGCTGAAATTAATGCTGAGTTTAAGGTTGTTGTGAAACAAGGCATAAGCTGAAGTGTAGGTGGGGTAATGTAGGTGACATGAGCTGCATTTGGTGGATGGAAGTGGTAGAGATGTGCTCTAGGATACCAGAAGTCATCAAGGGCCCAATGAAACATCTCTGAAAGGAGAAGTCAGGTTTATAACCCCAGTCACTTAACCACACTCAACTCTGTAACACTTAAGACAGCAGGCTACCGAATGGCTTTGTGTTTATGATGGTTTTGCTGTATAGATTCAGGGTTAAAAAACAACTTGTCCCAAAATGTCACCATATGTACATCCTTCTTTTGATATATGGTTTCTGTAAGAATGTTTTCCTTGTGCTATGGCATCCAATCCTTTGTACTGGTTAAAAAAAAAAGACCAATTTGTGTGAAGTAGTATCTTTTAAGGGCATATTCTGTTGACGTTTATTTAATGATTTAATGATCACATGATCATAATGCTTCCCTATGTTTAGTTTGTTGTTTTAAATAGAAATTAACAGTAAGTTGTGAGATGAGTAAAATTATTTGAAACCAATTAAATTAATGGTTGTAATTGATTTTTTTAAAAGTAGGAATGGTTTTGAAATAATATTTGCATAACTCATGCTTTGTCATAACAAGGGCGACATATTTGACTTGACAAGTTTCCCTTGGCAAACCGCCTATTGTTATGAAGAAAATGCATTGATAGTTAATTATTAATCTTGTCAATCAGAAAGTTTCTTCCACAAGAAAATTGACTTTGGTCTGTGCCATGTTGTTTGTAGGGAGAATGTGTTGACAGCCTTTTAAAGAAAGGCGGGTGCTCAAAACACAGACCACTGTTCATGTGGCTATAATAGCAATAAGTATAAGCACATTAATACTTACAAGAGCATATTTCTGTGTTTTACTTGCACAGATTAAGACAAACCAAAAAAAGAGATTATGAATACATAGTGTTTGCCATCTTTTTAGCATTAAAACTGAATTTGGTTCAACCATTAGATTTGCCCAGTTTAAATGTTTAGTGTTCTGAGTTATGAAGAATCATGCCAGAAAGCTGACTCAGAGCATGTTCTACCTGCTTTGTGTTTGGACGACACGTTTGTTTTTCAAGTGAAAGAGAAAGTTGTCATTTTATAGTCACGTATAAAACCTCTGTTGCTCTTTTCACAGTTCTTTCACTTCCAGTGACACAGGGCTGCCTTTGGCCTCTGAACAAATGAACAATTTGAGGTCACTAATTTACTTTGTTGATCCACGTTTTGAAAAAAACAACATAAATCTATTGCTCCTAACAGTGGAAAAAGAGTTTTTTCCCACTGCCCTCATCAGCTAGTGCATTCAAACATTTACCAGCCACGGTCACTACTAGCCAGCACTATTTTCTTTGGATACTATATACAAACTCATGGCTGGTTCCTTGCCAAAGTGTCAGCTTTAGTTGACAAATGTGCCATCTACAATAAGGTGTATTGAAATTAGATTTGTGGCTATTAAATTAACTCCTCGCATCCCTTGTCTTGTGTGGTTCTAGTTTTTGTGTGCAGTTGTAGTTGCATTGTATCAATAGGTGTTTATGGATACTGACATTACCTTAAGCCATTATTTTTGTACTATTTAGAATCAGTTACACCCACAAGGAAATACTGCCTGTGCTTTTGTCGTACCTGTGGCTTCATGTCAGCACCTTGTGATTATATCCATGGTAAAAATAACCTTTAATCTCATAATACACTTGTGTGTTGTCAGCTGCAGCTTCTATATAAGAGCTGTCACTCACATTTTGCCAAGATCACAAACCTCACAAAGAGGTTGCAAAAGCCTGAATAACCTGAACAAATTCCTGTAATTATCACTCCTTTACTATCCAAGAGGTTTATTTGCCAGACAAACAGTAGTAGCTAAAGGCCTACCAGTCAGCTTTGTGCATCCTAAATGTGTTGAGGGTAATTAGAAAGGAATGTTTCACAACTTATGTTTCTTGCTGTGTGTGTTGTATGATGTTCTTTATCCCAACTGTCTCCACATATTATTAGGGTGCCTTTTGGAGTTGCAGGCAGAGTATTTTTGATGAGATGAAGAGGATTTCCAAGGTAGCCATGCTGCATTGGGTGTGTGTGTGTGTGTGCTGTGTGGTGTGGGAGAGAGCTCACAAAAAAGCATGGTGTTAAATAGTTGCATGAAGCAGCACTGTGATGACCGTCATACTGGAGATACAATCAGGACGTTCTTTCAAATAGGAGTAAACTTCACAAGTAACAGCTTTATCAAACATTGGAGACATGCAATTACATAAAGACCACCAGAGGACACATGTATTGGCTGTTAGTGACATACTGGAAGTTGTGTGCTATAAAACACAAATTTCTGAAAATGAAAATCACATTTTAGGCTGGGTAACAGTAGAAATCAACATATCAAGACAACAGTACTTCTCTATGAAAAATATTTGTCAATTGACAAAATAAGCAAAGCTTCACAAATGCATCACTGTTTAATGTCTGAACAAAATGTCTGACCAAGCTGTTTGCCTTAATACCAATAAAATACAGTACAGACTTAACAAAATTATGATTTAAATACAGCCATGTATGCTCAAAAAAGGTAAACATTATACAAGATTCAGTAGCTGATCAACTATAGCTGCATAGGATTATTATGTTTATGCTCAATATTGACTTTCCTAAAATTTTACACAGTAGTAATCAATTGTTTTCAGTTCACTGAATTAAAATATCATTTTTGTGGTAGCTCACCATTACCTGAAAAACTTTTTAAGTTTTCAATATGAGCTGTTAGTCTGCTGATCATTTTAGCCTGAACAGCTACATACAATCAACTAAGAGGAGGGTTTAGATCATGGGTCTCAATCTTGCTTGATATTTTGTGGCCCCCACTTTGATATGAAAGTTTAATGTTAGTGGGGCCCGCGAGTTTTATATGAATGGCACTTTACTGTGTTGTGTGTGGAAGGTCCCTTTATTGCACAAGCTGGAGCTGAACGAACGTGCCAATCACCTATATACAGGGGTATATGGCTGTTTCACAACAACTATGCTATTTATACAGGAAGAATGTGCACACCTCACGCTAGATTGTGTCGTTATTTTTGCTACACAGCTTTCAGTAAAATTCAAATGTGAATTATTAAACCTTATTAAAGCATCATTCTGTTTATTTCAGCATCATATCTCTGTTAACGATCACTTCATTTTGCTTTGAAGCACTTTGGAAAATCCGTTTCAACACAAGCTCTATCAATATATCATTTATCATTCTTCTGATGTTTAATAATGATGACTGACACTTTACAGTGGTGACGGTTTGCAGAAAAATGTGATGAATTAGGGGTAAAGTCGTTTCAAATATCCACAGCAGCCGTGTGTAATGATCAGCTGTTGGCGAGCCTGTGCGTAATTCTCACTGAGGTCTGATCAGTCTGGCAGATAATAATGTATGTGCATATTTCTGTCACATAATGCCACGTTGTGAAGTGAATTAAAAGCTAATATATACGTTTTCATGAACACACTTATGTTTATCCGACAGAGATCATAAATACAGAGTGTAACAAAACACCGTACAGCTGATGCTGCTGTGCCACATGTCATATTTGATTTGACAACGCCGCTAGCTTCACAGCGCCCGCTGCATCCATGGAGTTATTATAGAAAATAAAAGCCAATAAATAACGCCTCCATGGCTGCATCCCATGATTTGCAGCCATGGAGGTGCAAACCATGGGATGATGGTGTCCCACTGTCCTGGCTTCATTTTCTCCACGTTTGCGCTGCAATGATGTGACATTCACAGACAAATTATTCGAAAAAATCTTTTGGGTGAATGGAATGTACTGAATCATTTGCGGAAAGAGATTTATTCCTCAAAACATTTTACTCCATAGTAAATGCCTTGCACAATAAACATTATAAAGATATTTCTTTATGACGCCATTTGTTTCACTTGTTTCTATGACGACGTTTACAACAACAAAAGCATGGCGGGTAATGAACAACCTGGTAGTAGTCGCCTTTTTTGCGCCTGCTATCCTAGCCTGCGCCTGCTAAGCTTTTTTTGTGGAATACTTGATGCGGCCCAGCCTCACCCAGACTCTGCCTCCAGCGGCCCCCAGGTCATTTGAGTTTGACCCCTGGTTTAGATGAAGTGACTCACAGCCTCTTGAAACTCCTGATCCTGTTGGAAAACAATTTACACTAAGTGTTGCACAATAAATTGACGCTTGGCATGGCCTTTTTTTTTGTTACCTAAAGTGACTTTTTGGGAGATATTTGATTGTGTTTTTTTTTTTTTGTTAGTTTTGTTTTGTTTTTGAATTATTTAACTAAAGATCAGTGACTGGCTAGTGAGGTGGCATGTCCAGTCACTTGTAAGGATGGTTCTTACTGATGTCAGTGAATGAGAAAACCTCGAGTCATCTGTTGCACAGCCAACTTGAAATTATGTCCGTCTCAAGCTAATTCCTATTAATTTGCACCCCCTCCAGTTTGGAGAAGCTGGCATGAGTACCAGTCCGGCATGGAAGTAAAGCAATGTACTGCTGTGGACACAGAGGCAGCAACAAAGCTTATTTTAGCTATGCAAAAGTGAAGCCAAAATATTTCCTTTCAGGGAGCTGCCATCATGCTTGTGTGATGTCATTTGGAGCCAGAGTCGGCACAGTAGAGTCGGACGGCGGTGCACGCCCCCTCAGCCATCTGACCGCCTGACGTAGGTTTGAGAGCAGCTGTCACAGCTGTCAATCATAACGTCTCACCCCCTTTTTATAACGTGAAATAACTAATTAAAAACAACATTATCAGAAAAATGAGCACATGGACAAACAGCGTGATGAGAACGACTTAAAATGACAGAAACCATCTCTGGAAAAAATTTCTTCGATGTGTACTTTGATTTTTTTGTAGTTTGGCTCATGTCTAATCCGCTAACATGCAGGGGGCGGGACTTATGACCTATTCTGCAACCAGCCACCAGGGAACGATCAAGATGTTTTGGCTTCACTTTTGGGGAGCTGTCATGAAGTCCATATTTATATTTAGTCAATGGGTAATACCTCATACAACTCCACTTCAAAAAATGTGAACTTTCCTTTTTAAGGAATAAAAACATGATCTTGAAACAAAAAGCCATACGGGAACTTTGTCTGAAATTAGCAACATTTTCATTGAATTCAGGAATTTTATAAT
Organism: Thunnus thynnus; assembly: GCF_963924715.1. Lineage (NCBI taxonomy): Eukaryota > Metazoa > Chordata > Actinopteri > Scombriformes > Scombridae > Thunnus > Thunnus thynnus. The sequence continues at coordinate 19,502,442 of NC_089517.1, read as the reverse complement.
AAAAGAATAAGTAAACAAGATTACAAGTCTGACCAGACATGATATTTCTACTCAGCTTTATCTTTTTCAGAAATGTAACTCAACTTGTAACCGGTAGGTCATATCAGTACTGAAGCATGACACGGAGTGGTATTTTTTTCTTGTGTACTGGCTTGTGTTTCTGATGATAACTGTACAAAATGTTCTAACCGTTTTATTGCAATGCTTGGCTTTTCACCAGAAAATGGAGCTGATAACACACAAAATACAGGACAAAAATATAGTCAATACATCATACTAACTTTCCTCTGATTGTCTTGATTTGCAGATCCAAAATGCAGCAGAGGAGCCGAGAGTGCTGTGTATAATCCAGGACACCACCAGTGTAAAGACCGTCAATGAGAGGCTGACCCTTAACCTGCCTGCTTCCACCACCCTCTCCAAACTTTATGAAGATGTTGCCCACAAAGCAGGATATGTGAATGGCACCTTTGACCTTGCCTGGGGAAATACACCGGACATGGTTAGGAAATTCACTAATCTAGACAGTTACCTTTGTTTCTGCTCACATGTGATGAAACTTTTCCACATTAAAGTACACAGTCTTAAGTGTAATTATGGATCTCAACTGTATAATGGGCTGAAATACTGTGTCAATCAAGAGGCTAAGTTTAGGTAAAATGTTAAAATTGGTTTCCTATTGTACAACATAATGCTGTGGTGGAGGAGGTGTGGCATTTTAAAACTGTTTATTAGCTTGTTTGTGTGTTGACAAATTGAGGTTTGCCAGTAACAGGCACCTTTTCTCCCCAAACTTTACTTAAATGTTCAAACAAAAACCTAGTTTACTTAAAGGAGAAAAAATACAAACTATCCTTTTAACCTGGATAAGCCAAACTCTGAATACTGAAGTACTGAATAGCTTAGATGGTTTAAGATTTGTAAAGAATGTTTAAATATCAGGGTAGAGATGGTAAAGTGAAAGTTTGGGGTCTGATGTATTTGAGGTCAGGGTAAGTGTTGTTCTCTGTGCTCTGTGTTACCTTTTTAAAAATCTTCTACAACAAGCAGTAAATACAAGAATGAAGCTAACTGTCCAACTAGCAGAATGCTAAGAGATTTATGTGGGGACACATAGCCTCTTTGAATCTGCTCTGGGGAGGTAGTGCCTTATCATGACCTCAGTGAAGCTGATAGCAGTAGTGATATGTTTGAAAGTCTGACAGCCAACCAGCCAACACTTTCTTTGTCACTATCAGTGTTCAAAAATGTTTTTTTTGTACCATTGTTCTCTACTACAAATAAAACAAAGTGTGTAAGAATGGAGTTGCTAAGAGCAAGCACTGTTATATTTAGCTGTCATATTTGCATTTCTAATGTACACACTCAGTGTGTGTGTTTGTGTACATACTACTCCCTTTTCTTAAACGAGCCCCATGCTAATCCTGCTGCTGACCCAGGCCAAAGCCCAGGTGCTGCGCCTGTTGTTATCTCACTGAGTAGGTCAGTGGATTAAGCTACTGTATGTTTCCACTGCAGCACTCTACTTGCTCGTCCTCAGCTTGTCCAGGAGAAAGACAGAAACTCTTCTGCTACGCAGTGTTGTTCATATGTTGACTACAAGCTATTTTCCGCGTCAACACAGAGAATTTACTGAAAATGATTTCAGTGGGAATCTAAGTCTTCTTGTGAGTTTATCCAGTTTGTAACCTGTAGAAAACTACTTGTCCTGCTGTTTGTCTGCATTTTTCCAGGAATAATTCAGCTCTAAACAAAACCTGCCGTTATTTGTGATTTTTATTTTTACATCTGCCTTCCTTTAGGCACCACTGGACCACAGCAGTGAGATGTCACTCTCAGATTCTGGATTTGAGCCTGGTGGTAAGAGGAATTTCCTCCAGCTTACAGACAAAGATGGAGAACAGCCCCAGATTGCATCGGTAAGTGGCACAGGATTACCAAAATGAATTCTTAATTTCTTAAAGGTGCAGTGTGAAGAATTTTAGCGGAACTGACTTTGCAGAAATAGAATATAATATTCATAAGTATGTTTTGATTAGTGTATAATCACCTGGAAATAATAATTGTTGTGTTTTTGGTACCTTAGAATGAGAATGAGCACTTTATATCTACATAGTTTGTGGGTCCTCTTCCACGGAGCCCGCCATATTGCACTGTCATGTTTCTACAGTATCCCAGAAAGGGGGGGGGTGAGATGGTAGGTTGCAATCTGCAGCCTCACTGCTAGATGCCACTAAATCCTACACACTGCACCTTTAAATTTTAAAATACCAATTTCTTGCTGACTTGGGTCTCCTGCAGTGAGATTGGTCTGTCGTTCACAGTTTTGCAAACTTAAGGTATTTCATTAAAAGCTTTCTCTGTTTTTGTGTGTGTGTGTATGTGTGTGTGTGCGTGTATGTGCGCACGCAGGATGAGTCAGGAACAGCAGATAGCAGTGGACTCGATGATAGTTCCCAGGAGCGGTTCATTGGGCCGCTACCGAGAGATGGCACAGCAGGCTGCAGTGGTGACTACAGCAGTCCATCTTACTCCTACTCCTCCATTCTCAGCAAATCTGAGACAGGTGAGGTTTGGTCACCTGTCAAATATATAACATCACTCCTTTTGTACAACTCTAGCTGATCTATTATTTATTGTCTTTTGCCCCCACTGTAGGTTACGTGGGCTTGGTCAATCAAGCTATGACCTGCTATTTGAACAGTCTGCTACAAACACTGTTTATGACCCCGGAGTTCAGAAATGCGCTCTACAAGTAAGGAACTATGTTACGAAAGGTCTTTGGGGAGTTTCCACTGGCAATATTTCAACCGGTAAAATTCTTTTATAACTTCTGTCCAACTTCAGCTGGGAGTTTGAGGAGTCAGAAGAGGACCCAGTCACCAGCATTCCCTACCAGCTGCAAAGGCTGTTTGTTCTGCTGCAGACTAGTAAGAAACGGGCAATTGAAACCACTGATGTGACGCGGAGCTTTGGCTGGGACAGCAGTGAGGGTGAGCTTTTGCTCCTATGACTAGACTCACATGGCTTGTGTGCGTGTTTGTAAGAGAGAGACCATGTGCCTCTGTATCTCTACATTATACTTTTTGTGCTTTTGTTTTTAGCTTGGCAACAACATGACGTCCAGGAACTGTGCAGGGTCATGTTTGATGCCCTGGAGCAAAAGTGGAAGCAAACAGAGCAGGTAGGAGGAGAAAGCAAGAACTTTGCTTAGACTTTTAACAGCAAAAAATGAGCAGGCAGTGTAAGGACTCCCCCCACAATCAAAACAAAAGGCCTACTGTGGGGAAAAGTGAAATGGGCCAGTACGCCCCCAGGGTTAGCTGTTCCTTATCTCAGGAGTGGCTATAAACTGCAAACACTTAATCCTGTGTGCGTATGTACAGCCATGTGGTCTGTGCACGAGCTCCTAGTTAGGACAAAATAAATGCATGTGATTGAACCTCATTAAAAATGAGGTGAATATTTTACTAAGTGGAAATTTAAAGGTAGAAATGGCAAGCTGTTTGAATAAAATGACATTATTCCTTTTGTCCTACTCCACATAAGATATAAAGATTTAGATTTCCTTTAAGCCCTAGTTTAAAATGTTTTATTTTAAGTTTTAATTTTTAGTAATTTTGGTCATATATCTGTCCAGAGCCTGTGAAAACAGTTGTTTGTCCTCTGGTGAGACACAGGAAAAGAATAGTACTCCCTTGTGACTAGTTACAGTAACTGCTCTCAATGTGCAAAATTGAATTCCTCTTTAATGCTAACAAAGCATGTTAACATACTGTTAGCATGTTACTATGCTAACTTTAAGTATGTTAACAAGCCATTATCAAACATGCCAGCATGCTAACTGCAGGCATTTTAGGGTTTTAACTGTAGTTCAAGCACCTCAGGCTGACAGAACATAAAAAAAGTGATGAAAGTTGAGCTAAGTCTCACATCATAGAGCTGCATTCATGTCATGTCAGAGTTATCAGAATTTTCTGATAGTTTCAAGAGTTTCTAACTTTCCCATCTCTTCCTTCCTATATGATGTGAATGCCACAGCAGCCTGATGAGCTTAATCATGGCCTTTCCTCACATTTGTTAAAACATTTAATTTTTTGTCCCACTAGTGGTAAGGATCTAAGAATTATAAAATTGTCTTTTTCTTAACAGTTTGGGCTGGCAAGGGGTTGTGCACAGCAGTAAATGCACATTGAGGCCTCCTGTAGTCAGAGAATTTAGCAGGAAAAAATTTGCTAGCCCAAGGCAAAGACTATATTTTTACAAGTGAAACATGTCTGAGAAGGCCTGACTGTCATGCCTCCCTATCCTCAGGCTGACCTCATCAACCAGCTGTACCAGGGGAAACTCAAGGATTATGTCCGTTGTCTGGAGTGTGGCTATGAGAGCTGGAGGATTGATACTTACCTGGACATCCCTCTTGTAATCAGACCCTTCGGAGCCAGCCAGGCCTACGGCAGTGTGGTGTGTTTCTCTCTACATTTCATTTATTTTGACATTTCACATATTGGCGTCACATCAAGGCTGCCTTCACTTCACTACTTGCAGCTAATCTTAGTCTATTTTAGGACCATTTAGTAATTAGGCTTGTATCTAAATTACCTGAAATGAATTTTGCTGCCACAGGAGGAGGCTTTGCAGGCATTCGTCCAACCAGAAACTCTGGATGGGCCCAACCAGTACTTCTGTGAACGCTGCAAAAAGAAATGTGATGCCCGGAAGGTGAGCACACTGAAAATGTGATGTGAGAGTCGTGTTCAGAGAATACAGTGTTCTGTTATTGACCTGCCCCTTCTCTGATACATGCTTCTCTGCACAGGGTCTGAGATTTCTACATTTTCCCTACCTGCTGACACTACAGCTGAAGCGGTTTGATTTCGACTACACCACTATGCATCGCATCAAACTCAATGACCGCATGACTTTCCCTGAGGAACTTGACATGAGTCCTTTCATTGATGTGGAAGATGAGGTGTGGGTTAGCCCAAATGGGATTTCTTTAAAAAAAATTTTATCCCTTTTTATTTCCTGTTAACCATGAATATCAAATGATCAATTTCTCGATGTGACTCTGATCATGTAACATCTTGATCAGGAAGTCCAGACTAGAGGTACTTGGAGTTTTCTTTTGGCTCAACACAAGGAAAAGATTAATGAATTAACACCTTTTTAGGCCATTTAGACAAATGTCCAAATTCCTGTTTTATCTTGAAGGACGCCTGAATTAGGGCTGCAACTAATGGTTATTTTCATTATTGATTAATCTGTCGATAATTTTCTTGATTAATCAATTACTTTTTTAGTCCATAAAATGTCAGAAAATGGGGAAAATTGTCGATCACTGTTTCCCAAAGCCCAAGATGACGTCCTCAAATGTCTTGTTTCGTCCAAGGAATAAAGAAACCGGAACATATTCACATTTGAGAAGCTGGAATCAGACAATCTGGACATTTTTATCTTTAAAAATACTCAACAATTAATTGATTATTAAAATAGGTGTCGATTAATTTAATAAATTGACTAATTATTGCAGCCTAGTTTGAATTGTGAAATGTTTTCAAATTTTAAAAAATAATCAACATGGGCAAAAGTATTTTCAATATCTACTTCCATTGTTGAACAACACACGATATTTGTTTTATTAAAAATAATGGTTGGCGACATTGTCTAACCCCTTTTTAAAAACCCTCTCTATTCTGATTTTTTTTTTTTTTTAATGGCCTCTTTTCTAGAAGTCGCCTCAGACAGAAAGCTGCACTGACAGTGGAGCAGAAAATGAAGGCAGTTGCCACAGCGACCAGATGAGCAATGATTTTTCCACCGACGATTGTGTGGATGAGGGCATCTGCCTGGACAGCACCGGCAGCACAGAGAGGGTGTTGAAGCCAAAGGTAATCACCCTAAACACTTACTATATCGATACTGTTGTAAATGACAAAACAATACAAGCAATTACAGATGCTACAAGGCACCAGGGGTCACTGAGAGTAAAATGAAAATTACATGAATCATATGCTATGGCTTTCAGAGTCAGCTGATCTGAACACAGTCGAACACCTACGGGAGATTTTGGAAGATAATTTGAAAACTCCAAATTCATTTTTTTGAAGAACAAAGTAGAGTTTCAGAGAGCAGTGAAGCTCTTCTGAAAGTTTGTTGTGGTTCAGCATCTAACTAGAACACCCTGTGTTGGTTTTTCCGTTAATTTGTCTCCCATCTGTTGCTGCCGTGCCATTATTGTAGTGATAGGGGATTCCTGGAAATTTTATTGCGCAATTGTCTGCTTTCAGACAAAGCTGAAAAGTGTGACCCTTTACTTCCTTGTTCGTGTTACATAAAACATCTGTTTCTCACTTTGTGGGTCATGTTGATTTTCTTACATAAAACTGTCTCTTTGTGAATGCTTTTCACATTTGTACACTCAGTGTAGCTCATTTAATGGGACTGTATCAAATATAGCATATATTATGCCTGTATCCTGTCTTTGCAAATGCAATAGTATTGGTAGACCTTCCTGTTGTGAACATCAGTCAGCCTGCGTGCTGAGCTCCAATATAATGATACAAGTTGTTTTTTGCTTTTTGTCTGAACAAAATTATTTGTCTTTGTCTAATCTCAGAGTTTGTTGACCTTTGAGCTGTTCTCCGTCATGGTCCATTCGGGGAGTGCTGCAGGTGGCCACTACTACGCCTGCATCAAATCCTTCAGTGATGGCCAGTGGTACAGCTTCAACGATCAGCATGTTAGCAAGGTCAGCATCACCCTCAGTGACCTATTTTGTCCTCTTGCAGCACTTAAATGTCGGACAGAATGACGCAATGGACTATTTCAGTGCTTGTCATCTTCATACACTCTTCATTATCTTAAATTACACATGCACCCCATGCCCCCGTCATTTTAACATGCAACTTATCATCAGCATAGCGGTATCAGTTCAATGAGTGTCAGTGCCTTTCTATGTGTTGTTGATTGGCAGATCACCCAGGATGATATCAGAAAGACATATGGGGGATCCTCAGGGAGCAGAGGTTATTATTCCAGTGCCTTTGCAAGGTCTGTTGTCTCTCATATCTGTCTCACATGATAAGCTTACAGTACATTGACTTTGGGAATAGAACAGTAATGAACTTTGAACTTGAACCTGTCATTTACTGCATATGTGTTCAAAAGGAAAAACAAGAAGGATCTTGTTTGTTTTTTGTTTTTTTCATGCTCTTGTTGAAATATTAGGCAGCTACTCTTTGGACTGACAGTACATATATTCACTCCGTTCACTGACAAGACTTTTTTTTTTTCTCCCAACAGCTCTACAAATGCGTATATGCTGATTTATAGATTGAAAGATCCCTCAAGGAATGCAAGTAAGAAATTCATTCAATTAAATCTGCTAAAGATAATGTCAGAATTACTGAGACACCAACACAGATATGATAAACAGTGACAACCTCAAGATGTTTGAGGACATCATTTATGTTCTTTTTTTCTGTCATGTTGTCGGTTCTCCTGTCTGTAAGGTCAACAGCAAAATCAAGTCTCTGCTAGAACATGTCTGGATTAAGCTATGAAACTGGTTTTAATGTTTAGGAATGTTCCAAATTCATCAAAGATTTTGGAGCTGGCCATTGTTCGTCTGGGTTTTCAAAAGAATGAGAATTAGGAAAGAGAATGTTCTCATGAATAAATGCCAGCCATATGCCAGCCATTTTCAAGAGTAATTCTTCTGATATTTTCTCTACATGAAAAGAGGGTCCAGTACCATTTTTTAATAGAGATCATTAATGATAACAATTTCACCAGACCCTTTCTGCGGTGCAACTTATTAACTAAGTTTTCCAAGTCTTGTTACAGTTGTTATCATCCTGGAGGATATTTCATCATTCTCGAAAGAAACACATCAAGAGTTTAATGGTTCATGGCTGCTTATGTTTTGTTATGTACCAGTATATTTAATGTATATATGTCTGTCTGTAGAGTATTTAGCTGTGGATGACTTCCCAGAGCACATAAAGAGTTTGGTTCAGAAGGAGAAAGAGTCTGAAGAGCAGGAAAAGAGGCAGAGGGAGATTGAGCGCAACACTTGCAAGGTACATGATCCTTTGGTTTGAATCAAGATCCACTGTTCCTCTGAATGAATATCAGTTGATGCATGGCCTTTTTTTAAACAAAAAAAACCTTTTTACCTTCAGATCAAGCTTTTCTGCATGCATCCTGTGAAGATGATGATGGAGAGCAAGCTGGAAGTGCACAAAGACAAAACTCTCAGAGAAGCAACAGAGATGGCCTACAAGGTTTGTTGGTTTATTTGTTTTCCGACAACATCGCTCATTAATGCACCGTGTTTCCGCAGCTGACTTGATGGTGCATTCAGGTCTCTGCCTCCACAAAACATGTAACTTTGACAAATTGAACAATAATAAATACTGGTGATTTTTCCAAAAAGACACTGTAGAACTTGGATTTACTTTTGTGGTCATGTTTGTTTGTGTGTTCTGTATTTCAGCTGATGGAGCTGGAGGGAGTGGTCCCTCTTGACTGTTGTCGCTTGGTGAAGTATGATGAGTTCCACGAGTACCTGGAGCGCTCCTACGAGGGAGAGGAGGACACACCGATGGGCCTGCTGCTGGGAGGAGTCAAGTCCTCGTACATGTTCGACTTGCTGCTAGAGACCCGCAGGCCAGAGCAGGTGTTCCAGCCTTACAAACCTGGAGGTTAGTAGCCTGGCACTGTTCAATCAATCAAACTTGTCCATTAGGAATGTGCGAAACTGATGTTAGATAATCATGTTTTACAAAATGTTTTCATTAGTCCTGCACAGGTAATTATGTACAGTCTTCCAAGTATGATTAGAGCCCAAGTAGCAGAGTGTACATGACCATGTCGACTCCACTACACGGACAATGGAGACCAACCATGATGGATGGCAGTCATTAATTGTAGATGTGCAGGTGGTCAGAATATCAAACCAAATAATTTGGATTTTGACTTCAATCGTAATTGTACCTTGTGTTTTATGTCTGTGTGCGGGTGTGTTCCTTTTTTTCTACAGAGGTGATGGTGAAGGTTCATGTTGTGGATCTGAAGACTGAGACCATCACTGCTCCAATCAGTGTCCGGGCATACCTGAACCAGACCATCACTGAATTCAAACAGCTAATTGCACAGGTGCTGCTCTTCTCTGCTCCTATATTCACAGCTGTATCTTCTCTTCCTTTCTTCACTTTTTATCTTTAAGCATCAACACAAAAAATTGTGTCTGTTCTACAAAGCTTTTCTCTTTAGCTAGTGTGACAGGGCTAAGGTGTCAGTTTTTGTCAATACATAAGAATTTGTATTTCTTGCAGACTTGAGTCTTACATATGTGTTTCTTCCCAGGCAACAGGGCTATCTGCAGAAACGATGCGTGTGGTTCTGGAGCGCTGCTATAATGACCTCCGGCTCCTTTACGTTCCAAACAAAACACTGAAAGCAGAGGGTTTCTTCAGGAGTAACAAGGTCCAGACATTGTTTTTCTTTTACGTCTGACAGTATGCTCACAGTATTTACTACATTTCAGTGTTTCCATTGTGTGATGACAGTTTTATGTAAAAAAAAAATTTGGCACTCAGAAAATATATTTGAACCCTTCTCAACACTATGAAGTTTAATTTCTACCTGTTTTGTGTTTTCTTTTTTTTATTAGGTTTTTGTAGAGAGCTCTGAGTCAACAGATCATCAGGTCGCTTTCACTGAATCACTCTTGTGGAAACTGTTGGATCGTCACGGGAATACGATCCGACTTATGGTCTTGCTGCCTGAGCAGTCTCCCGGCACACTGGCCAACAGAACTCTTTGCCAAAAAGTAGGAGGTGACTCCGATGTGCCCTTTGAGGGGTCAAAGGGTAACAGGAAATCTGTGGAGGCCATCCTAGAAGAGAGCACAGAGAAGTTAAAGAATCTGTCTCTGCAGCAGCAGCAGGGCTCCAGCACCAGTGACAGCCAGAAAAGCTCTGATGCAAGCGACTTTGAACATATCGAATCCCCGACCCAAGAGGCTGACTCAAACTCTTCACTCTGTGTGGCCGCAGACAACAGAGAGTTGGAGAACCGGATCAGGGCAACAGCTGGGTGCAGCGGCGGTGCCTCCTCTGACCCAGAGAACCACTTTGCTTGTGAGGAGCGCTCGGACTCTGAGGTAAACAATGACCGCAGCACCAGCTCAGTGGACAGCGACATCCTGAGCTCCAGCCACAGTAGTGACACACTGTGCAATGCAGACAGCGGCCCCATCCAGCTGGCCAACGGCTTGGACTCTCACAGCATCACCAGTAGCCGTCGCTCCAAAGCCCATGAGGGCAAAAAAGAGACCTGGGACACTGCTGAAGAAGACTCTGGAACAGACAGCGAGTATGACGACAATGGGAAGAGCAAGTCAGAAGCTCAGTACCTGTACTTCAGAGCAGAGCCTTGTTCCCAGGATGACTCCTCCTGGGATGCACAAAAATGTATGAACCTTATATTTATGATGCAGTCTTAAGTAATTATCATCTTTAAGTAAGAAACATAATGCTTTTTTATTGCAAACTGCCTCTTACAGTTAAAACTGAGCACTATCGACTAAATTGAGTAAAAAGGAGTGAACAAACACAATAATCAGGTGTTATTCTTTCTTTAAAGAGGGATGTTAAAATGTTAAATTGTTGTTTCCTTTGATCTCCTTCAGGTTTAGTTGTTCATGTGGACAAGAGGATAACATTAGCAGCATTTAAGCAGAACTTGGAGCCCTATGTGGGTGTCACCTCGACGCAGTTTAAGGTGTTCCGGGTTTATGCAAACAACCAGGAGTTTGAGAGCGTAAGGCTCAATGAAACACTGTCATCGTTCTCTGATGATAACAAGGTCAGGATCAATCATTTGTTTGATTTTTGTTTTAGACTAGAGTTACCCGATTCTTGATTTTAATAGACTCAACTTAGACTAACTGACATTTCATTACTATTCATAGATAACTATTCGACTAGGAAGAGCACTGAAAAAGGGTGAATACAGAGTGAAAGTGTATCAACTACTGGTGAATGAACCAGAGGTAAGAACAGCTTTAATTTTCTGTTGCTATCATCTGTAATATTGGGATTAAAATGACCTGACCTGTTTTGCTGAACATTTTGTTTCCTAGCCCTGCAAGTTCCTCGTGGACACGGTGTTTGCCAAGGGCATGACTGTCAGACAGTCGAAAGAGGAGCTGCTTCCTCAACTGAAAGAGCAGTGCAAGCTTGACCTCAGCATTGACAGGTGAGCTTACATGTTGATACAACGCACATTAGTCATTGTTCAAATATAAAAAGAGATAAAAGATAAAATGTAGGTGTGTACAAAAAGACTTGTTTGTCTGTTCAGGGTCCGTCTCAGGAAAAAGACATGGAAGAATCCTGGCACAGTATTTCTGGATTACCATGTCTACGAGGAAGACATCAGCATCTCCTCCAACTGGGAAGTTTTCCTGGAAGTCCTTAATGGTAACGCTGGTTCTGCTGCACTAGATACAAAGGATATATTGTACTGTATTTATCTTTTTGGTACTTGAAATGTCTGTTAAAGCTGTAATGTTAAAAGTCATCTCCATCTCTTCACTTTGGCATAAACAAATTGAGTTCCAACATGAGAAAACAAACAAAAGTTAAAAATATCTGTTGCTCCCAGGGACTCAAAATAATATCCTATTTCGTTTGGAAACCCATGACATGATGGCACAAATGTAAACTGATAAAAGTAGTACCAGAGTGCAGGGAAACATGTTTTCACTGATCTCATTCCCTGCAGAAAGGTTCAGAGGAAGTGCAGTCAGTTAAAGTGCAACCTGACCCCTGGTCTCTTTTCTGTTTCTCAGAACCAGAGAAGATGAAGTCCATGTCGCAGCTGGCTGTTCTGACCCGCAGATGGAGCCCTGCTACAATGAAGCTGGGGCCCTTCCAGGAGGTGATTCTGGAGAGCAGCAGTGTAGAAGAACTCAAGGAGAAGGTATGTCTGACTCCTGCTCAGTGTTTCTTACTCATGGTTTATACACAGTTTACTACAGTTCAGAAAGACAGTAGTTGGACATGAACCTAATCATGCACAGTCATCACCACTCACATCAATGCCTTTACATTTCATTTTGGGACATTAACTTTATATTGAGGGGAAAAGATGGAAAATAATACATCTTGGCAGGTGGTCATGGTGACGCCACCTAAATTCCTATTGAGACTGTTTGTGACTCATTTCTTTATTCTGTTTGCAGCTTAGTGAGATCAGTGATATTCCTCTTGAAAACCTGGAGTTTGCAAAGGTATGTGAGTTGCACTGCCTCACACAGAATACGTGTTTTCCTTATGTTGCTTTATTGTCATCTTCTAAACCTTCCCTCTGTCTGCTGTGTGCAGGGTAGAGGAACATTTCCTTGCGACATCTCTGTGTTGGAGATCCATCAGGATTTGGACTGGAACCCTAAGGTGTCGACCTTAAACGTGTGGCCTCTGTACATCTGTGATGATGGAGCTGTTGTCTTTTATAGGTAAAAGAGCTCAAAACAAAGACTTCATATATGTTTCTCTCCCAACATTCTCTGAGTTTTGCCATATCAATGAAATTTAGGACTATAAATAGCTCCTCTTACTAGATTTACTAGTAACGACATAATGGTGTAAATTATCTGTATGCAATATTGTAATGACAAATATTAAACAATAATGTATGTAAGATGTAAAAATGCAGATTTTCTTTAGGACAACAGGTGTCCAACTTCTTTGAAATTAAAGCAAAGCAGAAATGTTCTTACATAGTAAAACAATCCAGTTATTTTAGCAGCATAATTCATTTTCCCCACTATGACCCGCAAAAGATAGACGGTATAGAAAATACACGGATGGGCTATTTGTATTTTTTACTGATTTTACATTGTTTTGTTGTCAGATCTCTGACAGAATTGTGTCAATTTTAGAAAAAGCTGTCACCAAGTGAAAAATGTCCATTTAGAAATTAATATAAATTTGGAACATTTTCTGACCGAGTCTTTGGCGCTGTGATCTGTGTCTGTGCAGGGACAGCACAGAGGAACCTATGGAGCTGTCGGAGGATGAGCGCAACGAGCTGATGAAGAAGGAGAGCAGCCGTCTGCTCAAGACAGGACACCGCGTCAGCTACTCTCCACGCAAGGAGAAGGCCCTCAAGATCTACCTGGACGGAGGCCCTGCCAAGGACCCGGGGCAGGACTGAGTCACAGCGCGCCGCTCATGGTTGTTTGGATGGTCTGGCTGCTGCAGCAGAGCAGCCGGGCTACGGGGACTCGGCCCGAATGTCAGGCCCGATGATGACTTGAACATCAAGCAGCGTTGTGAGGCTGACGTGCTCTCACCCTCCACTCTGAGCCCCAGGACTCAGGCTCAGAAACCCTATTGTGCACTATAGTGTATTGTACTGTAAAGTTTAAAGGGAAGTACAAAAGCTATTCAATACAGAAAAAGAATCAAATACTGTATAGACAAATCAATCGAGCGTAAAGCTCCAGAGATGGATGCAGAGATGTTAGGACTGTGAAACTGGACTGGAAGGCATCCATCCTGTTTATTTAAGTCTCCCGTCTCCTTTCACACCAATCTTTGCTCCCTGTCACTGCGTGTTTCTCTTCCTGTTTTGGCACACATCTGTTGTCTGTATTAACCTTTAATTTAGAAAGTGAATTTCTTTGTTTTTGCACCATGTGAACTGGGTGTACATCTCTAGTGTCATCCGCATGTGTGTGTGTGTGGTGTTGTACTGAGGGTGAGGGAGCTCTCTCTGGGTTTTTGGGAGAGAGTGTGAGGTTGTTTTGGCGCTTCTACCTGCTGCTGCTTGATAGATTGACACAAGAAGGTGTAGAAAGCCCGCTGGACTTCTCAGTCCGCCTGGGCTACTCCTCTGAGGACTGAAGCTCAGCATCTCGGTCCCTCTGGGCTTCTGATGCTGCCACCAGCTATTCACTGTAGAAATGCCAATATCTGAAGAAATTCTTTTTTTTTTTTGTTGTTGTTGATGTTTATTTCTTTGAGATTTAAATCCTGTGTGAAAATAGTTTAAGATGATTTTAGAAATGTATTAAAATGCTTTTTTTCATAACTGCAGTTTTCTCTCACTGTAAATTAAAATGGCTTTTCAACTCACCTTCAATTTATGTTAAATTAATACGACAAATGCTGCTCACCTTTTTAAAGAGTAGATGTTAAAAAATGTATTTATTTTTTAAAGCAATGCATGGCAGGTTCCAGGTGCTGCACAACAGTTCAGAGCTTATTCTTTACATTAACACACATACACATACCGAGGTATTGCTTGCATTGGTAACATACCTTCCAGCCTGGATGTTGAAAAGGTATGTCATGTTGCTGTACATTACACAAAACACATACAAGCATCATGAAGTATTGGTGACTGATGGCATGTTTTGGGTTGCAGAAGTGTGTAATGCAGGCTGGAGTAGACAACAGCGCTTTGATAAATCAAAATTTGCACTAAAATTGTAAATGCAAGCAGAGCAAAAGGTGTGGCTGAACAGGTATTTGTTCTGATAATTGCTGGTTAAGTAACAGTAATTTGTTTTTCTATGAAATATTTAATTAAGATTCACAGAAAGAGGTTTAAGGAAAAATAAAATAGTGACTACTGGCCCTTTCAAGACAGTTTTTGGTACTTCCACTTGAGAAAGAGTTCTACAGTCTACTGCAATCCAACAGCCCTGTAACAAATCGTATCTTTGTGAAGCTTATAATGACTACTTTGGGGACACAATGTTAGAGTTAAGTTAAATGAACAGCTGTCTAACACTTCGTCAACAAAAACTGATCAAACAGATTCTTCACAGTGCATTTGAATTGACCACATTGGGTTTTACATGTGTACCTAATAAACTGGTTACTCAATTAAGGCTTCTAAAGCTGGGAAGTTCATCTTGGTTCACTGCTGCCCAACATTTCCAATGGACTATTCAGCTCAGAGGACCAGAACATGGTGCATTATTACAGTTTAAAAGTTCTGTACCTAACCCAACATGAAATCTTACCAATATCTTTTGTTTGTACCTAAATGCAACTGTAATATGAGAGTCATTGAATGCCAGTAGTCAACCATCACACAAATCAAACCGTCAATCATGATGGACATTGTTTTCTTTTGCCTGTCCAGTTGAAATGTTGAGGTCTTAGCAAAAATGTACAGTACCTCTGTGGAACTAAACAACATGAGGATTTTGGCAGATATTGGTTTGCCAAAACATTTTCTAAAGTGACACGGGGGAGTAAAGGAAAGGAATAATAATTGTTAGGGACATTGAAGCAGCTAGAATTTTATTCATTTTTGAAACAAAAGATGATGAAAAGAAGCTTTCTAGGGGCCAACCCCTGAAGTCACTGTCACAGTAGCTATGAAAAGTTTACAGAACACCAGATCTAGACAAAAAAAAAAACAACATGTACATTTGTATATGATTAAGGACGATGAGCGGAGTAATTCTTCAAAACCCAAACAATGTTTATTGCCTGCTTCTGTGATACTGTTGTATTGGTCACACAGTACATAAAGCTTTCATTTTTGAGTGAGGCCGCAAACAGGGCGGCTCAGTCTCACTTAATACGGACAGATGCTCCTCAACATAGTATCAGCTGGTGACGATGTGATGAAGATGATATCTGAACACTGAAGCAAGTAATCTAGAAATTAGTGTCTAGAGTCATATTCAGTGTGTTGCAGTTAATTTTAAAGTCTAGGATTAGCATTAGTTTAAGGTTAAAGTTACAATATTATATACAGATGCAGCAAATAGTCAAGAAACTCTTTGTAAATATAATGTTTCTATTAGTGACTTTTATATCTACATTTTCAGAAACCTTTAAGGATTGTAAAC
This sequence comes from Thunnus thynnus, assembly GCF_963924715.1. NCBI lineage: Eukaryota > Metazoa > Chordata > Actinopteri > Scombriformes > Scombridae > Thunnus > Thunnus thynnus. Next base: position 19,486,553 of record NC_089517.1, on the reverse strand, counting down.
CTCAGTTTTCAATCAGCAAATAAAATACATATATTTTCAGCCATATCTCATGCAGTATAGTTTTACCACCTTGGATTAAGTTGGCAAATAGAAAGTGCAATGAGTCAGAGGAGACACTCGTCTTATTGTTTGCAAGGCAATCTGAATCAAATCCAGCTTTGATTAGATTATGTAGTCTATCTCTGAGTATAGAGTGTCTGTCAGGTCCTCTTCACTTGAGTCCTCTCCTTTAAGGCACATGGACCCTCGCCTGTCAGACAGGAGAGTAACATTTTTGTGAGCAGAACAAAATAATACTAATAACAAAAACTGGTGAGTGACTTGCAATATCTTGGATTAATTTCAACAGAATCACTAAATCAACACCAAATACAGGATTTAAGACGTACTGTGCTGTTAAATGTACTTGTGTTAGGTACGGTGAGGTAAAAGATAAGGACAAGTAGTCACTGTACTCACCCCAGGTGCTGGCAGTGGAGATCCCCCGCACAAGGACAGTGTTTTCTGGGTCGCTTGTCCTGGATGTCCCAGGATAACAGCTCCATCAGGTGGTTGGAGGCACCGAAGCAGCGTTCACGCTCAATGGGCTTTGCAGAACAGACGGGGAAGAGCAGGGCTAAACACACATAAACACACAGATACAGAAGATGACCCATCACAGCATTATTATTTTAAACATGATGAGCAGATTTGGTGTGGCGTTGAACAAATGGAGAGCATCACTAAGCAGCATGTACTATACACACTGTGTACTCTACTGTACCTTTATGGAAAGCACAGCAGAGGTCTGGACTGCAGTCAGTCTGATACTGACAAGTGCTGCCCGCCTCTCCTTTTGTTGCATTTTGAGTGCACTGACCCCAAACACACAACTGTTCACCACAGCACTCATCATCCTTAGTACAGGGCTGAAACAACAGAAAAAAGTAAAAAATGACACACAATCAATTATAGTTACTATAGTCAAACATCATTCCATTAAAGTAAAGTAGCCACAAAATGTTTTAAAACACATTTCAGCAGATATCTTTCATCTGATGCAAATTTTATCTTAATAGTCTAAAAAATAATAGTCTAAAAATAAGCGCACAGCCTCAGTTTAACAACTCACAGGAGCATCAGTGACATTAATAATTATGCATGAAGTCGTGCTGATGTTTTTTCAGTTAAATATAAATGAGATCAACGGGTCAACTGGTCTCTGATAACAGTGCAACAAACAAGTTCCTGATCCTGCACATCCTCTACAGATCATTAATATGGTGATTCAGTAAAGTGTGTTCTGGTTGTTTTAATGCAGAGTTTTTCAGTGCAGGGCACTTGACAAGACACAGACGTCGTCCTCTGTGTGTATTTATTATCCTGGTGCACTGTACCCTTGTTTGGCAGAATGCCAGTATCTATGCCTCTGAATTGCTTTTTACTCTGCCTCACTGAGACCAATTCTTCCGAAGAAGAGGCTACAGAATCAGCAGTAATAACTGAGTCATTCTTAAATAAAACGAATGAGTGAGTCTCTAAAGAACAGGCTCTCATTTCCGATATTATTTCTGTTCTAATTATCCCCCGAGACAGTAGAGGTAACGAAGAGCTCTTATTTAACCTTGACACATGCTGTTCTTTCATGTGAAGCTCATAGGACGGAGTGTTCATGAACAACACACTCCAGTTACACTTGTGGACACAGACTGCAATGCAGTCGAAATGAAACCCCAGCTGCCCGGAAGTGACTGGGTGTGTGTGTGTTTGAAGGAGACAGACGTGAGAAATAGGGCATTTTAGAGAAAACTAACCAAAATAGTAAAAGGCTTTCCACATAACTTATGTTCACTTACAACATCGATTGGTTTGCAAGGTAGACACTTGGAGTTGTGTGTGTCATCTAGGCAGTACCTCCCCTTCCCACAGTCCTCGTTGGTAATGCATCCCTGAACAGGAAATAGAAGAAGGATTAGATTTCTGACTCCTAAAGTTCAGTCCTAAAATTCTCATGGCTCCAAGCAATCAGAGAGTTATTATGGCATACATTATTTCTGTAAAAATATTTCAAACAAGTGTCAATACATCAGACTTCAAAATCTCTGGTGACCTCATCTGACCCCCACATTATGCCAATATTCATATTTGATGTCAATTTTCTTAAACAAACACATGCAAACGTTTTATTATGGTCCTTAAATCAATATTTTTTAATGATTTTTCCCTCCAAAGAATTCTGACCAAGATATGCCTGAACAGGACATTTAACAGTTTGAAAATAAACCTGCCATTGCTCCCTTGTGGACAAACGATGTAATGGCAACACTGTTTCTAAATCACCTCAAACATATCTGTGGCATGTCTCTACTGCAGTTTTCTATACTTATCTGCCGACGTATTTACCGATACAATAGATCTCATAATATCTATAAGATAATAATATAAGACAAAAAATTCAGATGGGCGCTTTATTGGTCAGGCTCAAACTAAAGGAAGAGAAACTTTGTATTTGATACACACAATTAACACTTAGCAATACTTTTATGAGTCAAAACAACTGTGAGACCATTAACATGTGCTGTATTAGGACTTTGGTTGCTGTAACTCCAGGATCTAATTTAATCTTTTAGGTTAAACAGGCTTCTTTGAAGATAGGAGACATTTATAGAGAAACAGGCGTCTCCTCTACTTTCGTTTTTACCTTTTGTGAGTAGGTCTGCAGTTAAAACTAGGACAGACTCTTGTCCCAGAAAACAGCTGTTTACCTCTCCTGTCTTTCTACAATGTGGACATCATCATCACACTCTCATGTGTCCAAAAATAAAAATCCTCAGTGTAAAAATAGCTGGATGACAAGACATGAAAATTGCTCTCTATATTGTAAATCTGTGATCCTAATCCTCATCATTTTTTGATAAATGCACTCAACATATCAGCTGCGTATCATCATGTTTCATCATTTATTTTATGCAATACAGCAGCGAAATAATGACTAGAGCTGAATGAGGACATGAAATGCACCCGTACAGCTGTCTGAATTTGATTAATTTGCAGACATTATGCCAAGTCAGCAGCTGTGATGCTGCTTCCAGACATTATGCAATCTTGAGGCCTTTTCTTGTTGAGAAATTCAAAGTATGAGCACTTCAAATGAGTTCTGTTGAGAAAGAGGGTTTTCCACTTGATTTTATACATATTTAAGACTGTAGTTAATGAATGAACTTACATGATCAATATTGTTTCCCAGGTCACTGGACTGGACGGTTGTGGTAGCAATGTCATTTGTCTCCTGTGTGAAGGTGGGACATGTGTTTTAAAGTCAAAAAGAGAAAGATACATTTCCCAGCATTTGTTTTACTTTTTATAAGCCTTACTTGGACTTCAGAGGCGTGGACAGATTCATTCACTTTGTCAGTAGGGTTGACACCGGCACTGTCGTTGTTCCTCTAAAAGGAGGAGAAAGATTATTAGAGATTATTTCTGGTTTCAGGTACAGAAATGCATTGAGAGGTCACTCCCACATTCTCTCTCATCCCACTGGTGCATCAGCTTCTTATATTATTTTATATTTACCAAACATGAAAATATTTTTGCCTTAGTGAAATAATGCTATGTCACGTTGAAGACCTACAGATGCCTGGCTTCCTACCTCAGTCTTGTGCTGCTTTTCCTCCGGGAGTTGCTCCACTTCCACAAACATGCGGTCTAGGTCTGTTTGTCCCTGGGCGGAATTATCCTCCAGGATGTGGCTGATCCCTGAGTCCACTATCTCTGGGAGGATGCCATTGCAGACTGCTGTGAGAGCCAAAACTAGCAAGGAGACTCGCAACATCGTCATGCTGCTACTGCTGCTGCTGCCGCTGCTGCACTATGAGGAGGGTGTGGCGGTGAATGATGCTGAGAAACCCAAACAGCGTCACACACACACGCACACACACACACACACCACAGCTGATGCGCCTTCGTCACTGCGGGGTCATCACCTCACACATGTCAATCTGTCTAACACCTCAAACAAGTAAAAAACAACAACAAATAACTAATATTGGCTAGTTTTAGCAAAATTATAACATGAAAATACTCGTTTCTGAACATGGCTCTTAATAGGTGTTCGTTAAACTTCGTCAGAACGCCTCAAACATACTTCCGACCAAGTTTAACCGCCGTTCGAGATTAGTACGCGAGGTAAACTGCAGGTTACCATGGCAACTTTTGGTTAACTCGGAGACAAACGTTAGCTCGTTAATAATGACTACTTACGCCAGTTGGCTCATTGTTAGCTCACTTACAATGAACTAGCTACACAACACATGGCAGACACAGCTTATTCTTTTCTATACATGACCATGGCGATATTAAACGTTCAAATAATCGAGCTGTACTTCCACCTTTAAAAAATTAATATCTAAATATTGTGTACAGTTTTCATTGGAACTACTTTCTAACAAACAAATAGTCCCTACGAAAAAAACAACGCTGAAATTAGTTTCCGATTCGGGGTTAAGGGGAAAGTTAAGGGAAACATAAATATTGATATTTAGCGGCCGATTCTCTTAATCTCCGTTTTTGTACCACTTACACTTATGAAAAACTAGTTAGACATTGTAGCAAAAGCCCTAACACTGCTTAAACCCACTTTCAGCTTTGTGAAACATTTATTCTATATGTGAAAACCAACAGGAAAAAGGGCGATTTCACAAATCTGAAACTGTGCTTTAAAGAGTATCCGGAGTCTCCTTGTTTATTTAGTCCAGACTTTACATTATTGCCTTGACTTTCCCCTTGACTCCCAATCGGAAGCTAACTTCAGCGTCGTCTACGAGAAGAGTGGGTCACGAATGTTCTTTGGACCATTTATAGCAGTAATCTGGCTTCTCTAACTGAGCTTTTATCATTTATTAATGCTGTGAGCTCTACAAAAGAAATCCTTTTCACCTTTATTTTATTGTTAGGTGGAAGCAGACATCTCAAACACTGATCTAAAAACTAAACAAATGAAACTAAACCATCATCTTGACCACGCTGCTTACTTTATGAAACATGTTTCATAATAGGGGTGACCCTTCAAACCAAAGCGTCTGTATGTAGTTTCACAGTCTGACTACAAGATGGCGTCGTTGCATTAATAGTAAATTCCTCCAGCTCACACGTGTCTGCGGTGGTTTTGTCCGTGTGCTGCGTGGACTGTAGTTTCTGCTGACACCTTGTAAAAGGTAGCATAATGTGTTGACGAAAGTGTTTCTCAGACTGGCGCCAGGAGGTCCCATGCAAAAAGAGGAATTTTAAACCTGTAAATCCAGTCCATTGTACCAGAATGACTGTCAATCCCAGTTTCCCTCTTGATAGCCTATGTGATTATTTGTGTATTTTGTAAGCTATACCTCTATTTATAATCTTGAAATTTTACTTAGTTATGCCAGTGCCTTTACTTTCAAATCACCTTCTTGGGGTAAGTAGTCTACTTCATGGTCTGATTTAAAAGCTTTTCAGATGTGCAGTCCATTCAGATTCAACTGGATAAACTCTTCTGTTGTTTATCATCTCCCTCATGGGGAAATCTTCCAGGATATCAGAAGGAGACAGGTGGTCTGTGTGTGAAGTGGTGAACTATGTCTTTGGCATGAGAGAGTGTCTGGGATACTCTGGATTAAACAGCAGCCACAGTAGCAGCGGCTTGGATGTGTGGGAGTTTGAGCACCGCCCTCAAAACACTGGACTCTGCTGCTGCTCAGAGAAACAGCAGCCTGTCAGGCGGGCTGAGGACCTACACACTTCACCCAACAAGAGTCCGGGACTGTTTGAACAAAAACACTGGAAGGAAGGAGAGTTTGACTCGGGCTTAGAGATATGAGGTAGGCTGGTTTTTGTTTTACAACTTGTGTTTTTTTGTGTTTCCTAATTTCCAAAGGTTGAGACACCTGACACAAGTAGACTACTGTTCACTTATTTGAAAAAAATAACCAAGTAGCCAGTTTTTCAAGGCTTCTAATATCACATGTTATATTACAGTTATGGCACAAGGACTGAAAAACTGGCTATCATGAAGCAGCCCACTGCTGGGTCACTGAACTCACTATAAAGTAACGCTGTGGCTATTAGGAAGTTGGCAATGCTATCCTGCTGACATGTGGCTGTAGTTAAGGTGTCATCTTATTGTGAACTGAGTGATTGAGCGCTGCCTCACAGGAGTCAGACATCTGGACGTGTCTCCACTCCCTGACAATAAAAGGGTTACTCCTCTCGCCAACCAGCATTTTTGTTCTGCCGATGTATGCTTTAACGGCTCTGCGACACCTACATCACCTATAGTTTTAAACATAAATCACTGTTCAGTGCCTGTGTGGCTGCTTTTCAAACACGCCACTCCAAACAAATCTATTCAAAACTGGAATGACAACTTTTCTATTTGTTTAGAGACAGTAAAGAAGAGTAGAAACAAGTAATTAATCACCCCTCACCAAGGCTTTTTTTTGTTTAAAATCAGACTAAAAACATCCCTGTTAGTATAAGTTAATGAATTCTGCACAGTGTTTTAATGCTTTTCAAGCTTATGCCACCTGCTCAGCAGCTTCCAGGCTGTAAATAGCGATCAGTCTGTTTTCGGGGTTGCAGTGACATAAACTGCAAACTAAAGAAAGGTGTGGTGTTGATAGGCTGTACTGTCAGCTTACTGAATGAAGCTCATTGAGTGAAAGACAACTGCTTGTTAATGTTTTCCAGCGTGACTGCAGGTTAATATCTCAGCTACTGCCACTGATCAAATACACCACTGAACCTTTGATGAACATGCTGATGAAAAAAGAAAAATAGATATTTTATGATTGACACGTGAGTTGAACTAGCCTATTTCTCCCCCGCTCTCTCCCACATTTCAACATATCACATGAGAGGTCTGGTATGATTCATAAGTCTTGCGAGATGATGCATGATTTATTCAGGAACATAGTTAAGGAGGCTCACTAGAGTCATACAAACAGTGTTAGTGCTCCTTCCCACTGCTCTATGAGCAATCATTTCCTGTGTGTTTTACGACTGTTGAAGATGTAGCGTACACACAGCTTCTCTATCCAAATGGGGGCTCAAACTTTATCACAAAGGGACTCTGTCAGTGAACATGCCAACATTTAAACACTGTCTCTTACATATAGTGTCTGGTCTCTGGCTCGGACACTGATAGTCCATGTGATTTATACTCTTAGAGATTAACAACCACTATGTGCATAAACATTCAGCAGCAACCACATTATTCTCCTCTTGTTGGAATTTCCCTCTTAGCAAGCCATTTTTTTGAGTCATTCATGAGCTTTGGTATAAAATTTGTGAAAAGGCACAGTAAACAGAGTATTGCTCAACAGGATACGTCACCTTTTTTATTAAACAGAGTCTTATTTTTCTGCCAAATGGCTGCAAGGCTTATGTTCTCATCATGTACAACGATTAAAGGTTTAACTCTTGATTCATGACCTCCTCCTTTCAACACATAGAGTTACCTTAGAGCAAAGAGAATATACAAACATTCGCTAGGATATATATAAGAGCTATAAGAAGAACTATACTTCACTGTAACACAAAGAGAAACTGATGTAACAGCAGAACAAATCAGTCGACATTTACATACAAACTTCCACATTTTTCAAACAGTCTGTGGGCTGTTGCTAAAATGGCTGGAAAAAAAAACCTCTCACTATGAAATACTTGCAAACGTCTGCGCCTGCCTCTCGTTTGTAATTACCGGCTTTACCGGAGTTTAACTTAACAACCATGTGTGGAGATAAAAACAACATTATAGAAAGCTGCACTGGTCCCTCCAATCATGCAGCCACACGAAGGCCCTTAAAATCATAAAGATCATTATGAAGAATCTAAAAATGATGTTAATTACGTCGTCTTTCATGTATGTTGAACGTAAGACACTAAAGCATTTCAGACCATCACTCCTGTCCTGTCAGTTGGAGTCTATATTTGGCATCACCTGTCAACACTGTCACAGCCTGTCCCAGCTCAGATTGACGCACTATTGACTGTAACATACACAAGATTACTCACCTGTAAGAAATGAGTGCTGTAATAACTGCGTCAGTCTTTAAACAATTAATTAGTATTATTAGTCATATTATTAGTCAATAGTTACATCTAGTTGCCTGCAGGTACAAATGTGTACAGCAATGCCATAAATGAATGAATGGTATCAGTTAATAAATCAGAAATAAAGATATGTGAGCATAAAACAATGTACTGTAAAAGTGTTTCACACAGCGCGATACAGTGACTGTAAGTGGAAGCTTGTGCTCATTATTTCCAGTGAGGTGTTGTAAACTTTCTCCTTCCTCTCTGAAATATGTTTCCTTCCTTGTTCCACGCCATAAAAATGGACACATGTGTCCAGGGCATCACCCACACAAAAGAAGATAGGAACTCTCAGAAATAGGTGGGGCGTGTTGTTCACTGCAGTTTGCGAGTCTTTAATTGCACAAAAAGTGTGCTGCTGTATCAAAAAGCGAACAAATAATAACAATAAATAATGTAGCTATCAGTAGACAGTGAGTGACACTGTTTGATAAAGTTTTTATCTTATTGGTGAGACTCATTTTCCCTCACTTTCTGAAAAGCTTTTGCCACATTGATATGTGCTGTTTGCATATCACATGTAAACAGCACAGATAAACATGGAGCCACAGAAGGAAGCACAAGTGCGATTTCAAGCCGTGTTTCCCCATAAATTCCCCCCAGGACGTCCTTAACAGGTTTCCTCTGGCAGGGACAGGGCACACTGAAAATGCTCTCAAACACGTCTTAGTCATGCTTTAAAATCACTTGGATGGAATTTTACAGAGGCGGCTCTCCTCCGAGCTTTGATCTGGACAGGAAACCAGACTCTCCACAGGAAGAGTTTGGATGGGAGGCGTCAGAGGGAGCTCACGCACTTTCTTATGGTATTCAGACCTTTTTGAAATGTAAATAAGGCATCGTATCACTTTCTTTAAAACATTTGGTGTGGACAGTGTCCAAACAGTCCTTTTTAATATTTTGTTTCATGAGAAGTCTTTGTCTGTATTGCTACCAGGACCTGTTGCAGTTGAAACCAGGTGAACCCAGAGCTCTCGACTGTCATCAGGTTGAACTTTGTGCATTTTTCTTGCTCATTTGAGGTCGTCTTGTTTACAGGCTCCAGTCTTGCTTGTATCTTTACAGGTCATGTGCTGTTTTCCTCTGCAACATGATATTTGTCTATTCTGAGCTTGGCTTTACTGATTGTTGTCTTACTGCTTCTTTTATTTCTGCAAGGCGGTAATCCTGTCACCTGAACCTTCCTCTGTGATATGGATGAATGAAAGACGGCCACCGATCTTTGACCCTCAGTTGGTAGATAGTCTTTGCCTTGTTTACATTTGTCACATTGTATTTATTGGCTCAAAAAGGTAGATCTAAAATTGCACCATGTTAAAGTTTCACATGTCTTCTTTGACAATTTTCCTTTATTCTAGATCGTTAGATATATGGAAGCATTCTTTGCCGCGAACGGTGTCATGATATGAAATTCAGCTGATTCATGTGTTGAAATACGTGAGGTGAAGAATGTGTTGTTCAAGCGAATTGTTTGTGTCAGTAGCAGGTCAGAAGTAACTCTGTGTTCAGCGTGTCCAGATAAATCATTATCCAAAGGAGCCATGTGGTGAACACACCTCGTGGGCCAGACGGGCCTGCAGACAGCAGCTCCGGCGCTTCACAAACCTTCTCCTGTTTGTGTAAATGAAAGGTTTTCTCCTCTGAAGTTGACTGACGTTGACTGACGTTTACCGCGCTCTGCCAGTGATTCTACCTTGCTCATGACAGATCTTCTTTTGTTTCTGGCACGGTTGTCTGAACACGCAGCCAGATTTCAGAGAGCTGAGATAACACTGTGGAGTTCTGGGGCCTGGTGAAGGGCAGAGCCCGCAGGCTGAAGTCCACATGAGTGCACTGTTTTCTGAGGCACGCTGCCTGCTTATCAGGCCCACAGAGGGTTCCTTCCTGGTTTTCTTCAGTCCAGTCTGTAATTACTGTTGCTGGCTGGCTGCGCTACAGTATGTGCATTTCCCAGCACTTCCAATGTTTTCCTTGTGTTGTCAGCTTCCTATTGTATTCTGATAGCCTGAAGATATGTGCTCTGCAGAAACAAATGAAGACATTGCGTCACTGGTTTGACACTTTGTTCAGTGTCTTTATCGTTCCTTTTGGTTTTCTAGTAGTGCTACGTGTCAGAGTTACGCTGTTTTTTTTTTTCTAGGACTGTCTGCTGCTTGTAGCTTTGGCAGATATCAATACTTTGAATGAGTTAACCAAATGATTATTATTATTATAAAGACTTAAGTGTTGGTTGGACAAAATAAGCAATTTCAAGATGGAAGATGTGATGATTTCATGATTTTCTGACATGTTATAAACCAAATGATTATTGATTAATCAATAAGATAATCTGCATATTAATTCATAATGAAAATAATAGATTTACTAGGTTGTTAATTGTTACGCTATGTTGTAGAGACGTCTAATGTTTAACTAATGTTTGTGTGTTTAACGGGAAAATGTGAGAGGGCGTGTGTGTGTTTGTGTATGTGTGTGTCAAAGCCTGTATGTGCATGTTCAGATTTTTTTTTCTTTTGCACAACAGTCCAGGTGTAACAGGTACATTCTTAACATTCCCCCTCTATCATCTCGGAAAGCTTGCTATGTCTCTCAGGCACTCGGCAGTATTTTTATATATTTACACACACTCGATCCATCCTATGGATCTGTACGACACAAAGTACAGACACTTTCTCTTGGGATAGTGTGCCACCGCAGTAAAGTAATTACATGAAAAAATGGTAAAATGATACATGAAGTATCATGAGTTAGAAGTGCTTACTTTGTTAAATAATTCTAACAGACCACAGAAGTCACTGTATAATTTCCTACTGTTGATAGAAAAATTCATTACTGCCTGTCAGTTTCTCTCGATCAGATCGTTTTCTAAACTGACAGAAGACTTTAAACCTGCACACTATTAAACTGTGATCCTCTTAAGCGTTATATGGCTCGGCTGTGATGTATGGTGTGTGTCTGCATGTGTATTCTTTCCGCTTCGTCTGTCATTAGTTGTATTTTTACAGCCGTTCTGTGGCTTCGTTCTGTCTGCCCACAAGTGACTTTCCATTCTGTCAGACTGAGATGGTGAAGTCATGGGACTCTGTCTGAGACAATGTAGTTTGAGTGTCGAGCATTGCCTTGGCTATGAAGACAGTAAGTGGTACCTTTTCATTAGCCCTTGCAGACTCGTGCAACAGATGGTTCCAATAATTGTGCCTTTTTAAAAGTATTTTACTTGGACTGAAATGCAAAAGCATAAGTGCAGTCAACATGTCTTTATTTGAACTTTCCACAAAAGGCTCGAGAGATTACTGAGTACTGGCCAACATTTAGAATAAATTGAAATCAACATAAAGTTATTATTATTAGATGTTCTTGTGAAAAGACTTGTCAGCATAACTTTTCTTTTTATCCTTTTTTGGCAGAAATGTCTTTCCCATTATCTTAAACAAAGTTATTGTAAACTCAGCTGTCAAATGACTTCACAGAAGCTTTATAGAAGATATTCTGTAGGCCCCAAACACTCCACATACCACATGGTAGAATACACAGCAATTTTCCCATCACAGTCTCCTGCCGTGCATGAAAGATTAAAGCACCTGCATCATATATCATGCCGGTTTCAGTCATCGCTTGTCACTCACAGACAATCAGAGAGTAAATTCCCCCCAAAAAACTATGGAGGTGGTCCTGTGACTAGCTGGCTGGTGGATCCAGTGAGAGGGTGAGTGTTGGTCTCATGCTGATGGAGCTCTTCTAGCCACGTGGCAAAGGAATGTGGACTCACTGAGTTTGAGGCTGAATGTCTGCTGTGAAAGGCCTCGGGGGTCTGCAGTATCAACCAATGGGACAAGAGCTTTATGAAGCTACACGGGTACATAAGGCAGGCTGAGTCATCTGAGTGTGCAGTATTTCTATGGGATGGTTGGTTTTCCTTTCTCTGAAATGTAAAACAACAACAGAGTCAAAACAGGATGCAAACACACAGCCAAACAGGATCTGGTGCAAATGAATATGCTAATATTAGCCTGGAGACAAACACAGTTGCTTTGGGAACAACATTCAAAATCTCACCACATTCAAATCACCATTAATAACATGTTTGTGACCCAAGACTGGGTGGTTGTTGAATACAGGGACTAACTTTTGCATGAATGGCTTAAGCTCTCTATGAACAGTTTAATGGCACAGTCACGTTGCCACCTGAAGCCCCGGGGTGGGATGTGACAGTAATAATGGATTACTGTGGGGGGCTGTTAGAGTCCTGTACAGCTAGCTTGACCTTACCTCTGGCCCTGCCCATCCCGCTCCATGGGACATTAAAATATCAAAGGCAGACTTCTCCCAAAACTCACGGAAGCTGCGGTCTCCACCCATGTGAGCACACACATGCTTAATGCAGAAAATGTCCACATTTCGCTTTGATGTCGAGTTCTGGCACAGATTCCTTGGCATGATTTTCAAAATGCTTGATGGTTGATTGGGGGAAAGAGAAAACTACATTGTATTTAATTCTGTCAGTTCAGCTCTGCGCTGACACAAACGTGCGCTATAGTAGCAGTGTCTCTTACACGCAGGCACATATGTAAGAATATTAAATGCACATACCTCAGAAGAAGAAGGTGGACTACTAAGCATGCATACCTAATCAAATCCAATCAATCTGCACTAGTGTGGGGTTTTAGTTTCAAAGACTTTTCGTTCTACTGCTTCTAAAGCGTTGCTTTGTGTGGTTTGCAGCTGGGGTGAAAAATACCACAAGACAAATACTTTTCCTGTCTGCTCATCCACGGTCAGTGCTGCGCTCCAGGAATGAAAGGTGCTTGGTGGTTCTTTGGATAGCAGTAATAGGAAAACCACTTTTTTACCCACGTTTAAGATGGTATATACATTAGAAATGTTATTTATATAGGATTGCAGCTTGTAGAAGTGTCAGCAACATTTTTGTGATTGATGAAAAAGTTAAAGTGCTTATTTTTCAAGGTTCAGTAGCTGAAGCTGAGGAGAGGTTTGCACTTGGCAGATACAGTATTTATACTATACTGTACTGGAGCCATTACATTACTCAATGCAATAAACACTGTATGTACTTCTATATGGAAGAATTTGAGGAAAAAAGTATGTTGCCTGTTACTCACCACTTACAAAAATATACAGCTGATCCCATTCATAAAATGTACCCAGTTTAAACAAAGCCATGACGTACTGTAGCCAACCGAATACTACAATATAATTTTCATTGTTAGTCCATGGATATCTCATGTTGAAGCTGAAACTGCTTTGTTCTGCATGAAGCCATCACTGAACCTTGAAGCTGTTCAGAATACTGGCTTCAATTTTAACCAACAAGTATTATGTTGAACCACAAACAACTCCTTTTATATGCTCACATGGTTGTGCCTCTATAAAGAAAAAGTAGTAAATATGCTCAACAGCTGTCTGACGTCATCTGATTGGCTCATTTTCCTTTCTTTCTTGATTTTTCCTCTCCCTAGAATTTATCTCACAGTCTTGTCTCTACTTGGAATGTTATCGCGTCAGTGTGGATGTAAGCTTACTGTGTTTCTAAATGCTTGTTGATTTAGTGAGATATCGACTCTTAGTGAGGAGTGGTACTGAGTGTCCTCTTGATAATTTGCTAATGTGAAGTAATTTAGTATGGTATGCTTCATAGAGCAGATAAAATGATAGCTGTGTTGTCAACTTAAATTACTTCTAATTTAATATTCTAATCGAATCTATTTAAATTGTTGAAATATAATGAAACAGAACTAATTTTAACAGCCTTATAATAGGATATGGAAAAACATCAGTCGCCCACAGCCATCTGTGAGGGATTCTTTGCCATGAGATGACATCAGACTCTATGTGTCTTGCCTCCTCAGACTGGGTATGACGGTGCGGGCCAAGCGGAGGGTGTAGCCACATCTGGCAGAGCGCTGAAGTAAGCAGGAGCTTCAACACACCAAACCGTCTACTGCAGTCGAGGAAAGATGGGAGAGACAGAGGAGGAGAAGGATAACGTGGGGAAGCTGTTTGAGAACTTTGTCCAGGCCTCGACCTGCAAGGGAACACTGCAGGCCTTCAACGTCTTGTGCAGAAAGTTGGACCTCGACCCTGCCGACAACAGCACCTTCTATAACAGTCTGAGGGCAAAGGTCACCACTTGGAAGGCCAAAGCACTATGGACTAAGCTAGATAAGAGGATGTGTCACAAGGAATACAAGAAAGGCCAGGCCTGTGTGGGCACCAAGGTAAGTTTAATGCTATCTTTGTACAGGAAGAAAAAGTTTACTGATCAGAAGCCAATAAAGATAAAGATGATGAATTTATAGAAGATATAGAATAAGATGTATGTCAATTGAAGCACCACAGAAGTATTTTTTTACATATTTTGCCCATTAATTATAAATTATGTATGTTTTCCATGTACACTTTATTTGTTAGGTTATTGTGTGGTAATGTATCTGCTTTAAAAAGTCTCCTTGTTGGTGAATTGAAGGATCTTCATCTGAGATTTTAGAGTTGACTGCCCAAAAGCAACCCTTTAAATATACTTTCTTCTAGGTATGACAATAAAGCTTGTGAAAGCTTGACTTTGTGAGCAGCCACAATCAGATCTTGGCTGTCCTTGAATATACAGTATAAATTACACAGAGAGTTTTTCAAACTGTAGTAAAGTGCTGTACAACATTTGCTAACAAAATGTTCTCTGTAATTAGTTACCTCTCAAGCAAGTTTAAGGTTCAGCAAAGTTGATTTTCATTATATACTGAAATGTAAACATGTTACATGCTGATGTAACATGACACTGATGTTAAGTGTATGTAATTTCTAGTTAGTAAGCTAAAACACGTCCTTTAAAGCCTGAAATGTGTACGTATATCCTTAAAACGTCTAAAAATATCATGGGGTTGTGTTTATACAACATTAAGGTTGATGTTTTTTTTGATTTAAGAAGTGCTCTTGTGACCTCACCTCATGCAGTTCCTTTTTTTGTTGTTGTTGTTTTAAACAGTCGGCAATTTGTCCCTTTTCAGGACCATTAAAGTAGACTGCAGAGTGCCGTAGCTAAGGCAGGCGATGTCACGGTCATCACTTTAACCTCTGCCTGCCCAGACACAGCCCATCAACCACAGTAACACTCACTCTTTCACTGCAACATCTCCCAACAGACAGGAGAGGAAATGAAATGAGATATACAATGCTTTGCACTGATTCAGTCACTCTCAGACGGGTGCTACGTTACGAAATAAAAACATCATGTCACATTAATTCATAGACAATACATCATATATAGATGTATCTTGTCATACAAACAATAAAAACTCTACACACTGTACAACAGACACAAAAACACATGTGCATTTCTTCATCTAACCTTGCAGCCAAATAACATAAAAACAACCAATCACATTCAGACAGCAAAGTGAACACAAAGAACAATTGAAGAGATCCTTGCATTGAATTATGAACAGATACCTGCAATAGGACACATAAGTCACGTTGGGGTGTGTATGTTGTGTTTAGTGTCGTGTATAAGCGTTCAGGGGTGCTTGGCAGTAGGGCAGATGAGAGAAAGTAGGAAAACCTCGGGTTGTGTGATTACCTTTCAGGCTGCAGCTGCCCCCAGCTTAAAATAGTGTTTTTATTGTACAGAAAAACAGACAGCATCACTCAGCAACTATGATTATTTGGCCCCAGTTATACTGAGGGTTTGCTCTACTCTTAATAGGCTCTTCCTAAAAGGCTGGAGCCAGGCCCAGGTTGTTATTGAAGTGTGCTTTAAATGCTTCAGTGTGAGCTAAGTTTTACGGATTCTGTCTGATTTCAGCCACACCAAAGAAGGTAAACCTTTAGCAATAAGTGTGACTAAACTTCCTTGCCAAAGGTTTCAGGTCAGATTTCGTAATTCTGACAATCCACCAGGATGTGTTGTAAAATATAAAGTAGTGCTGTGTACCAAAGTAGTAAACCAGATGTACAAATAGCGGATTGTGTGCATTATTGAAACACTAACTTATTGTGAATTTAAGAGATTGCCTTTCTCTTCTGTCGCTTATTAATTTTCACACATGTGCAACATGAATGCAGCATTAAGCCTGTTCTAATCCCTCACAGGACAATCTGCTTTTACTAGATTACTTATTCCTCCTCTCCCGGAGTGACCCACAAGATGACGACTCATGTTTTATGGCAGCTCAGCTCTTTTAACAATGACAGATGTGATATCACTCAGCACTAAGACTTTACGTTCCCGCTGTAGCAGCAATCTTTAAAGGATGTGATGTCATCCCCGTTTTATGGCCTGACAGCTGGCTGTGGTGACCCTGACGTGTAGCCACAGTGCATTTCTTCATCATAAAGTTTTACTGTGTACAAAAAAATTGAAGCAAATTGATCTTTTAAAAAATGTACATGACACTGTGAGTCATTCTCAGTACACGTCACCATAGCTCTGTGATATAAGAAGTGCATTCAATACCTGTATATAGTCTCATTTAATATTTAGACTTATTTTCACTTATGTTGCTATGTTTGGATTGTTAACACCACAGCTCAACTTGTTAATGAACAGTTGTTGGCTGTTGTTTTGTACGATACATAATATTTAGTCCAAAAAACAAAGATTTTTAAGAGTATTTTTTTTACAGTTACTCTAATCTCAATGAAGGCCCAGATTCAGTTTGCTGTACACAATTGACACGTAAAGTCTGATATTTTCACGTTGCTGTAGGTTGGAGACATATGTTGTGTTTTAGGTTTTGGATTATTGTTTGGCTTTTTCTAACACTGAAAACATTATGCTTTTGATGTTATCTGTGTGACTGAAAAAGCTTATTGTATTGACCGCCCTGCGTGCTGAGATGAAAATGTGCACAGTGAACATATAATGTGATACTCTAACCGACTGTTGGGGTTCATTAATGAAGTTGGGGAAAAATGTTACCAGGACGAGGTGAAGCTGAGATGACCATGAGGTCACAGGTGGGACGCAGAGAGGAAGTGTGTGTGTGTCCTGAGTCAGCAGATGTGGAGCAAGCGCTCAGGAAAAGCGTCATATCTGGAAAAATATATCAGCAAATGGAAACAGGCTAAAACAAACAGCCTGTTACTGCTTGTAGCTGATAGACAGATGAAAACAGTTACATGAGTTTTGAACAAAAACTTTTGCACATTGTGAGAGTACATCTGAATAAACTTTACTAGACACATACACTTACTGAAAGGCATCCTTTCATCTCTACAGTAACACACTTTACACCTTTATGATATACTTCTCACTGTTTGTTGAGAAAACAAGCCAGCAGGCAGACTTGTCCAGGCAACGTTTCCACCACCTGTGTGTGCTTCACACCTGAAAATACCTCATCCTGATAACCTCAGGCTATGTATGATGAAACCTTGTGTTCCTCATCACCCACATCCCCCATGAAACCTCCCCCAGAGCTCAACCACATACTCAGAGAAAGAGAGAATACTGAAGGAATGACTAAACCCAATCGTCTTGTTTTTGTTGCTGGAACAGAGAGCCATTTAGGGTAGGATGTGGGACTTTAGTCTGCTGGCACTGGGTGCTCTGTAAATAGTTGTCAGTCTGATTGTCTCACAGAATGTCCCACACAACTGATATGGGTGGCACCTCTCGTCCTATCCTCACTTTGTGTTATCCTGTTGAATAACACACAGGATGGGAGGAAGTGAGTTCTGTTTGAATATGTGGCAAATACTGTCTGCATACTGTGGGAATTTGGATGTCAGGCACAGTAACAGTTCTTTATGTTGTTGGAAGAATGGATAGAGAAAGAGTGTCTTGTTGGGGTAAGTGAAAGAAAATTTTCAGCACTAATTTGGTGAGGCTATCGAGACAAGAAACTGTCCAGCTTGTTGAGCACAGCAGGGGAAACCTTCAGAAGTGGTCTGGTTCTGGATCAGATGTCAAAAGAATCAAGACACACACACACACACACATACATGTCTCCTTCCCACACACAGTTCTTATAATGCCTCTCAATATGTTTAGAGAGAAAGAAGATAGAGTTTGCCAGAACATATGCGTCACTTCTTTCATCTATCATTCAAGAGGATGATGTCATGTTTGAGCCACAAATTCTCAGACAGACTCTGTAACCTCAATGAACTGACTTCATGCATTTTTTTAGGGGAGGTCAATTCATGAATAACACTTTTGATACGAAGAGGCTGTAATAAGTTGATTTAGAGCGATGGAAGGTGCTGGCAAACATTCCTCTCGCTTGAGACTTGTATAAATCTTTCATTTGTTTTACTAACAATACTCTTCCAGCACCCAGGCGGTCTGGAGAAGTCATCTTAACACTGTAATGATCCTCACAGTCAGTGTTTATCTCGTTGAAATGTCCTTGAGTGAGACTCTCAGCATCTAAATGCCCCAGTGGTGCAGTAAAGTGCTGATGATCTATGTATATGTTGTAATAAACAAATAGGATGAATGGGATGAAGAATGGGATGCAGGAAAAGTCTTAAGCCCTTTGTGATTAATACAAGGAAGTGACTATGATGTAGTTCTCCTCTCTGTGCCTTGTGTTGGTAATTAGGTCAATTTGTCATTCTCTCTTATTTAGTGCCTCATCATTGGAGGAGGTCCCTGCGGCCTGCGGACAGCCATTGAGCTCGCTTTGATGGGTGCCAAAGTGGTGGTGATTGAGAAGAGAGACTCCTTCTCCAGGAACAACGTGCTGCACCTTTGGCCCTACACCATCCATGACCTGCGGGGCCTCGGAGCCAAAAAGTTCTACGGCAAATTCTGTGCCGGGGCCATAGACCACATCAGTGAGTGTCTGGAAGTAAAATCAATCACAGTGCAAAATGATTTACAATTTCCAGCAACAGACTTGCTTCCTCTTCATTCATTCATTTGTGGTTACTGTTTTAATATCTCTGAACTTTGATCTTTCCCTAAAATTTTACATCTTCCCTGTAAATGGCTCCAAATGTTTTCCATATTGTACAAAATGTGTTTTATCCCTTTTTGTCAGGCCTTCATTTTGAATGAAGATTGAATGAATGGACATCATTTATACACATTTTTATGTACTATATTTTTTTCAATAGGATCAGAAATGGACCTGGTTTCGATTTTTAAAAAGATATTTTTAAAAGGAAAAAGAAAATCCCTTCATTTAAATCGTACATCAGAATGAAAGCCAAAACAAGACATAATGACAGAATTACATTAATTCAAATTACTCTTTATTTAACATCTTTCAAGCATTGATTCCATTTATTTTTCCAAAAGCCTGTGTTGCGCTCTCCTCAAACAGAGTAATGGAGCTTGGGTCTTGCTCTCACAGAGTGTCAAGACAACATAACACAAAACACAAAGTCTGGCAGCCTTTTTCATATGTATACAAACACTAATGCGTGTGTCCAACAGGCATTCAGCAGCTGCAACTCATCCTTCTGAAGGTTGCCCTCATCGTTGCAGTTGAGTTTCATATCAATGTGGAGTTTGTCAAACTGCTGGAGCCTCCAGAGGACCAGGAAAATGAAGGTAACCATCCACACGTTCACCTCAGTTATGTGTCCAAACAACACATCAACAGAGCTCTTATATTCACCCACTGACAGTTGTTTTATGACCTGCAAGCTTTGGGGAGATGTAGAAATACAAGCAGCTGGAGACTATAGAGCGTTAAAAAGGATGATGTTTAATAACGTGTAAAGCATGATATAGACATTGGGCTGAATCTGTCAGTTTGTTAGACATTTTTAATGTGGATCTGTATTTACCCTCCCACTCTGTAATCCTGTGCTCTATCAAGGCTAGTCAGGCACCAGGGGACTTTTCATCCTGCTGTATTTAGTTTCCTTGACAGCCAACCAATAAACATGAAGCAAACATTGGCTCCGACATAGTTTTTCATTATATTTAGATGAGGTTAGCAGAGGTCAAGAATATTGCCTGATATAATATGAAGATGTAGCGGTGTTATCTTTCACTCTCATCTGATGATGTTTTCCTGACCTGCAGCACTTCAAGCCCCTCTAGATTACATTCAAGAGCAACATTTACTGCATGGCAATAAAATCAAAATGCTAATGTTTCTCCGCATGCATCCTGTGCCACTCGACCCTCTCCTCCCACATTTGACTTTTAACTCTTAGGAAAAAAATAACTTGCACTCTGTTGTCAGGTGTTTTCTCTTCAGCTGCAATATCAATACACAGATAACAACAAGAGCCTTGCCTAAAATTAGACGCAGACTTAACCCTCCCATTCTGCTGTGACGGACTTAGCGGTGCCCTTAGCATCATGGAATGAATTTTCCACATGGTGTTATTTCACAACAAAATGCCAAGCTGTTGCTGTGTTGGTCTCACAGCACTGCAGAACCCAACACTGTATGTTTAAAATAACTAAGATTGAATCTGAAACAATATTTCAGGCTTTAATTATATGTTTTATGTTAGTTGGACAATGTTCCACATTTATGCAGATATGGACTATCTCTGTGTTACATGAACATACCAAGTGTCAACACCATTGCCTTTGCTTGCTCTTTATTTAGCATCCCTCTTTGAAACATGGCATGAAAAGCCGTATTTTTCCTGTCATTGAAATCATAGAAAGGGCGGTCTTACTGGTAAAAGCAACAAAACAACAAAGTACATGTGCCGTCTCTATCCTCACAAATTAAGCATAGCAGGTGGAAAAGAAAAGAAAGATGTTTTGAATATTTCTATTAATTATATTAGGTTTTTTTTCCCCTAATTATATTATGTTTTTTTTCTCCCTCTCCCTCTTTCTTTGTCTCCCTCTCTCAGGGCTTGGGTGGAGGGCGGCAATCCGACCTGCTGATCACCCCGTGGCTAACTTTGAGTTTGATGTTGTGGTGGGGGCTGACGGACGCAGGAATACTCTGGAAGGTGAGAAGCCAGCAGCAGACAAAAAAGGGATTAACAGTATAGTTGCCCCAAGGATTTACTTTACGATGAAGCATGGTATAATGTTACTCACATATGATGAAGGAAAGACAATCTGTGACCCAAATGTATATTTTCCCACCATCAACATTCAAAGTGCAGGATTGGAGCCTACTATCACAAATGTTAGTAGATACCAAATAAATAAAATTAATTGAAATTATTAATATTTTTTGATGCTATTAAAGGTTTATTTACTTCGGTGATGTTTTAAAACACATGCCTATCAGTTACAATCAGTTAAGAGACTGAACATATCTATAATTTATAAGACTTTCAGGTTCCGTTGGCCTCTACTTGTTTTTATTGTGCATCTTTTTGAAAATGCTGCATGTAGCATCTTGTATATAAGTTGAACACATAACTTGAGTGTCTGTCACATACAAGCAGCATGTTTAATGGACACTTTCTCTTTCTGAAGTTGTTCTACCGTCCAGTTCATGGCATCATGTGGAACACAGAGTCATGTTTAAGGGCTTAAGTCAGATAAACTCCAGCACACCTTTCAACTTATCGAGCAGCCACTGAAGACAACTCACAGGATTGTTTCTGGACTCTGACTTTGAATAGCTGGTGCTGCTGTGAAGCTAAAAATGAAACCCACCTTTTGTAAACGTATATATATCTTTGTGAAGCCATTGATCTCTCCCAATGGGAGAGGTCATACATGAAACCACCAAAGCACTGCATATAAATAGAGCAGAGCCGGGGACTGGACTTGCTCCATCTCTCTGTCTCACTGTTTCGGCCTCTCTCTTGAAAATGCTGTCATCTAACAACCAATTCACATCAGATGCTTATTCCTAAAAAGGGAATTTTTAGGCAGGTCAAGACGTTTAGCTCATTCTTCAATTATGAAGTAGCCCGGGGGAAATGATTTTCCCCTGCGGTCAGTCTGCTCTTGAGTTACTTATGTTGGGCTAGCTATGGCTATACAGAGTTAAATACAATCAGATCTGCACTCTACTGATTGTTGTTGCAGTGATAGAGGGGAGCAAAGGCTTCAATGAATTTTAACCGTCAAGCTGGAGAAGTTGTGACACAAGTTCAGACGCTTCCTTCTGCCTCCATAAAATATTGTCAATGTCTCATACATCATTTTGTAGTAAGTAAGACTGAAAACATGAATTAATCTGTTTTCTTTTCCTTTCACAGTTTTAGAAATAGTGACATTTTTAATTAGTCCTTTATTTGCTAAAAAGTTGACATGTACAAAAATGTAAAGGTCACTAAATTATGCCTCAGTCCATTTGATGTCTCCTTGCGGCCAAGTTTTGGTTGGAACATAGAAAGTTAACATTGAATTATTTCTGCGTCCCTGTTTTTTGTTTTGAAATACCTGAAATAGAAAGTCGTCAAAGTTTCAAAGGATTCATTGAAATGGAGCCCTTGAACATATTAATGAAATTTAATTTCTATTTTTGAAGTATTTTTGAACTCTTAAGAAGTACAAGTGGGTGTTTGCTGCTACACTTGCAGTTCTGAAGGTTAATTAATCAGAAGTCATTTAAATTTAATCATAGCATTCAATCTCTGGTGCTTCTTACAATCCATTGCTTTTGTTCCTTTGTCTATATAAAGGCTCACCTTAAGATAAGAGCTGCCTCTTATCCAAGAATAACTGCCTTATAATTATGGTTTAAGGTTACATTTGCTTTGGTTTTCACAGACAAGCCAATAGGACCAGTTTGTTTGGGAAGATCTACATCTCTTCTGTTTTTTATGTTTCTGTATTTCATTCTCTCTCTCCTTGTGTATCCCTGTCTGGCAGGTTTCAAAAGGAAGGAGTTCAGGGGTAAACTGGCGATCGCCATCACAGCCAACTTCATCAACAGGAACACCACTGCCGAGGCCAAGGTGGAGGAGATCAGCGGAGTAGCCTTCATCTTCAACCAGAAGTTCTTCCTTGACCTCAAAGAGGAGACAGGTGAGAGAGAAGCACAATCGAACTGCCTCATTATGTCGATAGCTGGCATGAACATGAATGTACAGGGGCATCTCAAACAGTGTGCTCAGTACAGAAGAAATATTTGCTCAGAAATGTTTCTGATTCTGCTCACCAGAAGGTTGTGTTTTTGTTTGTTTTGTTTGCTCTGGTTGTAATCATTGACCAGTAATGTAATGATTTGCTCAACCTCCTACAGTAAAGAATGAGATGCTAACACTGTTAATAGATACTCCATTGGTGCTTTTTAAAAATGTAGTCATTGAGAAACTGTGCCATTTCTTGCAGGTATCGATTTGGAGAACATTGTGTACTACAGGGACAACACGCATTACTTTGTGATGACGGCCAAGAAACAGAGCCTGCTGGACAAGGGAGTCGTCATTAATGTAAGTAGATAGATGTGTCCTTCACACTATCACACTTTTATTTTTACTTATTTGTGCACTATGAATAAATTCAACTTATTTTTAAAAAATGTGTTTGTAACAGCTAATTTTTACTGTATTCCAGTTTATCAAAATAACATGGATTCAATATCATGGACAATGACAAATATAATGTGATCAAATGCATCAGCCCTGCAACAGATAGCAACTCTGCAGAGTTCCTATTTTTGTTGTGACTTTGTCAGTGAGGTGTGGTCATTTCTTAGGCTGTATTTTGTGCTGCATTTGCATTGTATTTGATTAGGTGTTGATGGCATTCTGGCTGGGAGATAAAATAGCGTGGCAGTCTGTAATTGCATTAGTATAGATAGTGTGCAAGCCTTATAACCAGACTAAACTGCCATTTCGTTTCACTTCATTACTCTGTTTGAACCACTGAAAAAGTCAGAGACGTGGGAATTGCTTTAGAGGTCTAAAACCAGGCTATTTTTATACACTTCAGGATATCATGTCCACAATCTGTACCCGTCATATTTATTTTCCTACGCCTTTAAATACAGTAGGGCTTTTATTTCACTTTTCTCTGCAGCATTTCTAAAAAAAAAACCCTCATGTTATGAGAGCAGAACATAGGTGCATTTCTTTGTCTCTTTGAAATGCTAAGCTAAGCTCAGACTGTTTGAACTCTGCCTGACTGTCATGCTTTTGTTCAACAGGATTACGTAGACACCCAGATGCTGCTGAGCAGTGAAAACGTCAACCAGGAAGCTCTTCTGTGCTACGCCCGAGAGGCTGCTGACTTTGGCACCAACTACCAACTTCCCACGCTGGATTTTGCCATGAACCACTGCGGGCAGCCAGATGTAGCGATGTTTGACTTCACTAGCATGCATGCCTCAGAGAACGCTGCTCTGGCCAGGGAGAGATTTGGACACCAACTGCTGGTTGCACTGGTTGGCGACAGTCTGCTAGAGGTAAGAAGGAGCAAGCTGTGCCATGTCATGTTATGATAGCCCGGGTCAGGTGAGTACTGGGAGCTAGAAAGTAGGCAGGGTGTTCAGGAGCTGGACTGCCTGGGGAAAAAGACTGTTACACAATCCGGCACTTGTGGCTCGGATGCTCCAGTTTCTCATGCCAGATGCTGGAAGAGGACGGAAGAGGTTCTTTGTAATTTGGGCAAATATTGTTCCATTGTTATTTTTGCACCAGTCTGTGAGCTGCTCCACCTCTGCAAACTCTGTATGACCTTGATGATGCTGCTAACAGTCAGTGAGGCAGTTTATTGTTTCAGCAATTTATTCTGCACAGCTGCAAAGATAATTATTAGAACTGTTTGTTAAAGGTGCAAATTCCAGTAGTCAGGACTTCGATATGTGAGCTTCCGAAGCAACACATTACAAGTAGCAGAGCACCAAAATTACAGATCATGTTGCAGAAAAGGTCTGTAGTAAGTGACCTAAAACTTTTAAATACCAAGCTGGCCTGAGTGCTGCTAATTAGCATTCAACCTAATCACAAATGTTGATGTTGTTTCATTTATTTCTTTTATTTGGATCCCCATTGGCTTCATCAAAACATAGACTATGTTCTGTCTCCCTCCTGTACACTGAACCACACATCCATATGTTTGCTCTGTGTTCCTGTGCAGCCCTTCTGGCCCATGGGGACAGGTTGTGCTAGAGGCTTCCTGGCTGCCTTTGACACAGCCTGGATGGTAAAGAGCTGGGCTCAGGGTCGGAGCATTCTGGAGGTGCTGGCAGAAAGGTACACACACAAACACACACATATACAACATTTGAGATACACATGTCTGTGTGTTCCTAGTCAAAGATGAAGTATTCACTTCAGTCAATGTCTTTGGATGTTGTGTGTTTGGTCCAAATTTACCCTCATAGTTTGAATATGCAATGGAAGCTAATCTCTGCTATGTTGAAGCAAAATTGACTGACGCTTTGTATCTTTTCTTATTTTATATGTATTTATGTGTATACAGGGAAAGCATTTACAGACTACTTCCTCAGACAACACCTGAAAACATTGCCAAAAACTTTGATCAGTACACCATAGACCCTGGGACACGATACCCCAACCTCAACTCCTCCTGTCTTAGGCCGCACCAGGTGAGAAAGAGTACTCACTTTGCTTTGGAACAATATCCGATTCTTACTTTGTGGACAACCTAAACTGTTACAATGTATTCATTTTAAAATGATCTCTTGTCTCCATTGGTATTATTGTTTCTTTTCTTCTTGTTTCAGGTGCGTCACTTGTACATCAGCGGAGAGCTGAATTCCTGCTCTCTGGAGCGTGCTGCTACCATACGCAGGCCTGTCAATCTCTACAGACGAGGTAAGTGTAACAGGAACTGACAGATGCCGGTGTGTCTGTGTCTGTATCGTTTTCATGAGTGAATCTGCATTTCAAAACATGACTGCTGCTGACTCATATCTAGATTATTTCAGGCAGTGATCCGACTGATAGGAGCTGCTCTCTTCTGTTACTTTGAAAGGATCCTCATATAAGCAAAACCCGTAGCTGTTCCTTCATTTCCTTTTTCTTACTTGTAACATAAGTGACACGGAGCCAGAATTAACCACCATTTAGGGAATAAGTCACAATCTGAGGGTTGTTTTTACATGTAGGTTCTCTGGGAGGAGGAAGCTTTGATATGAGAGCTGGTAGGTTGTGGAGGGAACAGTCGAACACATTTATCTTGCCTTCCAAATTTAACATTACTTTATGCTCCTGTGTTAAAAATAAGCCTCTAATTGAAGTCAAGAAAACAATCACTAGATCACTCTGAAATGTCTATGCAAGTATAGATATAGATACTTATTTTTAACAACATGTGCTCACAGTGCTGTAGAAAAGGGAACCGATATTTCAGAAGCTCTAAATGCTGAACTGAGCTGCACGATAAACAGAAGTAAACAGAATACCTCAACACCCGGTCCCACCATTTCTCTCATGACCTTATTTACTGTCTCTTTGTGGTTTGGCTCATGCTTGTGTGACATCATATCCTTTATCAGCCTAAACTTCCTGACGCAGCCTGCATTCCTGTGGATTTACATGTTTGATTGTGAAATCTGACTTGCCTTGTCTCATTTGTAGAGTCTGAGATCAGACCAGCGAGGCTTCTTACCTGGTGCCAGAAGCAGACGGAGGGCTACAGGAATGTGACGATCACAGACCTGACATCTTCCTGGCAAAGCGGCATCGCCCTGTGTGCCCTCATCCACAAGTTCAAACCGCAGCTGATGTACGTAACATACGACAATACAGATAAAACCAGTATCCAGTGCTGCATCAGTCCATCTACTGTAAAACCAGTAGGGCTGGGTATCATAGTCCATGCATTTAAGGTATTGACCAAAAGAACCCAGTACCAAGTACTTCTCCAGTCAAACGATACCTGCATTTGATCCTTTTTATACCCAGATCTAGAAAAAAAAGACTATTTTTATGGTTTTGCTCGCAGCCAATCACCGCACGCATTCTTCAATATAATGCAATGTGTGATTGACCCACTACTGCAGCAGCTACAACCCATACAGTCTGTGGTAATAATACTTCACTTTACAATTTTGTACAGATATTAAATCAATATTTCAATAATTTGAACACTTTCAATATGTATTTCTGTAAAAATCATTCTGATGGGGGGCAGTGGTGGCATTTTACGCTACTGAATGCTTCCATTCACATGATGATCATCGAATGAAATAGGAAAAAAAAGGCATTGAATGAAGTACTCTACTGGTATCCATATCACTTTAAGGGTACTGGTATTGGTACTGGTATCATTGTTTTTTAAACGATACCCAAGCCTAAAAACCAGTGTCAGTAACATCTTCCTATCTTTCTACAATATTCTGTGCATACATGTTTTCACATAAGTGTTCTTGTTTTTTGTTCTCTTTAACGGCTGGTTGTGAGGAAATTCATCTGTTCTGGGTGTGTTACATATGCTTGGCATGACAGCAGCTCTTTGATCTATGTGTTTTTTCTGCTGCGCTCTCTACCTCCTCGTAACTTATCTCTGATAGATGTGAAAAAGACTTCATAGTAGCTGTTCTGTATGTAACGCTAGTATAGTGTGTACACACAAGTGTTTTCTGAGTGCAGCTGGGGAGACTCACAGATTTTTATCAAAAGGGCATTTTCATCTTCTCTCAAACAAAAACTGGTTGTTCCAGTATAATCAATGTTGACCTGAAGGGATAATATTTCTTCTAAAACATATTTTTATTGACTAATATGTAACTCCAAAGAACAGTTCTTTCTGCCTTGTAATACTGGACTCAGAGAGAAAAACAACTCATGTACCAAAGGACTCGCTGTGCTTTGCTACCCGCTATGAGGACACAATCCTTCCTGAAAAACAGACCTTAGTTTCCATCCTGTAGGGTTAGACTGCCTTGCACAGCATGGAATTAGTCAGTGCAACTGTAGATTAGTGCATTTACAAATCTAATTATATCCTCTCACACTTTAATTATTGCCTTCATACCTTTCCACATGCCACTACAATTTCATGTGGTCCCTGCAAGTTTCCAGGAACCACTGGCATTTTTCCCCTTCCCTCCTCCATATGCATGCCTGTCAGCAGAGCAGTCGGCAGCGAAGTGAGCAGGTCCGTAGAAAAGAAAGAAAAAGAAGAAAAAGTGAGCCTCAGCGCTTAC
The DNA here is from genome assembly GCF_963924715.1 of Thunnus thynnus. NCBI lineage: Eukaryota > Metazoa > Chordata > Actinopteri > Scombriformes > Scombridae > Thunnus > Thunnus thynnus. The sequence continues at coordinate 19,458,480 of NC_089517.1, read as the reverse complement.
AGAATAACAGCAGAGTTTGTGTGTGTTGCTGCTAGGTTACTGCTCTTCTTTACGTTATTTCTGATGGCGTCTGCACACTGTCAGCTTAGATATAGATGTCAGAGCTGCTTTATTTTTCTCCTGCAATACGAGAAACAAGTTCTTCAGCTGACCTGAGAATTGATTGAGTAAGATAAGTCTATGTGTAAAGTCATACCATTCTGCAGACGTTGACTGTTTTCATATCAGTGTGCATATTACGTTACACTCTGCTTACTGTCAGTCATCTGATACCTACATGTACAAAAGGAAGGAACTGTCAGGAGATAATCCCTTTAACAAATCTCAGTTACAAACCTCACTGTCACATTCCTGCCTCGTTAGTCAGGGTATGTTTGATAACCATTAGAGCAGCGCAGGTATGACACTTGACACATTGTTTTAGAGCTAAAAACAAATCCCAGGATGAACTGTGATAACTCAGGATAGGTCAGAATGAAACTAAAACCCTTATATCCACTGACACAGTAACTATATATTTTTTCCAAGCGTTTTGTCATATATGTAGCCTGAATCTCATTAAAGCCGCTCATTTTTCTCCATCAGAGATTTCGATTCATTAAATGAGGAAGACCAGGCTGCAAACCTGCAGCTGGCTTTTGACATCAGTGAGCGGGAATTTGGGATCCGTCCATTCTCGTCTGGGAAGGAGCTGAGTGCCTGTGAGGAGCTGGACAAGACCAGGATGATCACCTACCTGTCCAAATTCTATGAGCTGTTCCGTGGCACACCGTTACCTGCATCAGGTACTCTACTCTACACTACTCTACTCTACTCTACTCTACACTACTCTACTCCACTCTACTCTACACTACTCTACTCTACTCTACTCTACACTACTCTACTCTACTCTACTCTACTCTTCTCTACTCTACACTACTCTACTCTACTCTACTCTACTCTACACTACTCTACTCTACACTACTCTACTCCACTCTACACTACTCTACTCCACTCTACTCTACTCTACTCTACTCTACTCTACTCTACTCTACTCTACTCTACTCTGCTCCGCTCCGCTCCACTCCACTCCACTCCACTCTACACTACTCTACTCTACTCTACTCTACTCTACTCTACTCTACACTACACTACACTACTCTACTCCACTCCACTCCACTCCACTCCACTCCACTCCACTCTACACTACTCTACTCTACTCTACTCTACTCTACTCTACTCTACACTACACTACTCTACTCTACTCTACTCCACTCCACTCCACTCCACTCCACTCCACTCCACTCCACTCCACTCTACACTACTCTACTCTACTCTACTCTACTCTACTCTACACTACACTACACTACTCTACTCTACTCTACTCCACTCCACTCCACTCCACTCCACTCTACACTACTCTACTCTACTCTACTCTACTCTACTCTACACTACACTACACTACTCTACTCTACTCTACTCCACTCCACTCCACTCCACTCCACTCCACTCTACACTACTCTACTCTACTCTACTCTACTCTACTCTACTCTACACTACACTACACTACTCTACTCTACTCCACTCCACTCCACTCCATTCCACTCCACTCCACTCCACTCCATTCCACTCTACTCTACACTACTCCACTCCACTCCACTCCACTCCACTCCACTCCACTCTACTCTACTCTACTCTACACTACTCTACTCTACTCTACTCTACTCCACTCCACTCCACTCCACTCCACTCCACTCCACTCCACTCTACACTACACTACTCTACACTACTCTACTCTACTCTACTCTACTCTACTCTACACTACTCTACTCTTCTCTACTCTACACTGCTCTACTCTACTCTACTCTACACTACTCTACTCTACTCTACTCTACTCTACACTACTCTACTCTACTCTACTCTACACTACTCTACTCTTCTCTACTCTACACTACTCTACTCTACACTACTCTACTCTACTCTACTCTACTCTACACTACTCTACTCTACTCTACACTACTCTACTCTACACTACTCTACTCTTCTCTACTCTACACTACTCTACTCTTCTCTACTCTACACTACTCTACTCTACACTACTCTACTCTACTCTACTCTACTCTACACTACTCTACTCTACTCTACACTACTCTACTCTACTCTAATCTACTCTAATCTACTTAAGCCTTCTTGACTATACTCTATTCTATTCTACACTATATGTTATGCTACTCTACTCAACTGTAATCAACCCCTCTTGACTCTACTCTAATTACTCTATTGTACACAACACTACTTGATTGTATCCTGCTCTACTCTGTTCTGTGTTACTCTACTTTATGCTAGTCTACACTACTTAACTTTACTGTATTCTACTTAACTTTACCCTACTATACTGTACTGCACTCTATACTACTTGACTGTACTATTGTCTACTCAACTCAACTCTGTTCAACTCGACTGTACTTGACACCACCTAACTCAACTCGACTCTACTTGATGCTGCTCTACTTCACCCAATCCTACTCTACTATACACTACACTACACTACTGTACTGTACTGTATTCTACTCTAATTTACTGTACACAACTCGACTTGACTCTACTTTGTTTCATTAGTTAAAGACACTAAAGCCTATTGTGGTTCTTCTTTGTGTCTGGTCCCAGTCTTCTTTTTATGTATTCTACAACTAAAATATGACCAAAAAACAAAACAAAATTCCAGTGCAACAGAAGGTATTCAGTTTCCTTTGGTTTCCTGTAAAAGCTGTTTGTGCACGTGTGTGTGTGTGTGTGTGTGTGTGTGTGTGTGTGTGTGTGTGTGTGTGTGTGTGTGTGTGTGTGTGTGTGTGTATGTGTGTCGTGCAGTCCGTTAGTCAAGTATAGTGGAATGACAGGAATGTGTATTTGTACCAGAGCTGTGGACTGTAGTGGACTGAGATTCTTGACAACATGAAGACAGCTACCCGTCTGCACAGCAGGGCTATTTTCATTATTTAACTTCAGCCGACTATTTAGCATCTTCTGACGTGCAGCTGAGCTTTATTCTTTAGTGGAACATTTCTCTACATAGATGCAATAACCAGACCACTCATATAAATTTCCTAATCTACATGGACATTATGAGTTTATATTATTTGACATTTATGGCTTTGTGATGTGGAAAATATGAAAACTCTAATTCAGTCACTTGTTGTGCTGCAGATTCCAGAGGAGTGGATGAAAACAATGAAGATTATCCATCTAAAGAAGTCAGGAGTAATAATAATGTGCTCAATCTTGCTCTGCCCAGGAAACGAGTACCAAAGGTAACATACACTGCACCATTTAAATCTGATGTACTGAGGTTTATTGTCTCTGTTTTCCATTATCTTTATTTACTGATTAAGGTTGATTTATTTTATACACATTCCGTTTGTAATTCAGTTTTAAATGGAAATATATTGGAAGATTATATGAGATTTTCTTCCAAGCAGTTTATGGCTGATTTGAAGCTTCTTTTGACTATTGGATTCTCTTATGCTCTACATTCAGGATGAGAAGAAGTCGGATGGTACAGACCCCATTTACAAAAGGAGGCGAAAATTCAGTTATTTGGAGGAGGTTTGTTAATAAGCTGCTTTAAATTTCAAGCTTAATAACTATGAGGAGTTGTTGATATATTATCTGTTGTCTGTCTCTCTCCTCTGTGTCTAGGCCACCAATCTGTCCAGTAACGGCTCCTCAGTGCGAGAAGGACAGGAGCCAAAGGAAAACAAAGTGCGCTCCATGGCTACTCAGTTGCTGGCCAAGTTTGAGAGTACACCTAGTTACACCGTACGGAAACAGGTACAAAAAAACATAAAAATGGATTTTATGTAGTTTCCTTTTATTCTGTTCTAGTAGAATTATAGTTTCCACTGTAAGAATGTCAGTAAGTATACAGTGCGTGTATGTATCCATTGATTTATCTGCAGAGAAATACTTTTTATATCTTTCCTGGCTGCAGATAGTTAGAAATGGCTATTTGTCCTCTTTTCTATGGATCATAAATATGTTTTAAATTTCCGTTGTTGTGAGCTGGAGCTCTGACCGTGGTCTGTGGTTTCTCTGACAAAACTTTCCTCTTGCTAATGCTAAAGTCTTCTCTTGTCTATTATTTCCAGCTTTTAATCTCTTCAGCCTTTTCTATTTCTGTGCCTCTTTATTAACTTACTTTCTAACCTTTCTGCAAAATCTCAGTCAGACTGTGAGAGGTCCTCCCCGCTCCAAACTCTTGACCTGCCTGAGAATCTTCCCATTAAACTCGGGCCTCCGGTCCCACCTAAACCTCCTCCTGAGATACAGGTAGATTGGAGCAGCCAGATGGCAGTTAAGACACACGAACTGTAGTCTGAAACATTAGGACAGTCGCTAAAACTTCAAACAAAACAAATGCATACACACACAGACTTTTGCACATGTACATATACTGTATGTTCATGTACCACAAACACACAAGACACATACATCTATAAAACACAAGAGATACAACTTGTCTAATTAGGAGTTTTCAGTCTTTGATTATTTAAAGGGCCATACTGGTGGTTTGTCAAAGGTTAAGTCAAAGCTGTTTTGCTGTTGGTTCAAAAGTTCACAAAAAAGTTGAAAGTTGCAAGGAAATCCATAAACTGTGATCATTGTTTCATGAATTGAATTTAGTGTGGAGTTTCCCTGTCTTAAGTGCTAGAATGACTAAACCCAAACTTCAATTTTCCAGCACTTAGAGTCACACGCAGTAACCAGTTTGATGGCTCTTTGATTCGTTACCATACTCACATCTCTCCTTCTCCTGGTCAAACAAGCAGAGAGAGGACTTTTTCTTACTTTTTGTAAGAAGTTAAATATGTCTGAAAATTAGACCTGATATAATACTTGTCCAATAATCTGAATAAACCAGTCAAAAACTCCTCTATCCCATAACATCTGCAGTTGCTGGTTTACTGGCATTTATTGTTTTCATGAGATACATTACTGGAAAGTTATATACAGATCAGTCAAAACTTTGGACACACTTTCTTATTTAAGGGAATGGGAAGGTGTGTCCAAACTTTTGACTGGTACTGTATGTAAGGCAAACATAAAGAAAACATAAGTGTCACGAAAAGAATAATGTGAATTTGACGGTTTCCTCCATAAAAATTTTGCTGCTGGCAGTCGAGTCTCAGATGTCAGACTGCCCCTCAAGTTCCTGAACCCACCAGCAAAAAAAAGATTCAACAACAGTCCCTTCTCACAACTGTATTACCATGCAATGATTACATAACTTTGGCACAATATAAAGCAGACACTGTAATGGATTACCTATGCAAGTGGATTTTCGTGCTGCGCTGGCATGAACCAATGCCTGCCAGGAGGGAAGAAAATCAATCTAAAAACTTTCGGTATGCTTTGAAAATCGCTGGCGAGATTGAAAGGTATTTGTGATTTGTAGTTAATGGGCTGAAACATATAAAAGCTCCAGTATGGTTCTTTAAATGATTTGCAGTGTTTAAGTGGATGAAAAATAAACTCAAACTTCACTGTTTGGTTCCTTGATGAGGAGCCATACCACAGCTCTCATGTCCACTACTGTATATTATCACTTTCAGTTTGAAGTCAGTATCAGAAATGCAGCAAAGCACTTAGTCCGCCTGCCACCAAAGACTCTGCCCAAACCCAAGTTCCAGCCTCCGTCCCAGTTTTCTGTAGTGAAGCTCAGACATGTGGATCAAACACATGCTCAGACGAAGCCTCAGCCTGAGATTGCAGACTCCGCTGCTTCTTCTCCCTCCTGCCACTCAGCTGTCCTTCTCATGTCAAGAATTGTCCAGCGCCTCAGGGAGGTGGATGAACAGATCTCTGAGGTGAACAATATCTCCTGCTAAACATCTATTTTCTCTTCTTTTTCCTCCTTTTTAAACCCTTGTGATTGTTGCATGTTCTGATCCCCCAAAATGGCCCCAAGAGTGAATGTTGATTATATATCATGCCCTGATTATACATTTAGGTTTGTGTAATGTGTAGTCAGATGGTGAAGTCAGCCCCTAATTATCCAGCCCGACAAAATGGCAAGAGCAGGCCTACAGACCTGGCACAAGCTGAGACAGACACACTGGCAGATTATTGGCTGGTTTGAGTCAGAGTGGAACAGGTCAGGCAGGGCCGAGCTGCAGCCAGAGACTTACATCTGAAAATAAGCTATTTTGATTATTCAGATCGGCCAAAAGCCTGCCTGCCTGCCTGCCTGTCTCAGCTCAGACCAGCACTGCAAACATGTTCACCTTATCAAGTCATTTAATGACAAAATGGTGATGTGTTTAGTTTCCAGTGGAGTTTTATCTGTTTGGAAAATTTTCTTTAAATACGAGGAACAGACAAAATAATGGAAACAGTGACTACTGTAACCACTGCCTCAAAGACGGATCATGTTACTGTTAGTATAATGCCTATCAGCAGTATTGGTAAACCCCAGTAGTGTATGTGCATATATTATATTATTGGTACAAATTGTGACTGCTGTTTCTCTTTATCACTGCAGTTTATCTTTGCTTGGTATATCTTGTCAAGAATTTGGGGGCTTATCTCCCTTACATAATTGACTTTTTTTCTTTTTTTTGACAAATGCACCTGTGATTTGGACACAGATGATTTGGTTTTCTTGCAGCTGTTAGCTGTCTCGTGTTCCTTTCATCTCACTCCAAGTGTTGATCGCCATTCCCTAAACAAAAATGCTGCTAACCGGCATATTGTACGACTTTGTTTGGACTCATTATTAATGGAATAGTTCACCATTATGGGAAATACCCCTATTAACCTCTTGCTGAGAGTTAGATGAGAACATTGATGCCACCATCATGCCTGTCAGTTAGGGCTGCAGATAGCAATTACTTTCATTGTCGATTAATCCAACTACTATTTTCTTGATTAATTAATTAGTTAGTAAAATGATAAATAGTGAAAAAATGGTGTTCACACTTTCTCAGAGGCCATGGTGATGTCTTCAGTTTGATCGCTTTGTCTGACTAACAGTCCAAAACTAAAAGATATTAAATTTTCTGTCATATATGATGAAGAAAACTGAAAAACATCCCAATTAAGAAATAATTTTTCTCATTTGTGCTCAAAAAATGACTGAAACGATTATTTGATCATCAAAATATTTGCTGATTCATTTTCTGTCCATCGACTAATCAATTCATCGATTAACCATCGCAGCTCTACTGTTCGTTAAATATGACGCCAGAGCCAGGAGACAATTAGCTTAATATAGAGACAGGAAACAGCTAGCCTGGCTCTGTCTAAAGTTAAAAAAATACACCTACAAAAAGCTGACTAGTTAAGCCTGTGTATCCCCTTTGTTTAATGTGTACACAAACAGAAATGTAAAAACAATAATTTGTGGCTTTAGGGGGAGTTATGTGCTATAACTATGTTTTGGCTAACAGCAGCCAGCGTAGTGACTTCTCAGTCTCATCATCACAGTGAGGTTGTCAACAGAGACACTGCTGGGTGGATGGATAAACTGTTGTTCATTGTTCGCTGTAGAGGTGCTGGTAGCCTCCAGTCTTTATGTTAAGCTCTCGGCATTAGCTCCGTAGTTAACGCACAAACATTAGAGTGGTGTCGATCATTTCCTCTACATCTCTACGATAAGATGAGTAAGTGAACTATTCCTTTAAGTTGCTGTCTACATTATTTTGTCCATCCCTGTTGTATCAGTGTGTAGATAATCCAATTTTGCACATGCCTTTTTTTTTTAAACTAATTCTAAATTTAATGATGATCCTTTTAATTGATGCACCTATAAATTTAACTTCAACTCACTTAAGCCTTAAAGGCTCAATACTTCACTATGTGATTTATTTAGGTGCATATTTCTGTCTGAACCAGCGTATTTGTGTCTGATTCCTCTGCCAGGTCTGTGTGGCTGTCTCAGTTTTCTGTTCCCCTGCAGTATAAGCAACAGTACAGGATGGGGTGTGAAATTACTGTAATAACGCAGCCTTCGTTCCACACAGCGATGTTATTGTTCTCCTCTCGACAATACACACTCAGCTGTCAAACCCTGCTTCTTATTGAGAAAGTAGAACAGAAAGGTCTTTCATCACTGACTTTGTCGGGCTTATTAAGTAGTTATTAGTCTACCTAATTATGTCTTCACACACACAGAGCTCCTCGTTTTTTGGGGGGAGAATGTCTCACTGTACTGAGGAGGTGAGACTGGCATGAGACTGATGCCTCTTTTTTGTTCCTGTGCTCCGTGTCGTCCTGCAGAAAAAAGCTCAGACACAACAGAGTAGAGAGTTTCACTCAAAGAGTATAAAGGAAAAAGCGGTTCACCTTAGCGGGTTGTTCTCAGGAGACAGCTCTGCTGTGCTCAAGGTGACTATCTCTGGCTTGATCTGTGACCCCACCTTGGCCTTGTGTGTTGCACCCACTGAGTGTTGATTTGCATGTTTAAACACGTCATGTTTGGGATCACAAGTGTTGCATGGAGATTTTATCCCTTGTTTATTCTCTGTTCACCTTTTTTTTAACACTTAGAGAAAATAAACCCTAAATACAGAACATTTTGTCGTAATTAATTAAATGACTTTTTTTTTGGTTTTCTGTGTTATCATTATTATAATAAACCAGTGGTTATTTCTACGCCCCCCCCACACAACTATCGGTTCCAGTCGGTTCCAGTGTTTTTCATTATGTGCCCGGTGTATAACATTGTTTTTATATTAGAAGTTTGTAATGTAATTGTCAGAAGTGTGACGTTGTGAGATTCTATGTGTGTTCAGGTTATTTCAGATTTTACAAGCTTCTCAGTATCAGTGATACCCACTGTGTGTTTTAGTTGATGTTGGATCTAAAGCTGGATGTAAAGCAACAATACATAAAGAAATACAGAAAACCGAAAGCTACTAAGGTACGGAAGCAAAAAAGAAGACAAGTGAAATTAAAATTAAGATCGAAATAGACGTTTAGCAGTAATAGTACAACAGTTGAGAGGAGGTATTTTTGGTACCATTTGACCTGTTGTAGCACGATAAAACATAATTACATAATAAAACATGTCATCAATCTTTTTGATTTTGAATTTAATTGTATATTTATTCCGTTTTTATATGTTAAAACTTTATTAAAATGTTTAAAATTAAGTGATCGAAATGAACAGATCTTTCAGCACCGATTGTCATTGGGAACCACTGTTCTGTATGCAACAATATCAGATATACTGTAGATAGCACTATATTATCTCAGAGAAAGTCTGTTATAATCAATCTTGCATGTTGTTCTGAATATCAGCACCATTTTAATGTGGATTTAGTCTGGGCACATTCTTCCCGTCATTTCATATAATCATAACCATATAATTTCAGTAATTCTTGTGTGTTGAGAGGCCTCCATTTGTCAAACAGAACTATTTATCATCACATCTTTTCTACAGATTCAAAATTTGTCTCTAATAGTGACACATCTGCATTTTGTTAATAAAATGCAGTTTTTCATTAAAGCTTTCTTAATTCCAGTTATTGCTTAGAATAAGTTTCATAATGTGATAATTGTTCCACTGATGAAGGCTCAACAGGCAGCACACAGAAATCCTCGAGCTCAAGCTTTACGTTGATGTCATGTATCTTCTTAATCATAACAGACAGATTGATGCCAAACCATCTTTTTTTTGCATGTTAGCTTTTCTTTTACTGCTGTTTCTGCCCCGTGTGCTTTAAATTACCAGCAGAGGAGGAGTGTGTGTTTCTGTGGTGGCACTTTGTGGGTTCCTCTGCTCCACCCATCCCAAACAGTCTGCTCCAACTCAGCATCCACATGTTATAGCAGGACTTGTACCAGTTTAACATAAAGGACGGTCTCTGGGTACACAGTGCTCCATGTTTTCCAATTTTGGATCAAGTTTTATTCTTGAAGAGCAATTTGGAAACTATTTGGACATGATAAACTTACTGAACCATATGTGTTATCCTATAACCGTATGATTATCCTCTCTCTATAATTACACTTTACTGTGTTTTCCTCTGGGCTGCATGTTAGAGAGCAGTTGGGAGGAGTGTTGTGGGCTTTTAAGTAAAGACACCCACAGCTCGCTCATACCATCACCTTAACTTTCATCCAAAATATCCCCAAAAAGACATTCAGGAAGTAATGTTGTGAAAGAAAAGCTTTAAATCTGTGGGGAAAACATCCAGCTATGTGTGTTCCTCACATTATTACTCTTCCTGCATGTAAAACCCACCTCTGTTTGCAGTGAGCATGCCCACACCTCCAAGAGTAAAAATGTCCATCTCATGTGACCTGGACAATTTCATTTTCAGTATTCATGGTGCTAAGTCTTAACCAGAACAGCCAGATTGTTATATAAATATTTAAGGGTTCAAATTGTGGCAACAAATCATCAAAAAGAAAGGTTAGAATCAGTGTTCAGCATGTCAGTTTTAGTTATAATGAGATGTGTGACATAAGTGCTCATCTTCAAATCTGTCATCGTAACTCCTGCCTGTGCTCTGTTTCCCAGAACGACTCGGTGCGAAGGGCGTTCCCCCAGTCCGGTGACAAGTGTCACTCGTGCGAGAGGCGTGTTTATATGGTGGAGAAAGTTTGTGCCGAGGGGCTCTACTTCCACAGGGAGTGTTTTCGCTGTTCCACCTGCGGCTCTGCCCTGCGCCAGGGAGCACATGCCTTCGACTCCCAACAGGGTATGTGTCACATAAATGTTGGATCCACATGTCACTAAAAAAAAAGAGCAAAATCAGTATCTAGTTGGCTGATAAATGCACATTTTTTGTGATCTTACAGGGAAATTGTACTGCAAACTTCACTTTGATCAACGCAACAATGGGACAAACCTACGCAGGAATTTCTCTCTACGCTCAGTAAGCGCTTTGCACCTCAAACTATATTTTTATTCTTGCAATTTGTTGTAAAATATCTAATTTCTCTGTCTGTCACTTCCCTTGTCTTAGAATCGTTTTGGAAGTGAAGTTCAGGAGCAATGCGCTGTAGATGAAGAGAGCTCCTCCTCCAGCAGAGCAGCAGACCCGCAGAGTCAACCTGCAGCAGGTACCTTCAGCTCGTTCATAAGGAAACGACTGAGCTGGCCGCTGAGTGTGACTCGCTCTGTGTGTAACGCCCCCAAGTATCTGTTTCACCGTGTGCGTAAGACAGCACAAGCTGTCGCCGGCCACATGAGGGACAACGCCCAGGACTATGTGAACCTGTACGAGCTACTGAGTGTGAGCTTGCCCCTGCTGCTTGTGTTACCAGAGATTCTGCTGCAGATGTACACAGAGGTTGTGCCCGACGGGCCGAGCTCTTTACAGCCTCTACTGCTGTGGCTGCAGGAGCATGTCGGTCACAGGCTCATCTAAAGTCTCAGCTGTTAATAGTAAACCCTCAACATCACTCCAAACCGTTATATCTGTGGCCAATGTGCACATTAGCTGGAGTGTTAATGTCATATTATCATTTGTAGTTGTGCACAAGCACCTTTTTGATGTTTACTTGTCTTTTCATGATGATACTAGATTTGCTCTCAGTTTGTTAGATGTACTTTCTCATCAGCCAAAACACTGTAAGTTGCACATCCAACATTTTGCAATTTACTACAGGGGTTAGGGAAATTTGTTGAATATTAAAGCTGCACCAAATAATTTTACAGTGGGTTTAATGTGGAAACTGTACAGTAGGGTTAAAATAAATTAAACAAATAGGTTTAAAGTAGTTAAACTGCACATAAATACCTTTCATAAAGTAAAACAGGCCACAGTCTGCGCATGGAAAGACTTAAGACTGCTGAAATCAACATTGCTGTAAAACGGATCCTGCAGTTAAACTTGCTTTACTCAGGTCATTATGACTGACTGACTTTGTGCACTTTATCTTTGGGAACTGCCTTGTCGATGGAGCAGCAAACTGTCACACTACAGTAACACTAAATCCTGCTTTCATGTTGACGTTGAACAGCAGGCGGGTTTATTCTGTGCTCCTACCATATGTTTTTTTTTTTAATATACATATATGCACATGTGCAATTATCTCATTATATTTACCATACTCTGACCACTTTTATTAACTGTATCATTCATCTTTTGTATGGATGTCTCCCAAAGAATCCCTCAGAGGTTTTGATACTGTGGACTCCTCTTGGTATTTAGTTCTACTTTGCTGCCATCTACTGTTGACTCGCAGAAAAACCATGAAGGCACAAAACAAAAAGATACCCCACCCTCTCAATTTTTTTTTATATAACATTGCAAACTCTTAGATTTTAAAGAATTGATTTAGTAGATATGATTTACTGTAGACAATAGACGCTGGTGAGCATGCTGTGATGTGTTTGTATGTGCTTGCCACTCTTGCCATAATTTTAAAGCATGTTGTTGGAAGATCAACTGCAAACCTCTTTGACTGGAAGCCACCCGGTCGCTTCCTATTCAGATACAAATACAGATACTATCTATTGTTGCTGATGAAGCACTTTAGAGTTGCAGCGTATTTTGTTTAGCTTTAAAAAATATTTGAAAATGAATGATGTTTGCAAAAACTTCAGGCAGTTTTTAAAGTGTTTACAGCATGATATGCAATAATATGTTTGTGTTCTGCTCTCTGCTACCTAATTTTACATGTTGAATTACTGAATCTGCTACATGTTGTTTAGAAGGAGATAAATATCTGGTTTACAGTGCAGAATAAGTGAAAAACTGAAGTGTTTTAAAATACCAAAGAACTGTTTTTTATACACGGACTGTACTTATATAAGATAAAAGTTATACGTTTGTATAACAAGACAGCAGTCATGCAGACTGTGATCTGTACAATGGTGCCAACAACCAAATTTCTCCTTTCTTTTTTTACGAATGTCAGTATTTTTGTTTTGTTCTCATAAACATTTTCTACTTTTGTGCATTCAGTTGTTTTTATTCATGTCCTCTGTGTGTTCCCTGTGTTATAGATCATTTTTCTCTTTTCCTCCCATCAGCTGAAGCCTTTTATGAAGTGTGTGAGCAGGCTGGATGTTTAGGAGAGATGACATGTTGAAGGTGATCGCCTGCATGGTCACAAGGTCGTGTGTCATAGTTGTGACATTGAGTTACAATAACTGACCCAAAGTGTCCTGAAATGATTTAACAACATTTACAGTAATTAAATAATTAAAGATGCCCCTTTGCAGTGACATTGCATTTTGGCTAAACTTAACCAAAGACTAATGAAAGGCTTCAGTGTTTGTTATTGACCTTCAGCCTGTTTTTGGAATGAACTGGTACTAACTCAGATTGGTCCCAGACCTCTGAATTGCCGCCACATTGTTGCTTTTATTGTTTTTTTCAGCAGTTCAAATCAATAATCAAGTGACACAAAGTGTCAGTTCAGTTCAGCTATCAGGCTGCTAAACTAACCTGTGAAGAGAAGAAACTAAACAAACATCAAATCAGGTTTTATTCCAAATTTTTTGCATTTAGGTGAAAGTATTTTTCTGAAAGGGTCAACAAACATCTCAAAACATCAACTCGTCAAATCATTACCTGAAATATAAATATCAGTTAACTATTAGCCAATACTTAATCAAACAATCTCACCATTCAGTTGATGTTCTGGAGCTTTTGATCATATCATATGATCTTCCTCAGTATATGGAGTTGTCCAATTGTCATGGAGTTGTAGATGTTCAAATTTTAATTTTTATGAGCACTTCAAGTATGCACTTCATGACTCAATCTGCTGAAGAAGCTCATGAGAAGCTCCAGAAGAGCCACTGAAAGGACTTTGGTCAACTGTTGAGTTTTTAATCTAAATTATTTACCAATTTGTCTATACATTATAGACTGTCAGTAATCCATTGAGCTGATGATGCTGTATAAAATCCTGAAGATTTAATAAATATGCTGTCAGACTCATCTATGCCTGTTTCAGCTGGAAAACAGCGAACAGTACAGCCATGTTTAAAATCCACAAGTTCTTATTAATCCCTGAAAAAACCCAGACTGAGATTCAAACTCTAAGTATTGATAGAGTTTGGATCTTTGTACTCTTTGGATGATGAAAAGGTAAACAACTTGTTAGTTATTTAAGTTACAAAGTTGAACAGATAGATTGACATTTCTTCCTCATCAAAGAAGTGTGAAGAAAATGTTTAAGTTCAGCCAAAACTAGATAGTAAGGGTCAAAGTTAAGGCCTTGATGTTGTGCGACAGTTACTTTAGAAAAATACCCTTTTGATTTGTGTAACTCACACTGTTGAAGTCTCATATCAGCTTCAGTTGAATTTTATAGTGCATTCTTATAAAGAAAATGTATCATTTCCATTTCCACTGGAGCAGGCTATTTGTACCGGGTGTGAATGTATGAACATTGATCTCAATGACACTTCCCTTTATGGTTTTTTAAAAAAAAACTTGTTATTGATAATGTTACATTCCACAATGATCTGACAATAGCAGCAAAGATCCATTTTTCATACGAAGGTTGAATACATTTACACCATTCAGAGAAATGTTGATCTCTATATCTTTGTGTTTTTATTGTACAGCAGGATTAATGCCTGCTTAATAAAATACATTAGTAACCTCCTCTTTCGTCTATCTCAAAAGGAAAATTTTCTTATATGTTGAGGTAGAAACAGTTCAGGAATGCACTTACAGCTCAGAGGGCCGAAATTGCTTTTGGAATAACATGATTCAACTTTATGATGTGAACTAAAAAAAAAAAGTCCTCGACTTTACAACCTCAGCTCATATTCTGCAGGAGCTTCTGTGTTGCCTTTGCTTTCACAGTAAATATTGATGCTTAAATAAGCTTTCAATTGTTGATGTCCATCTTTTAACATTTCAACTGGCACCTTGTCTTACCTTCTTCTACCACTCTTAAAGGTAATACTTATGAATTCTGCTGTTATCCAAGTAAGTGTAGCATATCAATAAGTCAATAAAGGTATTTCTCATTAATCCATCACAGTGATGAGTGTGATGATAAACCGCTACACAGAAGTATTTCAGAGTCATGCAGGTTAAATTTTTCATCTAATCCATATTGAAACTGAAGGTGCTGTTTTTGCATCCTGCTCGCATATTTTACAAGTAAAAACTTTGTGTGAACTACTCCTCAACGTTCCTCACAGCTCGGCTTCCTAACAAGCTGCTATTTATTTTTCTCATTCCTCCTATTGTTGCTCCTCCGGCAACTCCAAACTTATATAAATATGTTCGTGCATCTCTGTTGTTCTTCTAATGATCTTTCTGTTCTGTTTTATGCTTGAGTGCTCATTTAGACTGATTAATCATATTGTTGGTCATATAAATGTAAATACATCTCCACATATCCTACGTTCTAAAACCCATGTTGTTAAGAAAGCGTTACAGCCAACACATGCGTCTCAATAACAGAGATTAACTACACTAAAAGATATTTGTTTAATCATTTGATTCATTTAATCATTTTATTTTGAGAGATCATATCTAAACCTCACACTTATATTCATGAGATTGTAACACTGTTTGGATGAGACCTAAACAGTTTAGGATTTAAAGTTTATTTCCATTTTTCAATTTTTTAACATACATAACAATAACTAATATAATAGAAATAAATGATAATAATAATAATGGATATGATAAGGGGTAAGATATTAAGATATTGTATTGTTTCCCTAAGTGAGCTATGCACCAGCGAATGACAAATTTCCATTATTGCCTGCATTAATGTTTTGTTGAATTCTTGAATTTCTTGAAGGTAAACATACAGATATTGTATGCAGCATTATTTATCCTTAGAGATATAGATCTGCTATTTTCCCCATTTTAGTCTTTCTATAGAAAAGTTGTTCATATGCAGCCACATTTCCAAAAGGGAGCTTCTGTCTTTTTCCAAACCCTCAATAAAGTCTGTCTACCCACCATTATGTCAGTTTGGATCAGTTCCGTATTTCCACAGTCTTTCACAGCTAATGGGTCACCCAACACATATAACCTGAGAGAGACTTCAAAGTCATTGTTAGTTATCTCCTTTATACAGTTGTGAACTTGTTCCCTAAAGTCTTGAATCTTAGGACATTAATGTGTCTCTGAATTCTGACATTTGAATTCAGCAGTCTGCTGTTTTTAAGGCCTAATTGAAGTTGTCTAGATAGTGTCCAATAGAAGTGAGTCTTACTTTTATATCCCTTGATAGCTTTCTTTGATTTTGTCATATCCTACTCTACTCTATTCTAACTCATTAAACAAAAGGTTTAAATCTTTTAATGCTGTTGGAAGTGTAGTATCCTGGCAAATATTTTGGAGTAGTATTGAGTGGCCTCATGACCCAGTCCAGATATTCAGATGACATCAGAGAGCAGTTTAGATTGCTGGTTACCCATCACAGTAGATGGCAAGTGCCTCAGTTGTAAGTGCTGCCACATACTGGATCAAGGGAGACCAAACTACTGAGAAGATTTCAGTAAATTGATTTTAAATAGATCTCCAAGTGTCTGAATCCCTTTACTTATCCACACTTTCAACAAGAATAGGGCTCCACCAACAATAACTTCAGGTTAAACCATATGTTTGACTCTGAGTTAAGGTGAATGTCTATGTTATGGATCCTAGCTTCCTTTTTCCAAATGTCCTGCAGATGAGAAAGGTCCGGGTGGGACTGCGTCTCAGGTGACAATCTGATGGATAAACATGCTAGTGGAGGGAGGGGCAGTCACACATCCTGTTCAATACTCGACCATGGAGGAGCTCTTTCTGGAGGGAGGGACCGTTGGGCAATATGTTGAACACTAAATGAATAATGAAGGAATGACTGGGCGTTTTAAAGATACTGATAAAAAAAATATCTAAAGTTTAATTTCAACTTGTTGAGGTTTCTTGATCCCATTTCTCAATGTTTGTTTCATTGTGTTTTCCTTTTAGAAGCTGCTACACAAGTGAGATTATCACTTCACCCTCTCATGACTGGGAATTATAACTGAAGGTTATTCATGACGTTATTGTGTAAGATTGTTAATAATTAATGGCAACTTTTTAAATGTGTGCGCTGCATTGCTTTTTGTGCTGCTGTATTGCCTTTTTAAACAATAAATGTATACACTGTAACTGACTTCTGACTGTGTTTATAAGATACAAAAGCTTTAGTTTTCATTTACTCTCAGACCTTAACTAATGAGAAAATGCTCATATGAGTTGTTTTTGGGAAATGTTTTAAGCAAAACAACAATTTTCAAATCAAAAACTCTGATCTGAATTGCACACCAAGTCACTTAAAGCTGGCGGTGATTGTTTAACTTAACATGATGATCTCAATTCACTTAAAAAAAACAAATAAACGACAACAAAAACAAAGTTACTGTACATGACAATGTGCCTGACATGGTTGTTAAAGCAAATGTTCAAATGTTCAAATGTTAATGATATTAATTTCCATGAAGAACCATGAATGTTTCTGTGCAAACATTCAATACAGACACCTTTATCTCATGAATATCTTCAGTGGTACTCTCTTTCAGTGTGCACACGTTGACCTGTATTCTGATACTAAAATACATAATGAAATTGAATTGCTCTGTCTCCACTTTAGTTTATCTTAAAAGGAAAACACTCTCTCATGTTGTGTTTGAAACAGTTCAGGAATGCACTTAGAGCTGCGAGGGCTGAGCCTTCATTGATGTGAAAAAAAAAAAGGCTTGGTAAAAGATTACTTCTGGAATGAGTGTTGCACAATCATACCTCAGAGTGTGAACTAAGAAGTCCTTGACTCTACAGTGCCAGTTCATATTGTGAATGAACGTCTTTATCGCCTTCGCTGGGTTAATTAAACTCTCACGTTTTCATGTCAAGCAGCAGAAGAGCCAAAAATTGGACTGAGAGTAACAGGTTATTACAGTAAAAGCCAAGAACAAATTCTACAATTGTTCGCGAGCAGACATATCCTGATATGAAATGGAATAAAAATATGACTCCCTGCAGTGATGTAGTACCAATGTACAATACTGATAGAACTCGAAAAAGTCATTCAGAGGAAGTTTTACCTAATTTTTCTTTTTTAATTATTTCAGATGAGTGGAAGGTATAATACAAAGGTTGTGTTAAAGATGGTTTCATGTGACAAACCTCAGTTAATTTGTGCCTCTTTTAAGGTTCACTGATAGTCAGCGTGCCTTTGATTAAAATGTAATTACCCTTGAAAACAGTTTATCTCAGTGCATCTGCCTCTTTTCAATGCTGTAGCTCATGATGAATGTAACCTTTTTACCACTTAAGGTTTTTAATGTGTGTACAATATTATATTTTTTTAAAAAGTTGGAGGATTAATTCACATCTTCCAGAAATCATTTACACATCATATACAAATGTATATTTTTATCTATTAATTTATAAATGGATTCAATAATAATGCATTTTGTAACCTTCATAAATAAAAGGTTTTTAAAAACTTTTTTATTGGTAATGTTACATTCCACGATGATCTGACAATAGCGGCAGAGATCCATTTTCCATACAAAGGCTGAATATAGCATCATTTAGAGAAACATTGACCTCTATATCTTTGTGTTTTCATTGTACAACAGGATTAATATCTGGTTAATAAAAGACATTAGTAGCCTCCTCTTTCCTCTATCTAAAAAGGAAAATGTCCTCATATGTTGAGGTAGAAGCAGTTCAGGAATGCACTTACAGCTCAGAGGGCCAAGATTGCTTTTGGAATAACATGATTCAACTTTATGGTGTGAACTAAAAAAAAAAAAAGAAGTCCTCGACTTTAGAACCTCAGCTCATATTCTGCAGGAGGCTGGAAAACAGTCTCTTTCTGTCTCAATGCTTTAGTATCTGGGATGAAGACATAAACATTTCTCAATTTACTAAACAATAAAAAGGGGTTTAAATTAGAATTTTAATCTTTCACATCTTGAGAAAAGTAAGACATTAAATGCAGTCGGTATATTTGTACGTGCAATAACCTTTTTTGTGCTGGATCTAGGCTCCAAACAAATCTGCTCACACAAACTGAGCTGACTGTGTTGTTGTGCTGCAGTGAAATTTTGGTGTCCGTTTTGGCACAAAACTGCTTCAACGTCTCCACAAACTCAAACCTTTAAATGCAAATCCAAGTGTGCAGGCCAATTTTTGTTGCTTTAGTTGATGGAAGGGAACAGACAGAGAGACCTCTCCAAAAAATCTCATTTATTTCTTGTGTGTTGAGTTTTGATTTTTTCACTTTGATATTTGATTTGGAAGGGAGGCGGAGAGCAACAGCTGTCAGATTTCAGGGTTGTAGAGCAGATAAAGTGATTATTATCACTCTGTCACATCAGCTTGTGTTTATTTGACGTTGCTAAAAAAACACAGACACAAGACAGACACAGAGACACATAGACTTTTATATGTAAAGGTGGTGAACTTCAGTTGTCATCTCTCTTTTCTTTGCTCAGACAGACCAGATATGCACAGTTAAACATCCTGGTGTTCCACAAAATACTAAAAGAAATTGTATACAAACAGCTGTTTTGGCTACATAAATGTGTAGTTGTGCAAATGACAAAACCTTAAAATGACAAAAGACAGAACAATAACACAGATGGTAAAATAATAAGCCTCCATGAGTTCTGTCACAATCTTACATAGGGAGGAAGATGTATTTGATCACTTAAAGGAGATATTTGAAGGTCCACTGTGTCATCATCTGATCAAAAGTCAAAGAACAGATCAGTGGATACAAATGCATTAACAACACGACATAACAAATATTGCAGCAAATTTTGAGAGAGAAATTTAATGTATGTCTTGTCAAGTATTTGCTGTATTTGTCTGGCTTCAAAATCAAATTATTTGACTGTATGGTAAATGTAAAGGTCCAGACTGGTGCTCTGACTAATTTCAGACAAAATGTCCTCAGTCATGAGTGTGGTAAGAGCAACACAATATTGTCAAAGAAAAAAAAAAAAGTCAAGTGGTTTTAGTTTTACTTTACAGAGCTGCGTTGTGTTCCTTGATGGGATATGTGGTTTTATAAAACACAGCACCTTGTGTGTGCATCTCTGTGGAGTTCAATGTGCATCTGTTTACGGACTGACCCTCATAACTTTTTCATCTTTTTTTTTTTTCCTTTTTTAAAATTAAATGACCTTTCCTTAAACGCAAAAAAAGAGCAGAATAGAAAACAAGTTACAACGGTGACAAAGATTAGCATTCAAGCAACAGAGCAATCAGAGCCTGAAATTGCACTGAAATTACAAAAGCCATGAAAGTTGATGAAAAAAATAGAAAAGCTGGGACGAGATGAATCTAAAAATATAATGTCATTATTTTAGCACTTTCACGCAAATCATCCTTTTAAACAGTCAAACACAAACCTCCAAAAGGAGAAGACACACAAGGGGCAGCCACAGTAAATAATCTGTATTCTGTTTGAACATCTACATTTCCTGAGAGGATAAAAATTATACTCAACAGAAAGTAGAATAAACAGCTGTAATTTAAGCAGATTTTTCTTACAACATTTTGTAGTGCGGCTATTAAGAAGACATAATGAGGCATAATGACGTAAAACAGTAAACGTAATCAGTTAATTTAGAACAAACCGATGCTGCTGTATAAGGTAAAACCACAAACATGGTAGAAATGCCAGTGGAAATACATAACAGAGCATCACAGACAAACTGATGCTCTGATAAACGAGCTCTCTGCTTCAAACTGACAAATGAAAGAAAAGGACTAATGGCAGCCAATGTCATTCTATAACATGTAATCCTCAGATAACAAGCCACTCAAAGCCTATCTGACTATCTCCTCCAACATAACAGGACACTGAAAGATACATTTAAGGCCCTGCTGGTTGATGAGAGGAACAGTGCTGGACAGTGAAGATGTCTGGTGATGCTGCTGGCCACAGAGGCTCCTCTCTGTCTGTATCAAGCTCCTGCTTTAACAGAGACAACATAGGAAATGTCTTTTTGAAAATGTCTTTAATCACAATTCACAAGGCAAGAAAAGTCCTTCAGTGTATATTGTTTTTCAGAGTGTGGGACCCTGTTATACTACTCATATCACCTGAAGGCTGTACATAGGCTGTGCCCCTTCAACCTTTAGCACTTTGTTGATTGTTGCGCTACTTTCTTGTTGTTTCTCGTACACTTGTCTACTTCCAGCTGTTTCTTACTTTAATGATGAAAAAAAAGCCGAGCACTCTCTCTCATTGCACTTCAGACTTAAATTTGTAAAGCACTTTCATACATGCACTTGTACCTAGTAGGAATAAATAAATACATGTAAATACATTATTCGGCAAAGCACAAATAGTGGGTTATATACGAATATTTGTTTCATACAAATATTTTTAAAATTATTTGTTTTTGGGAAGAAAAAAAACCCATGTCAAATACCAGTTCGCAGGTCAGTTACGTCGTTATCTCAGTCTCTCTCCTCTTCTCTGCTGTTACATCTATCAGGGGTAAGTCCCAAGGGACTCTCCATAACCTGTTGTTCCCCTTCTCCTTTCCACAAAGTTAGGTTGTAAAAAATAGGCAATAAATGAAAAGTGCAAAGCAAGAATTGCCTTTGAAGTTCTTCTACATGTTACATGGTGTGCTGTCTCCGTGTTATGGGTGCATAAATAGATAGAGGTCTGTCTGCAATGAGGTGATGAATAAAGTTTCAGTAGTTAGCACAGTCGTCTATGATCTGGGAGACTCTAGTTCAAGACCCGGTATGTGGACCTCCTTCGTAAGGTAGTTTATTCCTGAACACTTATTGTAACACTTTGATTTTCTAAATTTAAAAGCGTACAGCGTACAGGATTTTTAAGCCTCTTTCCACTTTTATTCAAATACAAATACAAATAATTTTGCTGCCTCAACAAATACAGATACAAATACAAATACTGGGCTCTCTGCACATCCCTAGTAGTCAGCTACTTTTTATACCACGGCTGGAATCGTTGTCCTCTACAGCTTGATTGTCTTGCCTCGCTTGTAAGTCACTTTGGATAAAAGCATCTGCCAAATGATAAAATATAAAGGTGATATAAATATTAATTCAACTGAAAATGACTAAGAAGATAAAATCACTAAGAACACATACAATTCTCCATTAATCTCTGAACAAAAGTTATACAAAATAATGACTTAATCCTTTATTTGCACTGATGCATCATCAAAATTGAAATACACCACCAAAACACAAAATAAAAACAGAGGATTTCTAAATTTCAATATATAAGGTATGCATTAAAAGAATATTAGAAGAGTCAAAAACCTTAACTGATTACATCAACAAATAGCTAAATACCTAAAATGAAGTGTAAAAAGACATATAAAGCTATATAATTTTCCTTCAACCTTCAATTTAAAAAAAAATTATGTAAATTTTGTTTGGGGAGAACAGGGATTTTATTAATATGTGCCATAAAATAGGAGAACCACAGAGTTTAAAAATACAATAAGAGTTTAATAAATTAAGTTTAAATTTATTTTATCAACTGATTGAATGCCAAAAGAAAAATAGAAAGCTTTATGCTTGTTTTTAAACTCCATTTTAAGTATTTATTAAGAGTATTATTTATTGACGTAATCAGCTATATGTTTCCTTTGTCTACTAGTCTTTTACTGGCTTTTGTTGGTTTTGGGGCTCCACAGCTGCATACTATATAGATATGTAGTAATCCTCTTATGCCTTTCTTATTATTTAAAATTTCATCCCTCTCAGTGTTGCATACATGTAAAAATGCCACACATTATTCACTAATCACTGTGCATTTTATTGAAAGAAAGAATGTTATTAAAGATCCTTGAGCAAATTGCGCGCTGCCTCCTCTGAATCTAACTGGTGCTCGGAGCATAATACAAATACTTGTAACACCATATTTTAAAGTAAATCAGGGAGCTCAAAGCACAGCCTTCAACACAACCAGATTCCTTCACATTTTTCTGTTTTTATCTGGACCCAAAAATTCCATCAAACCTGCTCACTCAGTCCATTAATGTTAAATATGCTTTCGCTAATTTGGATGTTCTGGCTGTGACGTTGCCTCTGATTGTCAGTGACAAGTTCAATGACAAAACATTTTGTAAAGGTTACTTTCATACAAAGTAATTTCTATATTGTGTTATAACTTCTTATGTTTCATTATAGTGTCTTTTTTAAAGTCAGTTTTATGTTTAGAATTTGCATTTATGAATTCAACTCGCCTCCATTGTTTTATTTTTTGTGAACAGACATTTTAATGAGATCAATAAGTATACCATTGATAATTCTGATTCAAACAATCCACTGTTTCTTTCAGCCGTCTCAGAGTGACAGTGAGTTTGGCCAGGCATCTCTAATATAGTGAGGAAATAGGTCTGGCAATGTTTAACAATTCGACAGTGAAACCAACAACCAGTGAGGGAGAAGGCAGAGGCCTGAAAACTGCAACTGAATAAAACTGTGAAAAGCTCTACAGTGAAGAATAGTTTTTGTTGCTCACATGACATTTGCTTCTTCCTTTAATGTAAAATCAGTTCAGAGAATTTGTTGTAAAAACAATCTACACCATAGAACAGCTGTACATAACGTGTAAATGCTTAAATCACTACTCTGGTAAATGAACTGGAAACAGACAAACAGAAAACAGCTCAGATGAAAATGTCAGAGATTATTACTTAGCCTCTCAAATAATGGTAACTCATGGATTTAGAAAGTCAAAGACAGTCATCATCTTTTATTAAAAAAAACTACCAGTTGCTTTCTGTACCAAATTTAAAAACCATCACACAACATAATAAAATGCCACAAGTGCATGCAGGAAATAATCATAACAGGAATTAAAAATTCTCTATTGTTACTCAGTCTATGTTTTTGGGTAATTTTGTTTTTTTACAAAATGTTTTATATTTCTGATTCTATTCACAACAAAGATATAAGATCATCTACTATGTTAATGATGAGGAGGGACAGTGCTCGATTTTTACTCCATTGTTAGGGACTGAACAGCAAGGCACAGGACACAGGTTTTTGTAGTTTCAGAAGGTGAGTTATTATTTACCCGCGAAAATGCAAAAGAACAAAGTAATCATGATTAATAATGTATTGGGCCCTAAAACAGGTCAACAAAACAGAACTGAACTCAAAAGACAGCAAACTGAACTACATATCAGAGACAAAACTGACCTGACTAATGACAGGAGGGGAACATATATACTGGCTGGCCAAACAATCTGACAGACACAAGGGGGGGCAAAACACAATAACTAAAATTAACTAAAAATAAATGCTACATATACAGTTTGCTGCTAACAAAATATTAACTGAGCAAACACAGACAGACACAGAGACACACAGCTATTAGTAAACGCAAACCTTCAATGGCTTCAGGTTTCATTCACAATTCAAAACTGCTTCAGCCCCTCTCTCTGTCACACACACACACACCAAAACAATACACACAAAGACACACTAACATACTGGCGTGCACAAAGACATATACAAACAACCCTCCTTGTCGCTACCAGTCTGATCAGCTAGCAGCAATCACATGCATTTTCTTCAGGAAATGCACATTCTAGTTGCGATACTTGCTTCCTCTCACTCTTGTTCTTTGCACTCTTTATTATTCTGCCACTTATTCCACAGTCCCTATGTTTTCGGACCTTTTCAATGGCTGCATAGTTTGTGCTAGAAAAAAAAACCCATTAAAATGTCAAACTGTGCAGTTCATTCAGCAGATGTGTGCTTTTCTGTTTTCTAGCATATTCCAGTGATTTTATATTAATTTTTAAACATCAACATTTATAATGGCAGTCTATGGGATGAATTATCTAACTGAGTTAGAACCTTTGTCACTTTGAAACTCAACTACTTGGACGTCCTTTATCCTACAGACCCCATTCCAACTTTAAAATGTTCACAAAACTTTGAAGTCTCAAAGTTGTATTTTGTGTTGTGATATATTTCGTTCCTTTGGAGCAATTTAAGTCCAAAGTGAGGGCTTTTACAGCAGTTTTCAGCTCTCACCAGTGTGCCATGTGATCAGGCTCCTCAAGTTCCTCTGTCACTAATAATGTTCAAATCTCTGAGCTAGAAGCTTTGTTTTAGGTAAATCAATTTTTCCTCAACAAAATTTGTCCTCTGTGTTTCAGGGATGTTAAGTTTGATATAGGTGCATGGCAGTACTCATCATTACCCTGCTCTTATAAACTAAGTTGGTTCACATGCTTATTATGTAGCATCTGTGACGGCCCTCTGGCTTAGGTTTGTGTCTTGCCTTGGGCTGCTGTGTTTGTTTCTCCCTTTAGGTGCAGGTAGACGGAGATTCAAATAATGCAACTGGGTGCACCCGGCCAGTCCATCCAGAAGGCATTTAGGATCAGCCATTCCATTCCTTGCTCTCTGACCTCATCGCTGGCGCTGAGGTGAACAAATTTCTCATGAAAAAAAGTAATCTTTTGCCTTCAGAGAGTAGTATATCCATGTAGTCTAGTGCTTTAAGTTAATGCTTCAGCAGTGCCTCTTTTAGATCCCAAAGTTGTGAGTTCGATCCCTGTTATGGGCTCAATAGAGTTGAAGGTGACACAAACGTTGACACACACTGGTGCTCCCATTCTCCTGATTGAGGATGATTGAACACTATCCCTCTGTTAAGATTCCTCCCCTTCTCTCTGCCAGAAGGACCATATTTCTAGCTAGCTGCTAGCTTGGTTAGCACAGTGCATTTACAGTCTATGGTTAACTGTGATAATGCTAATGCTAATGCTCATTTTCGCTAGAGAAAAACAGGATTAAAACCATTAAAACAAAATGTACTTGCCGGAAAACTGAACATCCGACTCCTTAGACAGTCTTTTAATACAACCAAATGCGGAACAAGGCTTTTTTAGGTGACCAAAATGTTAGAATTATTATGTTACAATCATGAACTGAAAACACACTGAAATAGCAAAGGCTAAGGCTACTCCTATACTCTGTGAATCTGGGGTTATGCCATGGTTACGTTACGTGACCAATGTTTTCGCCTTGGTAGCGACTTGTCAATCACAATGTAGACACAACCTAAAGCACATCCTACTATATTGTCTCGTCACTATTTTACTCTAAATGGGACCAGGATAAGATAAGTACAAAATTAACATCATGCTGTATTGAAGAAGATTTGAAACTAGCGATTGAGACCACAACCTCATGAGGAAACTGTTTACTGAGGTAATAAATCAAGTGAGAAATAGGGTCATTTTCTCATAGACTTATTGCAACTGGACTTCTTTTTGGAACCAATGGAGTCGCCCCCTGCTGGCCAATAGAAAGAATGCAGGTTTAAGTCACTCCCGCATTGACTCCACTTTTCAGACCTGGAGCTACCTGCTTGGTCATGCACAGACTTAAACAGCTTAAAGCATCTATTGTCTTTTTTACAAGAAACCCACCTACTAACTAGTTAACAACAGAAAATACAAAGAAGACGGCCAGGTTAGGTGTATTCAGCATCATATCCATCTAATGCAAGAGGGATAATAACATTAATTCATAAATCTATCCCATTTAAAGTATTAACAGTTGTATACCGGTTACCAGTCACCAAACTGCATTTTTAGATGGGAAGAAGTTTTGAGAGAGACTTGAATGCAACCAAACCATTTTCTGAAGCCTCATATTAACATCAGATAAACTTTAAATACATTCTATATACACATGCACTGACAGCTCATTAGGAAGGTATATTATAATAGCCAGTATGAACAGAAGGAATGATTACAGCAAGAAAAACATGTGTGTTGACTAGAAAGATTGTGTCATGGGAAAGACATGTTTTTTGTTTTAATACATCTTTGGCAAGGGAGAGGGATAATCAGATCTCAAGTGGGCATTAATAGATGATGGTGATCTACAAAGGTTCAAAATCTGACTCCGGAGTAAATCAGTGATTTCATGCACAGACCCATCTGTTTTGCATCTTCCTGATTACTCTCAAGTAACTTCTCCATTACTTCATAGTTTATTTAAGGCAGTATCTGTATCAGTATCAGTAACTCAGACGTCTGTCAGTATCAGTGATTTTGATGTGGCGGAAACCTGCAAGCATCCTTTTCCTCAAAATGTTCAAATATAGTTCAGCTTTCATGTTATAATCAAAGTCCTCCACTCAAATGTGTGTAACAATTGATACAAGAAGTAGTGGTAGTCGGGTTATTTTTACTACTCTGTACTTTCTTCTAACATGGTAGTGCATTGTTGAAAACCTATTTAGACTTTCCCCCCCTATACATTCACTTTGATCAATACAGGTACCTTTTTATGTTTGTGTATACTTTAAAATAATCATTAAGTGTTGAGCTTATTACTTTGAATTGATACACCGTATTTGACTTTTTAAAACACTGCAGTGATAAAAGGAAATCAGTCTCCTCAAGAAAAATGTACGGTATGTTTTTATGTTGGAGTCGATGGTAAAATGCTGCTCAAGGTTTGTTCCAGTTCATAGCATCATAGATGCTCTTAGTTTTGGTTGAGCATGCTACTATAAATTGAGCCCTGGATTTCTTGCCAGCCTCATCCTCTGACATTTAAGCTGGGATAGTGACAATGCATTTCAATAGCCCATTGTTCTGAACCACTATCATCAGTAAAGCCTAGGACCTGGGAGATGTGCTTTTTCACCAAAAAGCAGAAAATGATCACCCATAATCAGACATCATACGCCAAGATGTCTTGAACAGGAGCTTTTCCAGCCATTAGGTGTAATTACACTCCTGTATCTGCCTTTATATACCACTGTATTCATATCAAATAAGCCTGTCCACACATGCTAAGATCATTGTCCTTTCTGTCCTTTATATAGGACAATGGTTATTCTCACAGCAGTTAAGAAAAATACCTCAAAAAAGGTGAGCTTGGCGGGACTGACACTGAGGATGAGTAGTTTATATCTATTAGAGGTCCAGGAACTTGTGTTTGTTATTGATTTATGCTGGGACCTCAAAACAGGAGAATCTATCAAATGCTATCTATATTCTTCACTATGATGGCTGCTCTTTCTGCATTTGAGCAGCCACATTTGAGACACATAATGTTCAGGCTTTCAAAGATGTGCAGCACTATGAATTTGTACAGTAAATTTGTATTTGACAATCCTTTGAAAGTCTTATTCTATTGTAAAGTAGTGGCTGAAACAATTGGCGCAGCAGGAATATTATTCCTTCTGAAATATTTTGCATCATATTGTAGGTCCAACTATTTTTTTGCCAGATGGCAAAACTTTGACGGTGCTCTGATTATTTTTGATGGCCGCACATAAAGCCTTGTTCTAAAAACATGTATCTGTGTGATATCACAAAATCCTCTGCCGCAGATGCAATCTGCATGCACATCTGGTCATAATCACATTTTAAACATAGGTTATGCAATAATCTGTCTTTAATGTCTGTGTCCCACTGGCAGTACCTTCTATTGAACAGGCAACTGAGCTGCCACAGAGATAAAGAGATTTGGAGGCAAGTATGCAAACTGTTTAAAACTGTGATAAAAACACACAAATGGGTGCACCAGCATATTAGATGTGAAGCTTCATCTGTGAAGGTTTTGTATGAACTTAATTTCATCAAACGATATATTTTACACAGCTTCTCTTACACCCTTTCACATACTGTATGTTTGTGTAGATATACTGTATGATATATAGTTTATGTGGATGTTTGGGTACTTGTAACAATACTGTATGTTTTTACCTGTGTCCTTGTCATATTTGTTTTTTAACCATAAACTACTGCATATTGCCTGCATGTGTGGATGTGTAGGTTTATGTAGCAATGCAGCCGATAATCATTAGAATATACATATAAAGATGATGCTGATTAGTAGCAATTTATCTCCTGAAGCATCAGCTCTGAAGCAGCATTATTGGACTGTTGTCATGTAAGTTTGAGCATGAAATTTTGTAATAGCAGCAGTTGCAGCAGCAGCAAGTTCAAATTTGTTCAAATGTATTATATATAACCCCCATTAGATGTACTATGTTGTTTTTGAGCAACAGCAGCATGGCAGAGCATAAAAGTGAGCTAAATCTTCCCAGTTTAATAGCTCTTAGTACAAAAGCTACATTGGATATACAGTACAGTACTGTAGTTAGTAGAATATGTTGTGTGTGTGTGTGTGTGTGTGTGTGTGTGTGTGTGTGTGTGTGTGTGTGTGTGTGTGTGTGTGTGTGTGAATATAGCAGCAGCTGGAACTGTCTGTAGAACAGATTCAAGCTTTACTCTATCCTTCTAATTGAAAGGGACACAGTTTCACATTGCAACGGGTACTAAAAGTAAAATGTATTAAATAGATGTAGCTTTCATTATGCATAATGTCAGGCAGAATGCTGTTTGATACAGTGTACCATTTCAATTTTTAGACTAAAGTAATCCCAAACAGATGTCTCCTCATGAGGTGAGTTATTACTCTATGTCATGAGCTGTGGCATTTGTAAAAACTAACCAATTAGATGCAATATCAGCACATTAAGTGCAGCACATTTAAAATTAGATAAGGTATAAACATAAAATAATGAAAGCAATGCAAAGTAAAATGAAGTAACAGGGTCAATTTTACAGAATGTAAAAAGACATTTTGACATTTTAGTCAAGAAGAAACTGATTACTGATATTTGGATGAAAAACTCTACAAGAACATGTTGGCAGTACAACAGTGTATTTTCGGATGCCCCCATGGCTTATCATTGGGTTGAAACACTGACCATAGACTACAACTTTCTCTCCTTCGTTCCCTGTCATCTCTCTACTGTATAATAAAAAATCCAATAAACAATTTTTAAAAGTGTATTTTTTTCCACTAAGTTGCCTCATATTCCACAAGTGCCACAGTGATGGAATATTGAATATCGGCTGCAGTGAACCAATCACTATTGGATATTTCTGCACTGCATGCAGCAGTAATTTTTGTTCATTAGACCTGTTGGTCAACTACAGAATACCTTATATTTAATGGAGTCCTGTTTAATGACCAGAGTGGTGGCTGTGCTACATACATTTATTACATCTTGCTTATAATAAACCATTATGGAAAGCATGGCACCCTGCCGATGGCTTTTATATCTGTTAAGGCAATTATAGCTCACTAGAATCCAGTTTATTAGTTGTTGCTTTGATTTGAATGCCGTATTTTTGTTCATATTCAAGCCTTGAAGGAATGGTCACTCAATATTTCCAGAGTGGACGGCTCACTATGTTGCCTGTTTATTTATTTTACAACAAACTTGTTAACCTGGTACAAGCACAGTATGGGTTACCATGGTGATCAAAGTGATGCAGCTTTGTGAAACTGGGAAGCTTCAAAGTTAACTCACTTTTGAACTTTATGTTCAAATGTATGTTTACTGTGCTCCTTACTGTCTGATTGATGAAGCACAATAAAAAAAGTTAACCCTTACATACTGTTCATATCCTGACCCTTCACAGTATCCCCTCATAATTAGTCTCTATTCCAAACTTTTGAATCACAAATCTATTTTTCATTCATAAATACCTCATCATCCATTAAAAAAATGGGTGATCAATCCTTAATGAAGCTTTCAGAGAGCAGAGAAAGTGTATTCTTTAGGTTTTACACTATTTGTAAATAAAGAAAAACGATAACCCTACATTATGGTTACATAAAACAAGATAATATAAAGGCCATAATGATTTCAATG
The DNA here is from genome assembly GCF_963924715.1 of Thunnus thynnus. Classification (NCBI taxonomy): domain Eukaryota; kingdom Metazoa; phylum Chordata; class Actinopteri; order Scombriformes; family Scombridae; genus Thunnus; species Thunnus thynnus. The sequence continues at coordinate 19,427,865 of NC_089517.1, read as the reverse complement.
AATTTCTACTGAATGTAAGGAATGCAACATCAGTTTTGAAAGCAATTTTTGAATAAAAACTGGTCTAATTTATCATTCTCAAATGTAAAAATTGGTCCGTTTGACTTGAACAGTATGTAATGGTTAAGTTCCAATAAGTTCACTTAGTGGGATACTGTAAATTTCAGAAGCTGCGTAGATCACCATGGTGACACAGGCTGTGTGGCTAACCTGTTCCACAGCAGAAAAGCTGAATTCACGTTAAACGACAACTGTGGTCACAGACCTATAAAATCACTTTATCTTCCAGAAAAGTTTTGCACCAAATGCTCACTAAAACTGGCAGATAATTAGCTGACTATAGTTATTTGTACTGATTTAAATTTTCTGTTGCATATTAATTGTACATTGGACATTTTTTCATAGGATAATAATCTTTTTAATCCAAAAAAAGAAGATAATCTGCTCACTTGAAGCACTGTATATGTGAAGTGCAGACCAAAATAAATAAATAAAGTTTAGAGTATATAAATGTTTAACTTTGACACTTCTTACAATGATCTGTGGGCCTACTTATGTTTTGTAATGGTTTGTTCTTCATGAGAAAACCACACTTAGCAACTTGAGCTTCACATTTTCTATAATTTACTGTACACAAGTTTCTTATCAAAATAGTTGTCTCTTGGCTACATGAAACATAGTGTTTTACAGTCTATTGGCTTTTACAATTTTAGTTAAGCAATGATTTTCCTTTTTCCTTTTGTGTGTATTTTCAAAATCCTACATCTTACCCTGACATTCATATTGCACAGAGTTAAAAATGGGTGTGGGCTGTTAGCTTTTGAGTATTAGTACCTTTCTCTTTTGGAAATAATGTTGATATTACTTGTTTGTACTTGATTGCTGCATGCATCATAAAGAATCTAATGTCTTGCAACACGAGGACAACAGGAAGATCCTTGTAATTATTAATAATTATTAAAGCTTTTGTGGCCCCTACATAAACAAAAGCATTAAAGATGGTGTAGGAAAACATGCAGAATACAAGGAATATGTGTGTTTTGAGATTAGTGCAGCAAATTGAGCAAATTTCTGATCTGCCACAAGGGGGCATTTCCAAACAACCTGGTTTGAGACAGTTCAACAATTAATAACTTTTTATTAAATTATGCCAAAATGATGAGGCACATATTAAATGTGCAACATACAGAAAATTCAGACCAGAGTTGTTTATTTTATTTGTGGTTTAAACACATTTCAAACTGAATCACACTAACTAAAACTTTTAAAATATATACTCAATATACAAAAAACAAACACATGAGCACTTATACACAAAGTGTATGAAATAATCAGAAGCTTTGGTAAATGGGATGTGGGCTCCCCCAATCCTATTCATTTAGCTAGTAAGTGGCCCTCACTAGTCCTTCTCTTATCTCTGAATAAAGCAAATCAGTGTGGCTGACTGTCAAAGCAGAGAGCCAGGGAAGCACCTGGCCTTACACGGCTATCTGATTAGAGGAGGTTGCAGGCCAGGCTGGACCAGAGCAGGCAGTGGCAGCGGCAGGGCAGATCTGGAGTAAAATGAACTAAACCAGGCTAATTCTATTGCACCACGGCCTCCCTTAGAGGCTGTGAGCAGCAGGTTCAAATCAAAGCAATACCATAGCACAGACCAACAGTCTCTTATCAACCCTGGAGTCACAAATGAGGACTTAAGCGCTTGAGAAACTATAGCTTCACCGGCTTGGAACAGCTGATTTGTGTTCTCTGAAGCATGTATTTAATGATTAAACTGTTATTATCTATGTGGTGTCCCAAATAGGTTTATGAAAAAGAGTCCTCTGACATATTTTTATCTCAGTTGAAAAACACATGAATGTTGAGAGCGACACAGCAGAGTGAAGGCATTAGTGAGCACAAAAAGATAAGGATTACAAAAAGGTTTGGAGTGTCTTCTGCTTTTATCTATTTGAAGTTTTTCAGGAAGAATGATTTTCAGATTTCAAGACAAAATGAAAGGAAGGTCCAAACAAGATGGACCACATATACATATATTGTTCATACAGCATAGAGATGCTTGCACCTCCTTTGGGTCGTCACAATGAAAAATGTGCAAAAGTGTAAAGAAGAATCTTGGTTGGCAAAAAGAATTAGATTCAAAATTAGTGTAATGTACAGCATGCTGCCATCATTTACACATCTTGTTTAATGCACAGGTTGCTATGGTTGACACATTTGGATGCCAAAAGTGCCTGGAAGCAGTAATTAAAAGCATGTGAACTAAAGTCAGTTCTTTATTTCTTTACTCGTAATAATTTACAAATTTTACTGTGAATAGAAAAACAAAGTATTGAAAACTAATCTAAACCTTTGCAGGTTCATGGTGAAGAATGGTGGGAAATATAAGGAGATACAGTATTTACTGCAGGCTGTCATTACTTGAGAAAGCACCATCCTAAGTCATGACCTGTTGGGCCCATTATACACATTATTTATAGTAAGGATACTATTAAGAAATCTAATTGGTACAGGGGCACCTGAAAACAGCAGCCTGCCGTGCAAACAGAAATGGTTTATAATTACAGTGTTATTCCTGAACAACTATGAGACTGTTTAAAAGCAGGGTCAGGCCCATTAGCCAGTTTTTGTTCAGTTTTGGGGGAAAAAATTGACCATTTGTGGGCAAAGTGTACACATAGTGCAATATAAGTGCAGTGCTGGTGAGTGCAGGTCTGAGTAATGCAGACGTAAAATCTGGGCTTTGACTTGCTCTGGTGGGAAGAACTGGCACCAGCCAAAAATGTGTTTACAGCCATATCATATTTGTCATTTTTCAGCTGCATATTAATGACATTATACGCCCATCAGAAACGGTTTCATAAAAACAGACTGGATGATATTTTCTTTCTTTCTTTCTTTCTTTCTTTCTTTCTTTCTTCTTTCTTTCTTTCTTTCTTTCTTTCTTTCTTTCTTTCTTTCTTTCTTTCTTTCTTTCTTTTATAAAAGAAAAGGTTCTGTAATAGCCTACTGTGCATGAAGACAAGTCCTTTGATTGGTCACTCCTATAATGGATTACCAATTGGACAGTCCCCCAGGGGCCCTTGAACTCCAGGGGCCTCGACAGTTCCAGGTTTACTGTGTGCCAACTGGTTTTTGCTAATTTAATTTAAAATGTGTTTGAGAATTATCATCACTATAGCACAATGTTGACTGACTAGATATTGGCCTTAAAGTGGGCTCTGCTTTATCAGAATTAGACTTTATTCACCAAGTATATGTGTACAAGGAATTTGTTTTGGTGCAGGTGTCAGAACAGCAAAAATGAAGAATCAGGATTGCAATAAGATAAAAAAAAGAAGGATTATATACCTAAAGAACAGAAATATAAAAAAAACCCATAGTGAAACAATTGTAAACATTTATAGACGGCATATGATAATATGCAAACACTTTGTAAGTTTTGGAGGGAAGTTAGGTTTTGTGTGATAGGTCATATGTACATGATATGCAAAGATGCAATAATATAATGTAATGTTGACAAATGAGTCCAGTACAATGAGCATAGAGATAAAAACACAGTGCAAGCATTCATAGAGTGCAACAGTAATTTGTTATTATGACTTGAAGGAGTCCCTGTGTTAAAATCTAGTTTTAAGACCCTCATTAATTCAGTTTGGTATTCAGTTATGTCATCACAACTTGTTTGCATACAAATGACAGCTAAAATGTTATTTACAATAACAAACATATGTTGTTGTCAACAGGACACTACTCAACACCGAAGATGCTTGATTTATTCAAAATAAACATCCTAAAATGATAAATAAATAATGAAATAACTTACACACAGTAGCACAGGTAATATGTTATAGGTAATTTAATATGTAGGTAATATGGTTTCATTGTACTCAAGTGACGCAGTATATTTTGCTTTTAAATGTTCAGTAAAAACAAATAAGAAAAGGACTTTTCTTGTGCAGACTGGCAGATATGTGTGTATTTATAGACGTGTGGACCTGAACCACCTGTCTCTAATAAGTGGAGCATGCATTTGAACATGTGACGCTCCCGCTTTTTCGTTTATTCTCTGCTGACACATTTATCTGTCTTGTCTCATTTGCTACCTATACAGCTTATATGACTGCACCACTCATGTGGCCACACCCTGTTACACAACAGTTGAGCGATTGTGAATGAACAGGGTTGTCACAGAGTGAGCAGTTCAGTGACTTTGAACAGTGGTTTTCTCCAGGAATGATGCAATATGACAGCTGCACAAGATAAGAACATCAGAAATAATATATCCATAATGTAGTTGTAATCATTTGGCTATGTCATCTACAAAATACTGTCTCCTCTGGGTGCTCTGACCCTGAAGTTTTCTCATATGAGGGAATTTTCTAAATTTTGACACACGTGTGAAGCTCTGCTATGAATGAATTGAGATATTTCACAGCTTAGTATTTACACAGACCCACTGGAGACCTTTCAGGATATTCAAATCTTGTGGTCAACATGTAGCTTTCAAACACTGTCAGCTGATGAATAACCACTATTACAGCTGAGGTACTGTTGTTACATACTGCTGCAGAAAAAAGACAGGCTCTCTCTCACTTTAGAGGTCTTAGATACAGCTGCCTATTGATGATTAATAATTTGTTTTTGAGGGAACGGCCAACACCCAGGAGAATAGAGACGGTCATATAACAACAACTGCTAAGATAAGTGGCTACTAAGCTATACCAGGAAGTACATATCCAACAGACTGTACTAAAAAGTCAGACAGTAAAATGAACACAGTGACATGAAAATGTATTGACAGACAATCCTGTATGAAGAGCATTTAAATCACACACCTCCCCGTGCTTCTCTCCCAGCCAAACGTGCACAGACAGGTGTTAAAAGGTGCTGATGGATGTCCTCAGAGGGGCAGTCGTTCATCTTCATAGATCCCTTTCTTTTGAAGGATTGGTGTCAAAACACTGGCTTCTAATGGATGACTTGTTCAGACAGGACTGCAGTTGTGTCTTTGACTGGGATTTCTGTCTATAACTGTTTGAACTCTCACTTGTAAATCTGCCCGACTCTACCTTTCTACAAATTCTCTGAATCTGTGTACATTTTGAGCACGTAGTAGTAGTAAATACGTAGTAAAATATGATAACACCTATTTCTTTCAGGTATGACGTGGCAGGTGAGACCTAAAATTAACTAACTTTTTGTTTACAGATTAGAGTTTTAATAGATTTTAAAATGACATATAAGATAAAATTTGCCATTAATCCATAGCATGGCACATAATAAATATATCATAGTGCTGAAGAGAGGGGCTTATTAGAGAAAAACAAAAATTAATGCACTTTTAAGAATCTATGATTGGTTTATATGCTGACAATTATACCCAGTTGGAGTTTGTTTATACTCGTGACTATAAAATGACTCTTTACTTTTAGTTTCTCCACACCCAATCTGCGTGTAGGCCTGCTCTCAACGCTCCACTCCTCTCCTGTTTGAATTTGGCCCGTCAGCTGCTGCCTTTAAGTGCTGTCAGAAATATTACATTCCTGAATTGAGTGCATACGCTTATGAAGAAGTGAACGTGATCGGAAAATAAAGAATTCCCTTTTTCATACTGAAGAAGTGACTTTGTGGAAGGTATCTTGAGGGAAAATGACAGACGACAGAAGAACCATGTCAGCAACGTGTTTGGTATTCTTTAGGAATTTAAATGAAACGTTAATCTTTTTTCATCAGCAACAGGTCATATGGAAGTTATCATATATACCAGTTTAAAACTTTAAGTACAGTTCTTCTCAACATTCAAGTGGTAATCATGACTGGGAGTCTTGTAATCTACCTTCATTATATACAAGTTGGTAATACACAATGTTTAGCAAATAGATTGAGAAGCCTTAAGTCTGCCAAAGCTCATTATTCAGTGTAACTGTAGTTTGAAGCTAATTTGTTAAATGCACACTTTTCTTTTAACCACACATGACCGACTCTGCCCATATCATACAACTGTGTATCTCAGTGGTAGAAAATTCATGTAGTGTGTAAATTATGTTCATAATTGGTAAGAATGTCTAGAGGTGGCATGAACACTAATGTAGCCACGGCAATCCTTCAAATTACCACTTTCCATCACACATGATGCAAATGCAGCAATAGTATGTTATTTAGAAAATAAAACTGGTTGGTCTGTGATAAAAAGAGCCAGTGAAATGTGTTGTTGCAACATGTGAAATTCACATGTCAAAAACCCACATGTCCCAGTATCATGTGAGTTTTCTTTTACTGGGAAATGTTCCAAAACTACATGTGCCAATATAAATTAATTACATGTGAAATATTTTAAACTCACATGTGCCTATATGTGAATTTATCACATATGATAAATTGTTGACTTTTTATGTCTTTATGTTGTGCTTTTATGGTACATCTTTATAAATTACCTTTGATGTATTTGTTATTTTTTGTGTCATATTATAAATATCTCAGATCAGATTTTAAAGGTCGCTTCCAGACATAAAAATGCACTGCTTGGCTTAATAATTTGTGTCAAATATGTTTTCCCAAAAAAAGACATTCACTTTCCCCATTAATTCTTAAAATGACTTCTGCTCCTTCTATTTATAAAAAATCCAGAATATTTCCATGCAAATATTTTTCAGTTGGACACAAGATGTCTCCTACTTCACTGAGTCATTCCTCTGGTATATGTGCACAGGAGGCCTCAAGTTTCCATATCACTCTTGTGATAAGTTTCATACTGGACCACAGTTGGCTCCAAGCTAGTTGTGATGTCACAAATGATGCTCGCAGGTACTGTCGTATCAGTTCTGCTGGGTCTCTGTTGAAAAAAGTCAAGGCCAAACTTCTCTTTGTTGTTCAAAAATCAGGAGTCAGAGTTTCTGAGCAGCAAAAATGTACTTTAATGCCAGGCAATAAAAGAGAGCAATACAGTGTTCATAATAGACCACCCCATTGCTCTGAGTTTCGCAACTCAGGGCGTTGTCTTATATACCCTAGGGTCAGCATATGTCACGCCTTGTGTCCATCCTCTTCGTACTTGGCCAAACACACCAATATTATTTTTTTTTACGTCACCTGTTGTTGGCCCAAAATCTCTGAAATAGGTTTTGGCCCGAGCTGGTCATATCTAGCATGACGACTTCCATCCAGCTAAGGATCATATTATACCATTATTTTCAGAGCTTCCCCTGGCTCTCTCTCCACTGCAATACTTCTCCTCACACCCCCCTTTTTCTCGCTCCTTTCCCACAGCCACTCTTTTTTTTCCCCTTTTTTTTTGGAAACACTGAGTTTGATACAAACACATGTCAAAGTGAAGTTTAACACACATTTAAAGTGAAGTTTAACACAAACACACCCTCCAGTTTATCCAGTGCATTAAGTGAGATTCTTTTAAAAAATTTTTGTGCCCTTTCATTGATTATATGTGGTCTGAGAGGTTATATATTCATTATAATGACAATTCAACACACCACTACTTATTACTTATGATACTTGTCATAATCATTCTGTGCCATTAGGTTCTTATCCGTTTAGCAACTCATGAGTCTTTATAAAATTACACCACAGTACACATCTTAAACTCATATTTAAGGAGAGCTCCCTCAGCAGATGAATGTAAAAACAGCCCACTAAATTAAAACTCTGCACGTACATCATTCTGCACAGTGAAGTTCCAACATCCAACTGAAGAAACAACACACTTTTGAGTGGAGAACTTTAAAGGATAGGTTCACAATTTTTTTTAGTCTGTCTTAAAACAACAGTCAGGTGTCCATATGAACACTGAAATAAGTTTTCCTTGCTGTAATCATTCCTCCTGTTCATACTGGCTGTTAAAGGATTCCCTTCAAATGTGCTTTCAATGTAAGTGATGGGAGCCAAAATCCGCAGTGTGTCCACACAGTCATTTTATACATAAATGCATTTAAAAGTTTATGTGAAGCTTATATGAGTCTTCAGCAGTCTGAGTTAGTCATATCAAGTGGATATCTGCCACATTTACAGTCTTTTTAGCATCAAATTCCCTCTTTGTGTTTCCATGTTGAGCTGCGGTGAAATTATAGTTATAGTAGAAATTATAGTAACAAAAACAGGGACTTTGGCACTAAAAAGACTGTAACATTGGAAGATATCTACTTGATTTGACTAATTTGGGCAGCTGAAGCTTCATATTAGCTTCAGATAAACTTTTCAATACATTTTTGCAGAAGGAGGACTGTGGATTTCACCACTCATCACTTCTATTGCAAGTGCATTATGAAGGAATCTTCTAATGGCCAGGAAGAACAGGAGGAATGATTATGACGAGAAAAACCTATTTCAATGTTCATATGAGAACCTGACTGTTGTTTTAAGACATGAAAAATAGTGAACCCATCCTTTAAGGAATTTGGTGGAATGTTATGATAATTTTCTATTATTATAATAATAAAAAACACTCTCATTATTAACACTCTCTTGCTTAACTGTGGGGGTAACTGTTGAATTTGGGAGGGGCTTTATCTCTATTGATAACTATACTTATAAATCAATACAGGTGGGGAATTAGGTGCTGAGAGCTGTGAAGTCTGACTTTCGGCGTGTCCCTGAAGGCCACAGTTCCCGGGATGTTTTTTTTTTTTTTTTTTTTTACCCTGCCTGTCCCTGCTGCTGCTGCCTGCTGCCCGCTGCCCAGGCTGGCTGCCGGGCTCGGGATGACGCCACCTCTCGCTCCGCCCCGGCGCAAACTCGCTCTTTGCGTTCATTTCATTCCTCTTCTCATTCCGAGCATTCTTCGCATCTCTGTCAGTGCGCGAAGCGATTCACCTACACCTTCCTGGCTGGCCCAGAAACACCAGAATAACTTGACATAGTATTAAAAATACCCAGTAACATCACATTACCTAAAAAAAGGACATTTTTATATGAGATATCAATAACGAGGTAAGTTTCAATGGTAGTTGCAGGTATTCAAGCTGGTTGTAGACTTCTGTTTGTGGGGGTTTAGTTGACGTCTTTGCAAATGCTGGACAATTTATTAAAAATGCTGGCTTATTATTTATCCCATGGCGTGAAGTAACGTTAGGTCGTCTTGTTTCCATCGCTGAGGTAGATGGCCGATTCTGGTCGCTGCTTTGCAACAGGGTGCTCACTTTGAACACTCGGCTGGTGTAACTAGCCTATGGCTTTGACATAGCGGCGAAAATCTTTGACATTTTTTACATTTTTTGAAAAGAAGCCTGCTCATACGCCCCTATAAAAAGCCTCAGATGCCGTGTGCTCTGTGTCAGAAGCCTCAGAAACTCCCCGCGGGATTGAGGATGAACTAAAAAATATACAGCACGAATAACAATTTTTTGGACAAGATGACGGTTGAAAACGTTGCTGTTTTCCTCTCCGTAGTTGGCTCAGCCGGGAGTTGTTGGGAGATTTCACCGGAGCATTTTCGCACCAGCTCGAAGAAAACACAGCGGAGAGACTTGTTGCTTCAACACGTTGGACGTTGCTTTTTTAATCGTCAGCGAAGTTTTGAGTAAGTATTTCTATTTTTTTTATGTGTGTGTGTGTGTGTTTTGTTTTGTTTCTCACTTCTCCCACCAGGCTGCGAGCTGCTCTCCATGTTGTTACTGTAACTCCAACGGCTGAACTGGAGAGGGAAAGGTTAGCTTAAACTCCTTTTTATTGTTTCATGTTGCGGGGTGGATTAAAGCTCTTCTGTGTCCCCTTTCACGAATAACTTACATCCCAAAAACTACCAGTTTGGCAAAAACAATGTAGTAAACTGCATTTATAAGGGTGCTTGTATTGCTTTGGGTTTTTTAAAAAAAAAACCCCACAATATTAGAAAGCTGAAGTCTTTTGGGTATCGACCCCAGGGGTTTGAGGAGGAAAACTAGCTTAAATTTGTGAGTTTGCCATTGGTTTATAAAACGATAATTGAAGCTATAACACATAATCTAAAAGACAATAAGATGATTGTATGAATTTAGAGCTGCTCAGTGGAGTTTATGGAGCTCCTATTTGCTGTTTCCTTCATTGTTTTTCCTTCCTCTAGTTTGGGAAATGCCTGCTCAGCTAAAAACCCCCCAATCATAGGCCAGCTGTGGCAGCCATCTGTGTGTCACAAAGTTTTACTCCTTACAGTGGTTTCATCCCTATAACTTTTTGTGTGTGTGTGTGTGTGTGTGGACTCTTGGAAAATTGCAAAGGCCAAAAAAGCTTTCATTAGCAACAAGTAAGTTAGCTTGAAAAGTGGGTGTTGCAACAAACATCAGAAAGATCTCCCCTTTGTGCCAGACTTTGCTGTTTCAAGTTGTCAGATTTGGTTTGCTTGGAACAAACAGCCCAGTCAGGTCATGGGGTCACAGTTTACACAGCTCAGATATGCTGCTGTGATTCAATCAGAGTGTCTTAACTTCATTAATTTAGCAGAGGGTTGTAAAAAATGAATCTCACCTCATTCATTCGCACTCTTCACTTGTGCTTTTTCAGTATGTTTTCAAGCTCAGTCAGCTGTCTGGCCACACTTGACATCTCATTGCTTTGATAGTGTTTCATCATCAGTTGTGCAGTACAGGGGAGTAACTAATGTTAAGTGATTTTGCTTCATGAGTTTTAATAAGCTCATGAGAAGAGGTGATGCAACTGGGCAATAGGGTCAAAACAGACTTGCAGAAGCTTTCCCCCACTCCCACTACTACTACAAGTTGTTGGCTGCAGCAACTACAGCGTCCCACCTCTTTAATATTTTTAATGGGAGAGCTGCTGGTTATGGCAATTGTACAAGTTCTCTGCTGTCATGATGTAAAATATGCTTTTTTTTACAGTTAATAACTTGTTTGACATGTTATGAAACTCTGTGCAAAATAAAGAGACAAAAATACACAAGAAAGACACAACGCTTTTCATTTAATTAACGTGGAAAGTGGCTGTTATTATTTCCAGGAAACAGTTTGAATTCAGTCAGGCGTAACCGCAGACATGTCACACTGTAAATCTGCTTGCCGGGAAGAAGAAAAAAAAATTAGGGGTAGAAATAGATGCTTTGTTTTCAGCTTATGCAACCAGTGGACCTGTTGGACGGGAGCCTGCATAACATTTGTGCAAGAATAGGATGTTGTCTTTCTTTGGCCATACAAGACTTTACTTTTGAAACTAGGAGTTCCAAAACACCCGCTATGTTTTGAAGCAGCTTAAAGCAGAGCAATATACATTACCTGAAGTTTGTTAAGAGACTAAGATGACATAAGAAGAAGACTTGTTTACAGATATGATTACACTTCTATCTTTTACCCTATCTTTATCTCTTTATATTATTATTAGTCTATATTTTATATATATAATTTGGAATTACTCCTGGGGAAAAAAGTAACACAATTGTTTGAATTGACTTATGAAATGAGCTGTGAAAATGATTTTGTTATTATGTACACAAGTGAAATTAAAGCAGATCCTGATAAACACCAGAACAAGAGAGGATTTTGCTATTGTGTGTGTGTGTGTGTGTGTGTGTGTGTGTGTGTATGTGTATACATACATACATACACACATACATATATATGTATATACGTATATATATATGTATATATATATATATATATATATATATGTATATATATATATATATATACTCTCATAGGCTACATAGATAATGTTTTGTCAGGTTTTATTCTTTTACGCTGTCTTGTCGAGGTCTGTCTTGAGAGCAGGAGTGTAGTGAATATAGTCTCTCTCTTTGAAGTGTGGACAGAATAATGTGCTTTTGTGAGACACTTGGTGGACTGTGTTACTTCTTGGAACAAAGTAAGACACTTTTCTTCTGTTGTCCATACTGAAATTGTTTAAGGGTTTGGCGAATTGCTGGAAACAGTATTTAGGCCAAACTATTGCTCATTTTCTGCATCATAAGGAAACAAAGATTTGATTTCACCTGCCATTAATGGGTTTTTTGTGAGCCTGGCATCATGTGTATATCAATCTTCTTACCATATTGATTTCTTTGCATTTAAAATTCTTTAAATCCCTTGTGGTGTCGGTGCAGTGAAGTTAATTAATTTGTGCAATGACAGAGTATGACCATGTTTACTTGATCACTTGGAGATTTACTTACCAGATGTATAATGTAGTGTAATGTAGGGATAAAGGCTGAAACCCATATATATTTTGGAACATATAACCACACTTACCTGGACTCATAATGATACTATGATACTATTATGAGCGTAAATCTTAGAATAATGTGTCTTAATACCAAAGAGGGAACCCAAACCCTTTACCCATTCATATTAAGATAATTAGTTTTAATTTTAACCTCTGTGGACACCTCCTGACCATTTTGATTCACAGCACGTCAGGAGATACAGTCTGTGTGAGTCTAAATGAGAATATGAGAATACCATAAATGAGAAGCATCTGTGTACTCGGTGCTCCATGCAACAGGTGCAATAGAGCAGTGATGTATTTCTTTTCTCATGAATTTTGAAAAATGGCATTTTAATTCCACTAGTATTAGTTTGAAATAGATTATTTCTGAGTCCTGCTTGAGTTTTAATTTTAACAAATCTTTAAGCTTGCAGGTTTGCAGGCCTTAAGGTGTTGGTGATATGTAGATATAAATTTTATACAAAGTTAATCATTAAATAGTCAAAAATTGCATTTAAGGAAATGGCATTTAAGGAAGTGATGTGTGGCAGGGGTAAATTAAGGTTTACAATAGATTGGTTGAACTGTAATATTGAGCAGTATTTTTTTTTAGCACCAAAATGTAATTATAATTTTAGCTGTCGCCTTTTTGTTTGTCATTGTTGCTTGTGTGCTCAGAAGAAGAGATATGTTATACAGATTAAATAGAAAACATGCCTAATAGATAGATGTAGTCAATGCTCAGATTAATTTTATTGCTGTCAACAGCTAAAAGCATTGGTAGTTTACTGTGTTTACGTTGTTTCTGGACAGGAGTCCATACAGTAGATTTATAGGCAGAAAACCGATGTTAGAGACTACATGTACATGCATCAAGGCATATTTTCTATTTGTTGTAAGGGCCAGTGACATTCCTCATGGGAATGTGAACACATTATGTGTCCCACATTTTAATTGAAATGATAATATGCAGTATTATTTTTTGTTATGAAAATTCAGTGCTAGAAAAAGATCTGTGATCTGTAATTGAATCTGGACACAGAGTCATTAATTGTGTAATTAGATGTGATGTGTGGCAGGGGTAGAATCACATCAAAACATCAGTGTTCACCACGGTCAAAGCACGTTTTTTAAAAAGAGGACACTCCCGCAGACTTCCAGACTGTGTGTGCCCTGAGGTAAACCCTGGTCTAGAAAGGGAATTTTAGAGTATGCGCTGCTGCTCAGCAGTTTGAGCAGGGCCCATTGAGGCCAGTGGAGAGTGCCACCAAAAAGGAAAAGCTGGCTCAAAGCCACTGACGTCATCTAAGTAAATCTGCTTCAGTACTGCAGCCATAAAATGACTGCCAGCTACCGAATGCACTTTGGCCCTGTCAACCACCTTGGTTAGTGCAACACAGTTCTTTTTTTTTTCCTCCTCATGCATACATACTTATAGAAGCCAGGCTATGTTTAAGTCTACTCCCACTTTCCTTGAGTAATATCAGATTTTGCCTATTCACTCAAAAGGAACAACTGATGTTTGAGCCTTTCCAGTTTTACACAAAGCACCCAATGATTGAGCCTCTACTGACCCTTTGAAGTCATACCACTTTAATAATACAGCCTTATAATCTTTACCACATGGAAATCTCAGTCATTTGTGCTGGGAAAAAGAACACTTAGACAACTTAATGCCTTAACCACTCATTATTGAAGTGTAGTTCCTCAAACGTTATTAGGACGCTGGGACATCATCTTCCTTTTTGCTGCATATTCTTATTTGTATAAAAAAGACAAATAAATGAGCTGCCTCAGACGCAGATGAAAAGCAATATATACTCCCATGAATCATTAGATGAGTCAGTTTTTGAAACCACTATAAACATTTTGAGTTCTTAACCACAATGAAAGCAGGAAATCTAGTCTTCAACAACTTCCTTTCTCAGTGCCGGACATAGTAGTGGTGGTGGTGTTCAGCTTCCCACTAGTGAAAGGAGATCCATGGAACAAAGGCACACAGTCACTTCATTTACTGAAACTGTGTTATAATTTGTGGCTTGTATTCAAATGTGGGTTATTCAGTCTCTCTGGCACTGTATTATCCAGTCATTGCTTGTAACAAATTCCCACAAGACCTTTCATCAATGGTTGCTGTATTGTTATCATGGCTGACACAGATCAGGCAGGCTCTCTCTGCCCTGAAGGTGCCCTGGATTCAGTGGAGGCACAGATAGACTGGAGGGTAAGCTCCCAAAATTAATATGCAGGCTGTGCCCGGTAAATTAGTTTGGAATCCTAGTTGGGACTCAGCAATGGAGCGCTGTATTGTACGAACTTAGTACTCTGTTTAGTCTGTTTAATAGGCCCATAGCAGGCATTTTCAACAAGGAGTCCTGTTGGTTATATAATTACATCATCAACAAGGGTTAGCTGTTCTGTCAACAAAGAATTCATCTTTCATTACCCAGAGCATATGTACCAAATTAAAGGATAAGGCTGGTGATATTCTATATTTTTGTCAACAAATAGCATAAAAAAACCAAAGCCAAAGGTTTGTTGGTCTGCATCACCATAGTTTCCAACTTCCCAACGGGTCACAAAGGCTAAATAATTTCCTAAACAGCTGGACACTGTAATTTTTAGCCGATGTTACTCAAACAGGACTAAGTAGTTTATTTGTTGGTGGCTATTTCCATTTGTGGATTTGGCGCATAAGCTGACATTAACAGCAACAGGACAGTGTATGGGGGATCGACTCAAAATAACTTACGCTGCCCATGTTTATTATAAAGAAAGAACATGTCACCCAGCGCAATGGTGTAACTTTTTGTGTTTTTAATAGTTTTTTGGACAACAATGGATCTCTATGTCATAGAGGTGTAGTATTCTTGAATAATGGGTGGCAGCTCTTAAGCCCCTGTTAAATTGTTTGAGCACAGAATTATTATTTTACTGTGTGCTCACATAATTTCTCAAATACATACTATAACTTAAATTTAGACATTTAGACAAACATGCATATTTTTTTGTAAAATTTCTTCAATTATTATAAGTCCTATGTTTATGCTAAATACATACATTGTTTACAAAATAAATACATACATTGTCTTAAGATGAAAACATTTTAATGTGAAGCATTTTAAGCTGAAGTGTCGCTTGAGAAACACTTATGGTGTTTATAATGTGCTGTGACTCTGTCTCTACCTTGTACAGTTGATTTACAAAGAATTTTTTCAATAACATCCATTGAACTTTTTTGGTAAAGCGTCATGTTTTGATCCAGTCTGCCCTATAGGTACATAGTAACGGATATGATTAAAGAAGACCTTCTGCATCATAAAAAGCTAATTAATTTAAAAAAATGAACTATGCTCAACTTTCTTGCTCAACAACCCAAAACTGGGCTTTATGTTAGTAAAAAGTCAAATTAACAATAAATGCCTTTTACCTGTTGGGTTGTCATATCTGCGTTACTTGTGATGACATCTGGACCAATGTCATCCCCAAAATATAGTCACTTTATTGGTAATTGGTGAGCAGTAAAAAGAGAGTAATTGCATTATGTTTTGTAAATTTTACCTGGCTCTATCAGCACCTCTGAAGAGGCTTTCGTATGATGATTCCAGTGTGATATGCAGTAGTTGCCAAGAAAAAAAAAGAAAGGAGAGGAAAATAAGAATGAGAAAAAAGAAATAAGTACATAAGGGGAGAAATGATGGCTAGAGACGAAGAAAAGAGATGGAAGTCAGTGTGAATTGGCAGAGCCAAATGCAAATGGTGGCCTTCATGCTCATCACTGTGATTTGTTTTTTCATGCCCATCCGCACGCGTCCTGAATGAGCCAGCGGCCAGCCCTCGGCCTGCTCTGCTCTCATAACTGTCAGGAGATCCTTTATCTGACGGACCTTTATTTACAGCTTTAATTTCCTGAGCTTTATGTGTTCCGCTCGCACTCCACACCACTGTGACATGGGCGTATGCTGTCTGGAATGCACTGCAAATTTTTGATAGGCAAATGTCCTCTGAGCTTTCATTACATTTCATGTTTGAGTGGTAAATTGTATTTTTTTTTTTATATGTTTTGGTATTACTGGAAGGACAGAGATGTATCCTCAGAAGGAGAGATTTTTGTCTCTTAGATTTACAGTCAATTTTCCCTCTGTTGTTCAGAGTGGAGGACCTTTAGCTATGTCTCTTTTCTGGGCTGCTGACATATCTGATGTTGTCCAGGTCATGTTGTTGCTACCTGTTTCTCAGTCTGAGGCGGGTAGAGAGAGGGCTGCTTTGACAGAACCTGTAAATCAATCCCATTCTCTGGCAAACAAAGATTGATCCCACAGTGGCCTGATGGTTGCTGAGCGGTGGGATCCAGGCCTCAGATTTGAGTGGGATGATATCAGACAGATTCACGGCACCTAAGCCTGTCGGTTCAAAGAGGCATGAAATAAACACTAGGCCATTGCCAATAACAGAGGCAGCATAAGTACGCTTTCTAGCCTCTCCAGTGGACCTTCGGAAATTGGTATTGAAAACCTTGTTTATTCATTCATCTGTACTCCAAAGCTGTAGATTTATTCATGAAACCTAAAGGAAAATCCAATACAGAATCAATAGTTTTGTCCTGAAATTCTTGCATAGTTAGATAAAATACTGTAGTCCATTTGGAAATGCTTCCAATATGACCGTGGTAATTAAAATATTCTCTGCCATCCAACCAATTTTCTTGTCTTGAATGAAATTGCAGTAAGTCAAGTGTAATCTCCAAAAACATTTTTTTTAAATTGAAAGTAGGGACTCATATTTTAATTTATTTTAAACAGTGGCTGCATGCCTGAACTTTACCTTGAGTGGAAAATATTTCTAAATAAATTTAATTCAAAAGTAGGGATATCAGTTTCAGTTAATTTTGCTTTCGACAGAACGACACCAATTAACTGATAACTAATCGGTTAATTTTTGAGAAAAGCTTTAGATTTTGTTTGTGAGCTGTCTAGCAGTTGGTGGTCAGAGCTAGCTTGTCTGCCCCGGTTATCTTGACTTTTAGCTCATCCTTCTTCTCCTCAAAGTGTTTTCAATGTCTTTAGTCACAGTAGCTCTCAATGGCATAACGTACTCGCGGTCAGGGTACGGAACTAGCTTGTTCAATCCCTTGCCCTCTACCACACTGATTGGCAGCATATCGGTCTCAATCATTCAGCACACCAACTGGTGCCCCGGACTGGCACGCATCACACTTTCTCCCTCTGGCTAGCAGCAATGTGATCTTTGGCTGCGAGAGATGTCGGGAGACTTGTTTTCACTCGTCATGAATTTATTTCCTGACTGACTCTAACACACTCGCTATAAACAGACTTTAAGACACTCGCTAGCCTAGCAACATTAAGGCTACAAACAACCCATAATGCAACGCTCCGTGTACACCGTCTACTTTATCCATTCAAAAAGAATATCTGATGTTGTGAACACGTAATTGTCTGGCCGTTAGTGGAGTGTTCATGCAAATTAAACTATAGACCGACATGTGTAACCGGTCAAAAATATTCTCAGCGATTAAAATTTTACCGTTGACATCCCTATTCAAAAGGTATTTCCATAGATTTTTGGTTAATTTTATTTTTGTGCATTCCCTCTGTCCTATAACTGCGTCTCAAGGTCCTCAAAGACTTTCTGTCAAAGACTTTATTCCATAAACGCGCTTTTCCAGAGGCAATTAATTTGTTTTAATGACAAAAGCTAAATGGAATTTCAGTAACGTCTGTTATTGTAAATGTTCATAGTTGGTTACGTGTTGCTCAAAATGGAATACTTTTGACATTGCTATTATAATTATGCAAAGGCCAGGATAGTCTTTACAACATGCTGAAAATGTTGAGTTTTGAAATCACATGGTAATTATAGTTTTACACACTGTGGCCTTAACTACTGTGGGCCATTATGGGGTGCACAAAAGTCATTCACAGAATCATTATTGCACCCTCTGAGATAACGGCACAAAAGAACTCCACATGGAAAATTACATTTGAGACCTCTCATCTGCTATTTCATTACCTTGCTCTGTCTGATGGGTGAAATGGGTTCTCTTAATTTAAGGAGCTGGATTCCAGCTTGGTGAGTGGTTTATGTAATCTCACAGTAAGTGTAATTTCCCATAATGCCATGTCACAGCTACTACTCTGCTTAGCTACCACATTCACTTATTGCATTGCAGGCCATCTCCACCCTGCATCTCACAAATAAGACCATTTCTATGGTGTACACCCTGCAAAGACAGAAGTATGCAATTATCTGTAAGCCACAAGTGTTTCTATGGGTGACATTCATACCTTCTTCTGGCAGACATAATTAGTCCACAGATTCTGCGGCACTAAGAGACTGCCGTCATTGACAACTCTGCTAGGTTATTCACACGTTGCACATGGCAAAAGCATCCAGTTGATGTCAATGGATGCAAAGAAACTAATCTACTGAGGATGGGTCTGACTTTCAGTCAGAAGTATTTCTTTGTGTATGAGCACAAATCAACAAACCCAATCAGTTAAAATCAGAGGGCATAGATAACATGTTAATCAGTTTAATAAATCAATATATAGGTTGATGTTATGTTTACTGATACTGATATTTAAGAGGAAAATGTGTGCACCCACCATCTACTGTGCACACATGAATAACCCCACCCCACATCCTTTTCCTCTATCGATGCAAGCACTAATTTCCTTATTTATTATTCCACCACATCCCATATTATATTGGTTATAATTTTTTATTTTAAAAAACAACATTGTAGTTTTCAACAGGTGGAAAAGGAATGAACGCAGGGGGGATACTTACTTAAGTCATCCAAACAATAAAATATCTTGGACCTGCATAATAAGAACCGATACCGCAGTACAAAATATGGTGGGTCAATTGTTCCATAATTGAAGAACAGCATTAATTTGAACATCATCTAATCTAATAACACATGTAGCTTGACATAACCGTTTGCAAAAACCCATAGATATTGTTAATAATGTATAATTATATATATTTGTTGATCATTAATAAGTAATGCTTAAATCTTTCAATACATTATTTATGAATGTTAAATTGTTGCATTAGTCGGTACTCATGTTTTATTCATGTTCATATAAACAATGTGTTAGTACATTCTCTAAACGTCTGTTAGCTAAAGTTGAATTAAGAGTTAGCATTGCTAACAATTTTTGACTTGTTGACTGTTGAACAAATTGCAGTTGGACAATTTGCTTTTTCGCAAGTCCGCCATATTCAACATTAATTCAAGACAGTAAATATTACTCAGATGACAAACAAACAGACGGAAAAAGGCAAAATCATCCTGTCTGTGAGGGGAAAAAAGTACACCAAAAGCATACTTTGATATCAGAGGCTAGACTTATCTGATATTGAGGCTACTAATCACCACTTGGATAGAAAAAGTAAGGACTAGTTTGCGAATATAGTTGCTCAAAAATGTAAATTAACAAAGAAGGGTGTGGTGTATGCCGGTTGTTCTGGATGGCCTGAAAGGAATGTGTTGATACAAGGTTTGTAGTGTATGACACATAGGCAGTGTAGGAAATTAAAAAAAAATTGGGGGGGGGGCAACTTTTGCCTCCACTGTCCGAAAAATTGGGGCATTTACTAAATTTTGTGGGCAAAAATAGTAATTAGTGCATAAAGTTGCTGCTTTTAATGTGAAATGAGCACAGATTAAAATAAATACAGTAATCATCACCTTGTGTAACCAAAACCTCCTCAGTAAACTCCGTCTCATTTGTAATAATTGTCTACATGTTCTAACTACAATATCATATTCAGACCTCCTACAAGTCAAAGCCAGTCTACCGTTGTCATTGTGGGTCTGATGCGTTGTATGCCACAGTTTTACATTATCACAGACTAGTAGCTACAAGTACTGTCAAAAGAGCCTAAACGAGTATAATATTCCTTCTTTATTGATGCAGTTCTTCTCTAAAGTTTTTTTTAGCATTCTTTATTTCATCTCCAAATTTATCCTTGCTTAGGTTTTGACCAGGATGACATAATGAAAATAACATAATAGACTCGATTATCCAGCACTGCCTCATTGGTTAGTAAAAAATATGTTCTAGATTTGGGAATAAAAGCTAATTTCACTCGGTACACTGAGCCCATTAATGTTAGTTGCTGCCCTTTTTACACAGCCTGTTCAAGGCGGGAATGCTGCGCCTTTATTCCGCCTCGCTGTTCTGTATAAAAGGTATGGACACGCAGTGGGGAGCAGAGTTGCTCCTCCAATAAGCTGGCTACGGAGGTAGTCACAGCCAAATGGACGTCTGTGAAGCTTTGGGATAGCTGGCATGGCTGGACAGGGAGCTGACGCTATTGTGTTACACATCATGCGGGGATGCTATGTAAAAGCACACACGGTGGCATTATGCCGGTTTTGTTTGGTTCAGTGAAAAAAAAAAAAAGCGAAGGTGGCTTAGTGACGGATCTCCTTTACAGCTATAATGCGGTATATCTGTATAAAAAAGTGAGAATATATGAGATGAGAGCATAAAACAGCCTCTTTAAAACTGCACCCCACCGGTCGGCAAGACCCACGTATATGTATTAACATTAACATTAGTTAGCCAAATTACTAACACTATTTTGGCTAACGTGCCAGACAAAAGACACTAGCTTTAGCGTTAATATTACTTATCATAAGCGAATCAATTACGATGAGCCGAACACTTTTTTGACCTGTTCGCTTCCTTTGATAAAGTCGTGATTACTTTTTAGCGGTTCCAGGCTATTTTTGGGTTGGTGAGCCCTGCATGCCTTGCAGTAGAGGAGAGTCGTCTTCTTCATTTATTCGACACCAAGCCAGTCTATTTTCCATTTTTCAATAGTTGAAGCCGCAACTTTCATTGCCGTCTTATTCGTCTTTATTTTGCTTGCTGGTGGTGGTGTTGGTGACGGCCCGGGACTTAGGTTGCTTTCATTGGGTGGAGCAGTTAGAGTTTTTGTAAGGAGGTAGCGGTCCATCCTGGCAGCGAACTTCACTGCAGGTGCAGCAGGAGTGCAACACCTCTGTCAGGAATCGTAGTGCATAGTGTGAACAACAGCGCTGTTTGTGTTTGTGTGTTGAAATTGAAATTAAATGAATTTGATGAAAATAAAATGATGGCATCATGTAGAATTAGGATATTGACCTAAACTGGTAAAGATAAAATTAATTTTTTTCGAATTTTTGGGGGCAATTTCTGCCCCTCGATCATGGTTTTTAGGGGCATTCTGAGATTTCTTAGGGCATTTTTGCCCTTGCCCCCCGCTAATTTCCAATGCTGCACACAGGAAGATATTTGTTGGCTAAGATGTAAAAATGATTGTTATAGAACAACTGTGTATAGCTTTTACTGTGTCAGTTGTGGCTGAAATTTATCTTCAAAAGTATCTGCAAAGCTTGAATGTCCTTGGTCTTTGGGATTGTTGCCTTGCATTGACACCCTATTGGGAACACTTGCATAGCTGCCCCCAACAATGTGATAAATTATTATTACACATTGGGAAATTATATGATGATAAACCCCCCTAACATTTGTTGTGGGATGGAAGTTGAAAGTCAGTTGATCCAGTGTTGTGAGGTTTGTGTTATTAGTTGACTTGTTTCATATTCCCTCAGATAACGATCAGCATCCTGAAGACACATTTGATCTCTTATTAGAGAAAAGCTCTTTGGAGAAACATTGTTTATAAAATCATTTCTGTTGAGGAGAAGTATCAATGTTTGTTGCAGGGTAGAAGAGTTCAGTGTGATTTGAAACATGCTCAGTGATCTTGCTGCTTCAAGATTCTTGTCTTGTTTTTTTCCCTCTCTCACTAATAACAACCACAGTCAGCTTTGACTTTACTAATAGTAAAGAGGAGAGCACTTTATCCTTTTACATCTTTTCAGGAGTCTGTAATTAAATGAACTTGATTCTCCCTGAAACAGATTTTGGTTTTGACAAGATGAATACAATGCACTTTAGAGCTTTACATTTTATATGCATTACATTAGTTGTTCAATATCCTCATATTTTTGTAAAATAACACTTCATCAACTGTACTTTAGTGTTGACATCATTTCTTACGTGTGCACTTTGTTGTCAGATAGCATATAAAGTGGAGTTAAGGGGAATCTCTTGAGTGTATTTTTATTTCCTGGTGTGATGTTGGAGGACCTGGGAAAGAGAAGAGAAATAACAGAGTGTAGGAATCAAGTTGGTGTGATTGCCAGAGCCACAAAGTCACTAAATGTTTAAAACGTCACAGAAGTTCAAGGGAACAACTTTAACCTGCTCTGATTATAAAATAGAGAACCAATATGCTTTTTCATAAGATGTAAAAGTGTTGTTGTATTATTTGTTTTTTTCTTGGGTCTCTTTGATAAAGTTATGGGTGCAATTTTGTGCTTTTAAAAAGTTTAATATAATGTTTTAGTAGACTTGGCATTGTAAAGCTTTATTGAAATATACTGGCTGCAACACTAGAGAAAAAAGTTGTGACGTTTTCAAGAGTACTTAAGCTTTTACAAACACTGCTGTAATTCAATTGTTTGGTCTTGATGAGGAGAGAAACAAATATTTTCTTCAGAAGCCCATGTTGCTATGAAAATGTAAGCTGGAAGTGATTACCAGTGTAGTTCATCATTCGGTTGGGATGAGAGGAGCACATCTAGAAAGAGTCCCGGCCTTTTAGTGGTTGAAATGGGAATTTTTCCCCCTCCCTCATCAGTTTGTGAGTTAGTTTTGCAGTGTCAGCAGTCAGCACACAAAAACGGAATTCAGTAAAAGCTCTCTCTGCTCTCTGGGATTTTTTTTCCCCCAACAGCTTGCTCCCATCCCCCCTTTCCCCCTCATGAACTGACATGCTGGAAGAAACATATGCTACTATTCCCACTTCCTGACAGCTTGTGCTGCTTGAATAGGATCTTGCTCAGGGAGGAAGCAGTTGTCTGGAAAGAGGGAGAGAGATTAAGTATAAAGAAAACCTCAATGAACTGTTAGTGAAGGAAGCAAAACATGAAAGTATTTTTAATGGTGAATTAAGGGTAAGGACAGTAACAGTTTGACAGTTAACACAAACTCTGTGATTGCTGCATATTGAAAATCCAGTCTCTTTTTTTATGTGCTTTGTCTTTAGCAGGACTGTAGAGTAAAAGTCAGAAGTAAATTGACTGTGATTGCGTGGGGATAAAGTGGAGGGCAGTGTGGTAGTTTCACCTCACACCTCGTCTACACTGGCTGTGCAGCCAAAGCAACACACCACAAACACAACAACAGCTGCATTTCCCGTTTGTATGCGTGCTAAATCTGTTCAACTACAGTAGTGTTGTGCACTTAGATACAGTCATGTACTTAAAGTTACCCTGTGGAGTTTTTGTCTGTAAAACAAAGTTCTGTTTACATTCAGTTTTTTCTCACCATTGTGTGTATTTTCGAGACCTAATAAATGTCCTGAATGCATTTCCTTCCTAATAAACCATTTGCAGAGATGATATTTGGACTATTTTGACATCTACATTATTTACATCCACATTTCCCCGCTAGCAGTCATCTTCTTTTGCTTTTATTGGCTACATGTATTGGCACGTTACCACCACCAATAGTAATTAGTGTAATTAGTGGACACGGCAGGACTGTGTAACGGCCGTCCTCGTGCAGTCACTTTTTTGACATAGCTCCATAGCACCACTAGTGGTCAAAAACTCCTCTTAAACATAAATCTATGCTTCAGGACGCGATTGCACACCCAATGTGCAAGAGCTGTTATGTATAGACAGGTACAAGTTTTGCATAAATCAGCAGATAAGTGCAAGAGACACAAGTTTGGTGTTTACAGCTACTGTAGCCAGAGACTTTCCTCTTCAAGAGGAAAAGATTAAATGATTAAATCATCTATTCTGTGCAATTTTAGTCAGTGTGCTTCATGCTTTTTCCTTTTTTCCTTTTTGTTTTTTTTGTTGCTGTGCTGGGTTAAGTTTGTCTCCTGTTGCATACATTATTTATTTACTCATTATTGAGACAGTTTTGTCTTACAAGCTTTGAGTTTACCTGTTTGCTCGAGCTGTGTCTGTCTTCCTTGCTGCGACACATTCAAAGTGTTAAGCTGTTCATTAGCATTTACAAGACTAAACCACTTTTGCAGGCAAGTTTTGAGAGAAAACTTCATAATGAGTTCTTATTTTTTAATAGTATGATAACACTTCCCTTGGAAACCATCTCCGCCTTTAAAATCATAAGTATAAACTCAATCAACCCCTACATAATAGGTGGTCCAGGTTCTTACTGGACATCTCAACAAAGAACCATATGTGATGTCTGTTTCTCATGTCATTTAACCGTAATAAACTCTTTCAGCCTTTTGAAGTTCTGGGTCTGACTCTGTGGCTGCTAACGCCACATTGTGCAGAATGCTTTCAGTCTTCAGTTTTCTCACAGTCTATGGTGACCACAGCCCTGCTGAATCTCATTTTACCACACACATTGCCATGTTTGCTCACATTTGTACATTCATGAAGTTGTAGCGTGTAATAGTAATTTCCCATAATATGTGGGATCGCTGTTTTATGTTCCTGGACATGCAATGTATTCTGCTCTTTATACCAGTCCACAGTTTATTAGCTGCAGATTTACCCAGGAGCTAGTTGGTCTTGTCAATAGCTGTTGGTGAGATGAGACTCTCTCCTGCTGTGTGACCAACTTGGTAAGATACACAAAGAAGGCTGGTCCTTGGATTGTGCCATTCTCTGTAAGCGGTGGTCTTCTTGTTGTGCCTGTAGGTCTCCAGCCTCTTTGGCTTCTCTGTGGGGGCTTGAGTTTCTGATTCTGATTTAAATGCTGTCATAGTGTGACGACTGTGGCTGACTGGTGAGGTTAGCACTACAGATTAGTAGCAGCACTGTTTTTTTTATTTATACAGCATAGTCTTGTAGAACATGAATGATTTTTGAGGAAACGTCTTGCCTCACAATCACAGTTAAACACATTTATACCCAGAAGTTTCCAAGTACAACCACAGTCTAACCTGTTGGCTGTTGAAGAGTTTGGGGTGGAGTGCCTTTGCTCAAGGGCAAGTGCTTCTTTCATTTCTCCCTCAGATGTAGTCTGCCGCTCCAGGAATCAAACTGTCATTTTATGATCACAATTCTGATGTGTTTTTTGATACAGTTTGTAGAAAGGTACAAAGCTAAAAGCAATTACTTAGTTGCTGAATTACGGTAAAAACCTGATTTTTAAAAATAAAACTCTTGTAGCAGTATAAGCTATATAAAACATTTACATAAAAGTTCAGTGGACAATCTGTTAATCACTCCATGACCCACTTATATTTAGACCCACTGATGGAGAACTGCTGCTAAATCTAGACTCACCTCACACAATGGGTGCATTTCCCATCATAGGAGGCATTTGTCCGCTCTATAAATAAGTTTTAGATGTAACCACTTACTGCATGTGTTGTCATTTAATTAGAAGTTCCACAAGTCCATGAGAGAAAATTGCTCAATTGTTTAAACCCATAACATCCATTGTAAATCAAGTCAACAACATTCTTGGCAATGTTTATGCTTGTTTGGCTGCTTCTGCTCCATATTGTTGCTCTCAACACGCAGTGTGTATTTCTTTTTTTTTTTTTTTGGAAGCAGATGTCCACTGTCACAGAGTGATGGTTTGGTTTGTTTATTGGGAATTCCAGGTCTCTCCCTAATCTGCTCCAGGCTTCAGCTTGGAGAGCCCAACCGCCACGATTGATCCCAGCAGCTGGAGCGGCAGCGAGAGCCCTGCCGAGGACATGGAGAGGATGAGCGACTCGGCAGACAAGCCTGTGGACAATGATGCCGAGGGGGTGTGGAGCCCTGACATTGAACAGAGCTTCCAGGAGGCCCTGGCCATCTATCCTCCTTGTGGACGCAGGAAGATCATCCTGTCTGATGAGGGAAAGATGTATGGTGAGTACAGATGTGGTGCGTGCATGTGCAAGTTTAAACCTAGTCTTCATCTGTGTATTTGTATGTTTTTGTTAAAGCTGAAACCGGAAGGAGCTTAAAAGGGAAATGCATCAGTACATGAGTAATGTAATACAAGACTCAATCTCAGATTAACCTGTGATGTGTTCTCTGATGGTGGCCATACAGACGCCACTCTGGTTCACAGAAGTGCAAGTTTATAAGTAAAGCAGCATGAACTATTAGTCAGTAGCAGATGGTACTGCGGCTGCCACCAGCTGTGCCCCCTCTCCTCCCTCCACTTCCCCCATTCCTGGCTGGGTGATGTCATGGAAAGAGGGAATATTTTCTCTCTGTGGTGTTGGACTGTCTCACAGCCTGTCAGTGTCAAGTGAAAGCAGAAAGCCCCTCAGAGCATTCGCTTGCAGCTGTCATGTGACCCCTCCGGCCAAACAAAATGTAAATTCTAGGAGTTGCAGTGAAAACCCCTCAGCTGCCACTACAAAGATGTGGGCTCAGACAACAGGACCCTCCCCAATGTCTCTTCCTCCAATTCCCCCTGTCCACATTTGGAACAAGACTGCCAGAGAAGCATGACAATTCTTTTTTTTATAGTTATAAATGAGCAGTGCTGAGTGCAGGCCTCGCTGTTATTCAGTAAACATCTTCAGTATGATGCAAATGTTCAGCTTTCTGATAGCCTGAGACATTGAAATTTTAAATACTCTTTCAAATATATTATTTTTGTCAGTTTCTGGACCAAGTAGATATTAAGCGTGACTTGTTGATTTACATTTACTGTATCAAAGACAAAAATATAAAAACTTATGTAGGTTGTAAGTTCTTCTGACTAATCAATTAGGTAGATAAATAGATAAAACTCCTTTTAACAGGCATTAACATACACAATATACCTCATGAAAATGGCTGACAGACTTGAAAAATATAACTCAAAGTGAAACATGTTTTCTTTCTCTGGGCTATAAAAGAAAAAAACACATAATACTGTAATTCTTGATTGTGTAAGACACTGTAGTTTCAAACCCACAATAACAAAACCAACAAAAAAGTTTTGTTTCTGTGGTGTGTAATCTGTCTTCAAATCTGCTGAAGAGACAACTGCAGGTTTCAACAGAGGTTCATCCTCCCAGATGTGTGTCTCATCAGTATCCTTGGACTGTATCTCTTACTGTTACTGAGTGAGAACTGTTAGACACAACAGTGAAATGATTTTCTTACATCTTAAGGTGTGGAAACTGAGAGGATACTGTAATGCATGGTTGCATGTTGTAAGATTGTGGCAGAATGCCTGTGTTTCCTGTGGAAAGAGCTGTAGAAAGACAGGAGAGTTGCATTTTATTTATTTAATTTTTGGAGATTAAAGGCAGATTTGTGGATGCAGTCCTCTTTCCTATCATATCAGTTTGTTGGGACCATGTAACAGGGAACAGATTGAAATCAGTCTGATGTATGGGTGCTTTTTCTGGGGCTTGTTGTTCAGCCTCGCAACTGTTGCTGCAGGCCAGTGCCAATCCCATCATGCCATGAACTGACAATTCCCCAAAAATCAGGAAGGCATTAATGGTTCCACGGGTCTTTCTTTGAGAAAAAAGCAGCCGTGTTTAATTTCAAATAGACAGTGTCAGTGCATTATTAGAACACACTGTTTAAGAAATATATAATTAGAACAGGAACAGCACAGTGAACCTTGGTGTGATTGCTTATTAGAGCATGTGTATGTATGCACAGTCACACATGTAAATAGTAGGGCACTTGGTCATTTTACAACTAGAAATGTGGCGCTGTAAAATGTTGTTTTGTGGCAAAGTGACATTTAGAGGCATCAGGAGCATCCAGCAGTATGGCGTTAATGCTCATACTCAATTTGAATTTATTTCAGCCAAATCCTATAAATCATAGACAATCACAATAAAGCCAAAGCTGAAGGCAATGGCCAGTTAAATTACCTCAGTGTTGAAAATCACATTCAACTCAGTTTTTTTTAATCCATTGAGGAATGTTTGGAATGTGAGTCAACTCCTTTTTTCCCTTTACTGTTAAGTTTTTTGTGATCTTACAAAATGTTCTCTAAAGGTGCATTTGACTCAGGGGCTCATTTTCTTACTATTCTGTGTGTCAACATAAGCAAATAAAAAATAAATGTTCCTACACGCCTGCTATCTGCAGTATGCAGTATTGACAATGTAAGATTTTTTTCATTTTTAACCCCTGCCTCCCTGTAATGATTAAACCTGTAACATTTTTCTCATTCTCACCACACTAATGACTTGGTGTGAAAACATTCATATGAATAGAAACTTTCAGTTATCAGTTGCCAAAATAAATATATGGTTTGTTTTGTAACGCAATTATGGTCTAGGGAAAAATCTTAATGCTCTTAGAGTATTTTTGCCTTTTCAGAACCACCATGTCTGACAGGCGAACCCAGTCTCACACCTACTCTGCTTAATATAAGACCTTAAGTATAAAATCTGTTAGAAATTAAAAACAAAAATCAGTAATGTATAGAGATGGCTTTACTATTTAAAGACCTCAGATATAATAATTTTACACATGAGAATCGTACCCTGGGTGCGTGTCCCTATAAAAACCAAGATGCTTTCTTTGCCATGCGAATGTGTTTGTTTTTGTTGGATGCCTCAGATTTCCATCTATAAGACGCTCCTTAGCTATGTATGCTGTGCACTTCTTTGGAATGCCATCAGAGATGATAAGTAACCAATTAAGTGGTCCTCCATACAGCTAGAAGGGATTGATTTGTTTAAAACATCTAGTGATTTGTCTTTTAAGAGGTGAAGGGCTCTGCTAACCGTGGTGAGGCTGATATGGCACTTTAATCCTGGTCTATAGGGTTTATAACAGCCGCAAACAGACGACGAATAAAACCTCTCATGGCATCTGAGATGAAAGTTGGCTACAAGGAGACTGGTATTTTGTAGTTGAGAGACTCAGGGGATGGCATAGTGTTCCATACACAGAGCTCATCACAAGAGGAGCTGCCCTGAGTGCCCTTAAGCCCTTTGTTATCCTGGGCTAGAGTGCAGTTAATTAGCAACAGTCTCTATAGCAACTGTGTTGTGGTATAAAACAATTTCTAATTTCTGCTTCTTAGCTTATTGTGGTGTTTACCTGAAGTGTTTTGGATGTGCTGAGACCAGTGTTGACTGGCCCTGTGCCCATTCTCTGAGGCTAATTGTAACTGCGATGGAAGACATTACATCTGCATAGTCTACTGCATCACCCGGGCACTTGCCATGGCCTCAGAGTTTACTTAGGAGAATATTTTAGGAAAAGGGAAATAGGGGGCACTGGCCCCTAGCCAAAGGCCTAAGACTCTGCACTTGTATAATTCACCTGCTGTGCTAGGCTGCATTCATTTATCCCAGAAATAGAGTTGATAAATGAAACAACACGCTTCACTCAAATTGTATGTTTATTCATTGAGTTATGTATTTGCACTTGCCCCGCAAGCTAAATGACATTGGGAAATTTTTCTCAGTTACTGTTGGAAAAAAAGGCAAGAACTGATTTCTATTCCATCTACTGACAAATAAATATGTAAATACATACTCTACTTGTAGGCTATACCACACAGTGTTTTTCTTGTTTTGCTTCTGAAGAGGCAAGGCCACCATTTGTATTTGATGCATGAGCTTGAAAGTCCTTTCTGATGATTATGATGGAGACATGGCCACTTTTCATGGGAATTTCAAAGTACTTTTTATGCCTATTTCATTGTGTCTTATCTTGTTCAGATAAACGGCAGTAGGGCTGCAACTAAGGAGTATTTTTATAATTGATTAACCTGCCGTTTTATGTTTACGATTAATCGACTAATAATTTGGTCAATAAAACATCAGAAAATGTTGAAAAAATGCATCATAACATCATGGAGTTCAAGGTGACATCCTCAGGTGTCTTACTTTATCCATCCAAAAGTCCCAAACCCCAAAATATTAAATTTACAGTAATGTAAAAGCAACAAATTCTCAAATTTGAGACCCTTGAACCAGCAAATGATGATTATTTGATTATTAGAATAGTTGCAGATTCATTTTCTTTCAATTGACTAATTGATTAATCATTGCAGCTCTAAACAGCAGCAGCAATCATACCATTAAATGCACATATTTATCTTAAAAATGAAAAATCCAGTCAAATCCCTACATGTTGTAATGTTCACCTTGTAGACGGACTGCTGGACACGATGCTTCCGTCCTCACGTGTCTTTTGATGTAAAGCTTTTCCTATTACTGCTCTGCTGTTTTGCTCTGCCATCTCGTCAGTGATCCAGCCCAGACCCCTCCTGTGGGAACTAAGTGGCACTTGGTTTGCAGAGATGCCAAGGATGAGTTAGATATAATGAGCAGACCTGGCTTGCCCCCGATGGCCCAGCACTGTGCTCCTCTGGGGCTCGTCTCACCGGGCCGAGCATGCTCTGAGACAGAGCGAGCGGACCTGATCCTCCCTGCTGAGCGGATAATGAGGAATTCTGGGATCAGCTCAGGCTCCCCGAGTCACCTGCATTCACTCAGAATGGAGTGTGAGGAACTTCATTGCAGGAGAGGCATCACACACCTCCAGAATAATCCCTCATTTGTTCCCCTGCCATTGTCAGTGTAAGACTACCGTGTTTTCACACACGGTAGTGAAAAAAGTCCAATTATTGTATTTCTATCTCAAAAGGAGTAACTGTCGAAAGTGTAAATAGTATCGATGCAGGTATGATGAGGGGAGGAAGAAGTCATTGTGAATAAGGAATCAAGATTTTAAGGTTGGGTTGTGACAAACTGGTAATTTATTCATTGCGGGTCGCTATGGAGATCTCTTATACTTCTTTCAACCTGACACAGTGACAAGGATCAAACATGTCTTTGGTTTATCCAAATGGGTCAACAAGCACGAGGTGACCTGGTTTTATGTCCCTCCTCGTGACTAAGGTGGAACACATGTCAGACAATACTCTGCTTCAAAGGTGTATCTGTTAATGACATTAATGACAGTTTTTATGTACAGTAACTGACTACCCAGCTCATATTAAAAAAAGAGAACAAGAGAGTATAGGAAAGAATCTATGAGCGTGAGAAACTTAACAGAAACTGACACTCAGTTTTATATAATGTTATTCTTTGAAATGCTTCAGTTTAGCAGGTGATTTTCAAGATAGAGCGTCATTCACGAGGTATGAAAGGTGTATCAGTTTGTGTCTTCTTGTCTCTCCAGCGGTATGAAACACTTGTTAATTTGGACTGATGTATTATTCAGGGCTCAAAGGCACACACATCAGCTGACCTGTGTAATTCATATTTTACATTTTTTTCATGTGATCTAGGGCTGCCACTAATGATTGTTTTCATCATCAATTAATCTGATGATTATTTTCTTGATTAATCAATTGTTTGGTCTATAAAGTTCTTTTGTCCCGACCAACCCCACAACCTGAAGATATTCAGTTTCCTATCTTAGAAGACTAATAAAACCAGAAAATATTCACATTTGAGAAGCTAAAGTCAGAATGAACTTTTTTTTTCATAAAAAAATTACTCAAAAGGATTTATTATAAAAAAGTTGCCAATTAATTTTCTGCCAGTTGACTAATTTATTAATCAACTAATCATTAACTTTAATGTGATCTTTTCTCTTTTTACAAACCTTTTGCTGACAGTCCATCTGCTACTTCTGTTGTTTTGCGAGAGAAGAGGACGAATGAGGTGCCTAGTAGCCACTAGTCAGTGTTTGGACAACAGGTGATGGAAACATCCAGATGATAGATAATTTGAGGTCTACCTGATTTCACTGTTCTTGTTTTGCTGGATTCAATTTCTTCCTATCTTTGGTTTATCAACCATATGTGTTTCTGTGGCTCCAAGAACATGCACTTAATGAAGCTCTGCCACAAAATGGATCTACATTTAGAGTAAAATTTAGATAGATGGATGGAAGGATGTACTTTATTGATCCCAAATTGGGGAATTCTTGTGTTACAGTAGCAGATTATCCATGCTTTGCACAGAAACGGTAAATACACAGTAAATAAACATATCACCACTATAAGAGAGAAATATATATCTACAGAAAAATAAACACAACAAATAACAATAAAATAAAATAGCTCAATAAAAGGATATAAGAAAAAACGGTAACATAAGCTATAAATATAATAAAATATAACCAGGATATATAAACATAGGATAACATACTATATATATGTGCAAAGTTGTTGAAGTTTTAAAAATGCAATGAAGTAGAGTAGGAGTATAAAGTTGTACAAATTCACCATGAGCAAAGTTACTGAAGGAGCAAAACAGAGTTGAGTTTGGCTGAAACAGAAACTATAAAGCTGAGAGTTCTGAGAGTTCTCTGTTAGACAGACGTGAGGTGTTATAGAGAGTTATTGCTCTGGGCAGGAAAGATTTCCTGTATTGGTCCTTGTGACAGCAAAGCTGAACCAGTCTGTTAGAGAAAGTGCTCCAGTCTGTCCAGTAGGTGGTGGAGAGGGTGGTCAAGATTATCTATAATGGATCCTCTACACCGCAACTTCAAAGGTGTCTAGTTTGCAGCCAATTACGGAGCTGGCCTTCTTAATCGGTTTAATAAGTCTGTTGGTGTCACCGGCTCCAATGCTGTTCCTCCAGCTAGAGCAGGGGGAGCTGCATTACAGCAAAATACAGTGCACTGGCCACAAGAAGATTTCCAACATTTTGCTGCAAACGTTGAAGGATCTCAGCTTCCTCAGGAAATAGAGTCTGCTCATCCCCTTCTTATATACAGCCTCAATGTTGGTGTTCCAGTTCAATCTGTTGTCAATGTGGATGCTCAGGTACTTGTAGTCCTCCACCATGCCAACATCTTCCCTCCAGAATACACAGGGGTTTTGTAGCCATCCTCTTCCTTCTGAAGTCGATCACCATCTCCCTGATCTTGGCCACGGTCAGAAGCAGATGATTTCTTCCAGACCACCCCACAAAATCTTCTACCAGTGCTCTGTGCTCCTCCTCCCCCCCATCACTTATACACCCAACCACTGCAGGGTTGTGGGAGAACTTCTTCAAGTAGTATGACCCGGAGTTGTATTGAAAGTCTGAGATGTATACGTTGAAAAGGAAGGGAGACAGCACAGTCCCGTGTGTTGCTTCACCATTTCAGACAGAACACTGCCAGAGTTGGAAAAACTGCGGTCTGCCTGTCAAGTAGTCGGCAATCCAGGAGCTTCTCCCTCAGTAGCAGTGGCTGGATGGTGTTGAATGCCAGCCTCTCCAGCACCTTCATCACATGAGATATGTGGGCAACTGGTCAATAGTCGTTGAGGCAAGATGGAATCATCTTCTTGGGAACAGGAACCAGGCAGGATGTCTTCCACAGCACTGGTATCTTCTCCTGGTTCAGCCTCAGGTTGAAGAGATGTCACAGAATAGCAGATAGCTGGCACATATTTATTCATAGAAGTCTGTTCAGAGGACAGATTTCAGCTCTTAACTCGTGTCCATGTTGTGGTGACCAACCATAACATGTTGTGACTTGTGTGAGATTTCAGGCTCCAGTCTGCCCACAGCCTCATGTTGTTGGGGGTTCATGCCTCACAGGGTGGAGCAAGCGGCTCAAAGTGTAAGCAGTACTGATGCTGACCAGGCTGTAAGGTGACATCACTAGAAGAGGGAGAGTTGATGTTCTGAGGCAGAGGTTGTGAATTTTTCTTTGTATTTTGGGTATTCTGTATTCATGATTATCAAATGAACAAAACTTGAAAAGCATGATTATCTGAAAGGGTTGAAATGGCATCCTTTTACACTTTGAAATGCAACGAATCAAATTTTCTTTTTTTGGCTCACACCACTGAACTCTTTCACAATCAAATGGTGTACTGTATCACCTTAAAATGTAGCCAAATCAAATGTATTGCATGTTTTTGATTTTATTTCAATTGTTATAGAAATTAAATCCTAGTAGATGTCTGATTTTTACACATTTACAGAAGTACTATGGAAAGAACCCAGACCAAATGATCAGTCTGAGACTGTAATTGTGATTTTCTGACTGTCTGAGTGGAAGTGTTTGTACTGAACGGTTGGATAGCAGGCCTCGGCTCTCTGCCTGCCTGCCTGAATCAGGAGTACATGGGGTGTGTCCCAGCTCTGAGGTCTGTGTGAGGCCCTCTGAGCCAGGCTTCTGGTTTCAGGTTGCATGTTCCCAATTGGCTGCTTTTGTTTGACTAAAACACAGTGAGACACTGGGCTTCTTAAAGATGCAGTGTCACTTTCATGCTCTCTTCAAGAAATCATCTGTTTCATGCTGATTACATCATATTCCATTGATGAAACTCTTTTATTCTGATGAGATCATCTCACACTGATGGGACCATTTTGTGTAATCAACATATGAATGGAATCTGAATGCCAGTGTTATTCTCTCATCCAGAGCACAGGGACTACACTCTAGTGCGAACAGAGACTGTCATCTCTTTCTTTGCTGTTTGTGGAATAGAGAAAGGTCTCTTGACACTGAACAGCATCCCTGGAAACAAAGGAACTGTAGCCACAGTCGTAAAATGATCATACTCAATGCTGTGTTATGGTCTGACCCTTATTTCCTATATGACCAATCCTATTTCATTGTAATATATAATAACATTAAGTGCTTGTTTATTATGTCGTGACTAGCAGGGGTGTTTCCACGGTTGAGAGGCATTAACTGTTTGGGACCTCTCCTCTCTTTAAAGTTGGACTCAGTTACAACTTTCAGACAGCTTGTGCTCATGATTACAAAAGAACGTGAGACATGCAGCCCATCATGACCACAAAGTTTGACTTTTCATTTATAGATATTGGTCACAGCCAACATGTCTTCCTTTGTGCTCAGATGCTGAATTGATCCCAAGAGATTGAAAATATTGATTTGACTCAGTTCCTTACTTTGTTGTGGAAAAGGGGGAGGGTAGGGGGGGGGGGGGACAGTGCACCTTCCTGACTGTTAGCGCCATGTTCACACATTGGACTTGCCACACAGCCAGTTCCTCGGGAGACCCATAATTACAGCCGTCCTTTCAGATTAGTCCAGCAGCCTGTCCAACTGTGGCTTCACTCCCTGGTCATTTATTTCATCCCTTTCCCTCTCCTGAGAGGCACACCTCAACACAATGACCAGGCCATCCCCTACAATAATGTATGTGATGATAAACACAGTGGCTCCTAATTGATAGAGTGATTCAGACAAGGGCTGGCTGTGCAAATTGGTCCCCTGTGAGTATATTGCACAGAGTTGGGACTAGCAGGTTTCAGCTCTGGCCTCGTTTGCGAGGCGCAGAGCGGGGAGAGAGGAAATAGAATGGGCTGGACCTGCTGGGTGATAAAGAGGCTGTCTTTGCCTGCTCAGCCCCGTCTGAAAACAGGCACAGTTCAGCAGAGGTTGGCTGCTGTAATCCTCTCAGTGTCTCCAGGAAGGCTCAGGTTAGTGACCTGCTGCTTTGTGATGTCTTGTAAGATTTTGAGACAACACCTCACCTTTAATCCCCCACTGTTCAACTAACACATTAGCTCAACCGCTCCTGACCCAGCCCCTGCAATAAAGCCTTTTATCCAGCTCAATAAGGTCATTTGAAGTTAAGTATTGATTTCTTTTGGTGTCCAGAGAAAAAATGGATTTTTAAAGAGCTGTTAATTACAGTTGCACACACCATTATAAAGAGAACTTAATTTTGCCACGGCTGGATTTTTAAACCCTCAGTGAAATTCACAATTGTCAATTACCTTAAAGCAGAGCTTCATTCAAGTGAGGCAGCATACTAACTCTGGGGCTCACAGTGCAACAACAGGACTTGGTGAATAAACTTGCAGTTATTACAGCTGATCAGATTGGTGCTAGTTCTGTAGCTCTGTAAGCTAACACAATGGAAAAAAGCTCCCTGCTCACCAGAAAGCTGTACTGCTTTGTTAACCAGTAATGCACTATAGAGATAGGACTGGATGAAAATGTTATCACGATATGTTTTTTATATTGATCAGTGTCATTCATTATCACAATATATATTTAATAATAATGATAATATTGCACATATTTATTATCAGAAAGAATAGATGACAAACTTTCAACAGAACCAATATGGCTTTACGTTAAACACTGAAGAAGTAACATAAAATGATAAATATATAAACAACTGGTATGAGTCCCATCACATCAAATGCCTTGTTTCAAACATCTCAAATAGTTTAAAAGGTAGTATACTGAACATTGATTGTGAATTCTCTGAATATTGCACATTCTTGGCGATTTTACAAGTGTTTCTTGCAAGAAAGACTGATCTGTCAACTGTCTCAGGCTTGTGTTTTTTTTTCATAATAGATTGGAAAAAAAAAAAAAATTGGGGCATTATTAATGTAAGTAGCTAACCTCATGAGGTAAACCGGGGTACAGTCCTGCCTTCGAAAAGTTTGTCGAGGTAAATTTTGCATAGGTTGTCCGTTGTTGGTGCGAGCTAGCAGATTAGCATGCTAGCCACAGGCTTGTTGGCCTGGCATTGTCACTCACCCTCCCCCACATCCTCAGCCATGCCAGTGTTTGGTTAGGAACTTGCCGGCCTCCTGAACAAACGATAGTCTCCTCCTACCGCTGTCTTTGGTCATAATGAACAGTCTGGCTGGTTAGTGCAGAGCGGGTTTTAAACTAAGATTCTAGAGGTCCCTCATTACCTCTTTGGTACAATTTCTTTGTCTTTAGCGAGTTTCCTCGCACTCGGTTTCGCTCCCATAGTCGCTCATTTTTGTCTGAGTAGACTGTTTGACACTGACACTGTTCGTCATTCTGAGTTGTTGTGAATAGGAGGGGCCGGAAACATATGTCAACCAAATGCA
This sequence comes from Thunnus thynnus, assembly GCF_963924715.1. Classification (NCBI taxonomy): domain Eukaryota; kingdom Metazoa; phylum Chordata; class Actinopteri; order Scombriformes; family Scombridae; genus Thunnus; species Thunnus thynnus. The sequence goes on along the minus strand of NC_089517.1, from coordinate 19,390,923 downwards.
TTCATGTAGTGTTTTTGTTGGTAGAGGGAAACGGATTCAAAATTAATGTATTGAAAAGAGATCCCATGAATTTATCATTATCGTTTAAGATGTTATTGTGAAAATTCTCGATCGTTTTATCACACAGCCCTACTATGAGACAAAAAAGCAGTGGCCTTCTGTGCAAATAAAAGCACATATGAGAATAAAACCTCTGTGCGGTGCTGTCATGGTCTAAAAAAGACAAATTGAAAACTTCCTCTTTTTTATCAAATGTACAAAATATATTCTCATGAAACAGAACGCCCACCTAGTATCTTGTCTCTGAAATTCCCCGGCTTTGAAAGTAATAAACTACTCTTAATTGTATGCTTTTGTTTATGCTTTTCTTGTCTAAATGAGGACTGAATAGAGTTGTTTCCTGTGGATATGGCAAGGAACACCCATGTACATTTGAGGCCAGAAATGAAAGAGCCAATGAGAATTTTATGAGACATTAAAGAGACTGCTCTGTGTTAATTACACTGAAAAGATTACCATAATAATCACCTTCCAACAAATTAAAAATGTGTGACGTTCTAACAAGTTAACAGCCAAAATACATTAAAAGTATATCACCACACATACTACAACAACAAAAAGTTATATTCATGTGTACATCCTGGTTATTATATTTACAAAACTAGGGACTGATACATAAATGCAGAGCCAGTTTAATGAGGAGATAAATGGGCTTGAACTTTTCCGTTTTAGCAAGCAGGCTGTGTGTGTGTGTGTGTGTGTGTGTGTGTGCGTGTTTGTGTGTACGAGTAGGAGGAGGGATTACTATTGTGTTCCAGAGAATAGCTTTGGTGTTTGTGATCATTGTGGCGTCACGCATGCGATGTCTGGCCTTGAAGTCTTTCTTATAGAGCCATGCTTCTAATGCGAGAGGCTAACAATATGGGAAGTTAAAGCACTTGTGAGAGGCAGCTGGTGGGTTGGAGTCAGATGTTATATCAGCAGACTTTATCCTCTGACTACCACAAGAGATCTCACTGCTGAGTAACTCTGACCTGTATTATTATTATCGAATGGAGAAAAAAAGACTTCTAAATGCTGGTGCTACACCTTCCTCGGGAAACACCTGCAGGGTCTGGCCAGCTGCAGACCTTTTTATATTTAGCTTGCATAACTGACACATTGTGTTCTTACCACAGCGGTTGTGGATGATTTATTCCTGTGATTTTATTCATCACACAGGAACCTAGTTGTCAGCATAGTCTTTGGCCTTTCTCAGCCTGGGCTAACATAATGCTGAACTGATATCATGGCGTTTTCCCTCCAAAAAGGGCACTGTCAATTTTCTTTCAAGCCACAAGTCATAGGTTTTCCTCCACTTGGCAAGCAGTGGTTTCCCATTGATACTGCAAGTAAAAGGCTTCCTGCCCCTGCCTGCTATTCCCAAAACCTGGGACGAATGCCTTCATATTGTTGGTTTAGTCCATTGTGATGCTAATGTCTGCCTGGGACCCTTGAGTCATCTATCACGGATGACAGGAAAGCTGGGGCCATTGTGTTGGCTCACTGCACACACAAACACACACACACACACACACGCAAACACACACAAACACATACTGGGCAGACTGGTGTACATAACTTTAAATTGGAAGAAACCAAATAAACAATTTTAATGATTATATATATAATATATATTATATTGTTATTCATATATGGCAACTATTTTGATAATTGATTTTTTAAAAGAAAAAAATCTTTCTTTCTAGCTTCTGAAATGTGATTATTTTCTGGTTTCTTTAGTCTTCTATAATAATAAAGTCTTTGTACTATTGGTCAGGATAAAACAAGACATTTTAGGTTGCATCTTGGCCTTGGGGAAACACATGACAACATTTTTCACCATTTTTCTCACTTTTTTGTGATAAGCGCCATGTAAAGAATGGAGAATTGAACAAAAGTTAGTAATAGATCTGTCCTTACTGGCCCGGCTGTGTGCTCTCTGTGCTGTGAGGCTGCTGTCTCGGGCCCTGCAGAGAGAGAGCGAGCAGAGTGGTAGAAGCCACACACTTGCAGGCAATCTGCCGGCTGATTCTCAGCCAGGCCCTGCGCTGTCTCATGGCAGAGTGCTGGGCCAGATGTGACTGTGGTTGTGCCTGCATTAGAAAAAAAAGTGCTGTTACAGGAAATGGATGCTTTTAAAAGGAGGACAAGAAAAAAACTGGAGCAGAGCAGTAAAGTATTCTTGCCGCTCAAAGGACATAACCAAGACAGTTAAAATGTTTAATATGTCATTACTTAAATTAGCCTCTGTTTTTATGTTACACAGGTGCACACAGGCTTTGATACTGAATTCAGAGACAAGCCTTTGTATTTGCATGCCAGTGGAGATCCAACACTGCTTTACTCATCTGCTTTACTCTCTCACTTTATCTGTACAGGTTTCGAGCAAATTTAATCATATGAAGGAAAAACAAGCCATGAAAAATTAATTTGCGGTATGGATTTGTCTGATAATCCTTTTCTTCTATATTGATTTAAAAAAAAAAATATTTAAATGCACAAATGAAATAGTTGGACCATCACAGGTCTTTCTGCTATGGATTAAAATAAAATCTGGATGTTTTAGCTTAACCTTCAGTGTATCTGATCGTGATAATGTTAATGATTACTAAATCAGTCCTTTAGCACATTTGAGATGGGTAAGAATCAAAAGATGTTTTGAAAATTGTATTTAGATTAAATTGTAATACAACGTTAAAATAATCCATCAAACCCTACAAATATACTTTGTATTTCTGTACATCTTATTGTCTGGTGGTGTAGTTTCACACCATATGACTTTAAAATATTTCCAGTGCAGCTACAATAGAGTTTGATAACACCATAGTTCCCAGCTATCTATATCATCAGCTGTAAAGGTCAGGTTTTTGTGTCAGTCCCTCAGAATTGAAGAGCAAAGACTTCTATCTGCACTCACCATTTTAAACTGATGTTCAATGGTCATACAAGGTGTAATTCATTGTAAAATAGTCAGGATAAAACAGCCTTAATAGAGCAGAATTCAGTGTCAGCCCAGAATATGTCATGTTCAGGGCAAACATCATCACTTTTCTTCTTTTGGAAATTCTTACTCTCTTGTACATTTTTGTGCCACTGCGAGGCTCAACATCAACAGGATGATGGAAGGAACTAATTAAAAAAAAAAAAAAAAAAAGTAACAGATGCCCTATCTTGGCTCCAAGAGCTCTTATAGTTGAACTGACAAATGCTTGAACACAGTTATTCCAGAATTTGAGGGTGTAAATGTATTTTACAAATAACTACACTGAAGCATACCTTTATCAGAGGAGAAGATAATATGCTGTCTTTTTCCCTACTGGTTTTAGCTCAAGGTGGTAGTGAAGAAGAAAAGAAGTCAAGGATGGACCTCACTTTTTTTCTGTTTTGGGTGGCTGTGTTCATTGAGGACCAACTCCATAAATGTCAAAGTTTGTTATCATTGGCAGCTCAGATATCCTTGGATTTTGCCAGATTTTTGAGTGTTTCATTGTGAAGTATAATTGACATAACACACAGTCAAAGTGTAGAAAGCAAGTGGCAACTACTACGGCTTGAGGCTGAAGTAACTGCAGAAGTACCTTAAAGTGGAATGCCACTGACAGCCGCTAGATGTTGGCTCCAATTGACTCCCATTCAAAAAGCGTCAACTTCTCTGTAGAAATACTAAGTAAATCATTTTTTTCAATGTGTCGTTATGGTCTCAATTGCTAAACTCATGCCCTCTAATAAATGTGCTGTCAGTCATTTTGGAAATTATTGCTTCATTAATAAGATTTGAAGACTTATTGTAGCTTTGATGTCTGTGGGTGTTGATTGACAGCTGTGATTGACAGTTCGCTCACCTGCTGCTCTCCCCGGCTCCGGACTCAAACTATTTGGACTATTGTTGCAATATTGATTATGGTACCTGCCCTGTCAGCACAATTTAGCTAAAGCAAGCAATTTAAAGACATCACCGTGGGATTTGGAAACTTGTGATGCGCATTTTTCACTATTTCCTGACATTTTATAGAGAAAATAATAAATTGATTAATCAGGAAAATAATCGGCAGCTTAATTGAGAATGTAAATAAATAGTTGCCCTCTTGCAAATGAATATTTAAATTTTCACTTTGTTAGTTGGAGGGTGGATCAGGGTGCAGGTTGGAAGATGAGGTGTGGCTGTGGGTGGCAGAATAGAAAAGGCAAGAAGACAGCAGCGGTACAAAAAGTATATCTGAAGACACATTTTCAATCAAGTCACTGCTTCATGTGTTATGTAGAGTTTAGTTCATAAAATTAATTTAGACACCACTGGTCTTATGGTGGGTTATGGGAAGTTATTTCTGGGTGTGGAATCTCTGAGGTTGATCCACAGCGGACTGTGACAATACACTTCATTGTTATTCACAACAGAGGGAGCCTGTCACAGGTTCCTTGGAGGAAGGATGCTGAGGGCCAAATTGGATTTCTGACTGAATGAGGAATCAGCTACTTGGGGACGGTCTAGGGAAAGTTGAGCCACCATCTCTTTGTGGGGCTGCTGCTGGAGTGCCATTCATATGTCCCAGATCCTCCAGAGTCATTGAGGTTCAGAGGAGAGTTCACTCTGGCCAGATGGAGGGCTCCTCTAGCTGTTGAACAGCACAAATCTGCTCGGCGGTCACACAATAAATATTTAATCCTTTTCGTGCTGCTTTGAGTGACAAGAACACCCCATAAAGAGTTAATTTTCTCACCCCACTCCAGGCTGTGCTGCAACTGCAGGACTTTACTCAACCCCTGGGAACTGACTGTTGTAGCAGCGTAGATCTTTCAAAACTAATATAAGAAAACATTTTAAACACAGAAAGTAGAAAAAGCCACCAAGGCAAAAAGCAGACAGGACTGACTTAAAGTTAACTCCAAAATTCTTGTAAACCCCATTAAAATCATATCAATGACACACTGCATTTCAGCTGTATTTCATATGTATTCATGGTTGGACAGATTAGTCCTGAAAGTATCATTTTTAAACCAATATATAAAGTGTAAAATATATTAACGTAGTCATTCAATATGTCAGTTTTAGTCAAAGTTATGTTGACAAAATATACAGACAATTTATCTAGTTTTAGTCTATGAAAATGTTACACAATTTAATACAATTTTATTAATGTTTTAGTTGACTCACTGTAAAAGCCCATCTTTCACATTATGAATCAAAGAATATGACATTAAATAAATATGATCTCTTGTGGTGTTAAGCTGTCAAAACACATTAAGTTATGTATCTTTTAAATTCATTTGAGATGGATGGAAATCTCCCACCTTTTCTCATGTACAGAATCCTCAGAATGACTTCAGTGACTGATTCCCTTATTGGTCTCATGTTAGAAACAACTGAGATACTGAAATCACCCAAAAGCAGTATTTTTAACTTGTAAGTGCACTGCTTTGTTAATATTACTGTTATGCCAGTTTTCACTGTATTCTTTGATACACGCATGTATTTATTGCTTTGATTTAGAGACACTTAAAAGGTCTGTAACTTAAGCTGTAGATATATTTCGGTCAAATGTCAGAGGCTAATATCGTGGTGGAGTCATGCACTATAAGATGACACAAGACTACTTTTTGTATCGCATTAGTGTGCAATCCCTCTTTACCCAGCTCAGGATGCACTGATGGTTTTTATGGCTCCACTTGACTGCAGGTTCAGGAATCTTTCTGGGATAATACTCCAAATTCACTGAAATCGCCTGCTAATGATCAGCCAACAAACATACTGTGAGATGTGAAATTAATTTTGAACGTCAGTAATGTTGAGTCCTGCTAGAGTGGATTTATTGACAGCATCTTCATGAACTATTTACAGCTGCTGTATGTGCTACTGGTTCTGTAAAATGGGGATTTGATAAAATGCAGAAAAAGTGCACAAGCTTTCTTAAATACACATGCACATGAACTCGCAGTAAATGGAATAAACACAAGAGAATTTAATCCACACAAATATGTCAGAATCTGAAATGCACTGGCATCGTACTGCTTCAAACCAAATGATAAATGTCAAACTTGTCAGAGTAAAATTGTTAAAATTTGATCTTTTTTTCTGCAAACTGTCTGAGAAGTTTTAAATCTGATTGAAATCTTAAACACTAACTCAAATTGTAACTTAAAAGGTTAGCTCATCTACAGCAGTGTGGCCGCGGGTCCTCAAAGAGTCTTAAAATGTCTTAAATTCACATTCACTAATAAAATGCCTTAAAAAGTATTAAATAGTTTTAAATTCTGTTTTGAAGGTACTCAACATTTACTTATTGAATGCTGTAAACATGTTCTAAAATTCACTCCAGTCAGAGCTGCACTGTACATTTAATCTTTGGCGAAATCAACAAGAATTGCATTCGAATGCCTCTTTTATCCTGTTAAAGTCTTTGGTTTTTGTTATTCGTGTTTGCAAACTTTGTCTGTCTTGATGGTATGGAGGAGCTAGCTGGTTGGCTAACCTGTAAACACTCCAGTTTCTGTGGGTTTACTTTCTACATAATTTTAACCTTTTCTCCAGTACTTCTGTTTAGCCGTTAATCTCCAGTATTTCAGAGCAAGTCTCATTCATGTCCACCCATCAACTCGAACCGGTGATTTGCATCACGCAGTCCCTCGCACATTCTCTATTCAGAATATAAATACGAGGAACGATATTGGCTAGTAATGTGTAAAAAGTAATGTGTAGGAAACATTGCCGGGTAAATATTTGTCCAACTCCACCAATATTTGGGCAAAAGGCGAGCTGAAAAAAGTGGAGCAATCATCAGTCCAATCTACATGAGGAAGTTGACTAGATTCATTTGACAACAGACTGTCTGTAGGCTAAATGAGACAGGATGGCATATATCTATTTGTTTAAAAGCTATGTATAATATAAAACAGAGAACCACTATAATAATGCAGGGGTCTAAATGACTTTCAGCATAGAAATTGGCATTCTACCTTGATATAGCCTCATTTCAGACTCTGACTGTAAGACAACTGTAGTGATTAATATCATCAAGAACAAATATATATATATATATTTTTTTGCAAAAATAAAACATGTTTGGACAAATGTTCTTTAACTCAACCATTATTGTCATTTTGCCTTACTTATAATTTTGACCTGACAATATAAGTATTTACTCAGAAGAGTTCTGATGTTTATTTTTATTGCAAAATTGGCCTTTAATTAAACGATGGCATTAAAGAAAAAATAATAAAAAAAGCTCAACCTAAACAGGGCTACCTTTTTATTTGCTACTATGGGGGAAAAAATGTATATTATTTGTGGAATATATTACTGTATCCGTTTGTGGAACAATGTTAGACCTTATAGATTCAGGTGGGAAAAGCAGAGTTATGTCTAAAGCAGTTTCAGTCCTGAATGTGGACAGTCATATTTTTTTCAGCAATTGTTTTGCTGTGCAAACACAGGCAAGAAGAAGAGAATGCAGGCTAGCCAGGACCCACTGAGCTTTTTTCCAGCCTGGTGAAAAGAATGAATTATTCAACAGTAAGCGAGCTTTCAGCTGGCCATTTGTGTGCTTTGATCTAGGAATCAGGAGTTTGCATGAGTGCCTGTATTGTCATGTTATGTTTCCACAGTGTGTGAATTATTGAAATCTTTACCCATCTGGTAAAGTTTACACTGCAGGCGCACTGGATAGGCAAACTGCGATTGTAAATCCCTAGATGATGTTTATTTGTCCAGGGAGCTCATGTGACCTGGTTCAGTCAGACTGGCCTCGCCTAAAGGTTCAGTGTGAAAAGAGCGTCAGGGTCAACCTTTAATAAGCTCAACGTCAAATCCCTTGTCTCCCCTCCCCCCTCAACAACAACAAACATGTAGGTGTGGCATGCAGCCAGGTGCTGCAGGTATCAAAGATCTCATGTTGTTTTCATGTGTATCTCAGTTACCAGGTGATTTTGTACATGTAACAAAAATAATGAAGCCTAATACAACGAACGTGCAATGAATCCTGTTTTTATTAAAGTTATGATGTTCAGTTATTGTTTAAACTGTTAATTCAACTGTATGGTCATTTGGAGGCTGTGTTCAGTAGTGCTGTTACACTGTGTTATGCTGAGAGGTGTTTCTAATATTTAGTCTACACTTACTAATATATGATTTATTTATGGATTACAAACACAAAACAACATTGAACATGTTAAAAGACAAAGAAACATAAAGAAACACAGACCTTCAACATAAAACTAAACAATAATAAAATCCTGAAATCCAAAAACACATCACCCAAATTTAAATAAAAAATACTAACGCCCACATCAGAATACCCAAGTACAAGGACAGTTTCATGGCCAAAGTAAAATATCATTGAAGATTTCATTAGAAATCTGTGACCCATAAGTCCTTTCATCATTTCATTTATAAACCCCTTTCGTTTTTAACAACTAGCATCAGTGTAAAAATAAATAAAAAAATTAAAAGATATAAATTTATTGTGGGGCTGTTGAATTAGACTGCATTCTGTCTTTTAGCTTGGTGTACCTAATAAACGGGCAACTGAGTTTAAACTCAAGGAACTTTGATGAAAGCTAAGATTTGCAATTTATTGGTAAAGAGCCTTTAGTATAAAATGCTAAATCAGACTGCAAAAAGAAAATTATAATAATTTTCTATTAAAATGAGCATATTTTAATATGGATTCTTTTGTAAACTTAAACTTGCATCCAAAGACTGATAGCTTCAAAAAAATGAAATAAGGAAACATGTAATCATGGTGGGTGTTGAGGTGGATTTAATTCAAGCTGCTTTACCAAAAGCAGCCATGTTTTTCATTTTGCATACAAGAGCATTGAAGCCACACAGGACGACACTTTCATGCTAGCTATCTTTCTATGTTTCCATCATGCAAACAACAAGCAGAAATCACACCATGTATTCTCTTATCTATCCAACGTGTTCTGCTCCTTTATTCCTCCGAGATTTACTCTTGTGCTCTATCACATTTTGTGATCTGTGATGTGTTGCCATTGATAAAAAAAAATGCCTTTCCCTCTGATACCTAAGATACGGCTTATTAGCACATGTGTGGTACGTTGTGCTCCCATTGTGTCCTAATGAACATAAGACCTTTAATTGATAATGAAGTGAATGTAGAAAAATGCTTCATTGTGTTTGGGGTTTGGTGCATTTCATGGAGGAGTAGAGTAGATCCATAGCATTGGTTGGCTACAGCTGGACACATAATTAGAGTGCCTCCTTACCTATAATTTGTGTAATAGTTTTGGTTGGCGGCATGTTATTACCATATGAAAGGGCTAAGCAGGGGTCATGTGCATTGCTGCAGCAATTAGAGCAGAGCTGAGGGCAGAAGAATGTTTGGAGCCGTTGTTAATTAGAAATCTCTACAAAGCTATGCTTTAATTATAATTTAGTCAGAGCTGCACTGTTTTAAACCCAATATATTCAGTTGCCATTATTTTCTGTAATAGTATGAACAGCTAGGTCTGTTTCCTTTCAAAGTGTTGGGCTTTGAAGAGAATGAGATTGAATTAGATTAATTTGAAAGGCTGTGCTGCTGCGATTTTTTTTTCATGCTAATGTCATATGGTGTTTTCATAGAGAAACTGGATCTAGTTTGTTTTGGAGATGCACATATCTGGCGATTTGCATCCACTTGAAATTGCTTATAGAGCTTAAGCTTTACATTTTAGCTTTGTATGTGATTCTACAACTACTGAGAAACGTAATTATCAATTGGGAATGCATTGATAATACATTAATCAGGCAGCTCAAAATCTACATAATTCACTATTTAAATTCCCAAAGTTTAAAAGTGTCAGTTGACTAAAAATATCTAGCCTACATGAACCATGTAACAATATTTTTTTTAACAACACTTGACTTTTTTTTTCTAGAGGTTAACAACATAAATTAAATATTAATTGCGCCCTACAGCTTAAATTCAGTCAATCAATAACTATTAAAAGGTATAAAATTCTCTAATGCTCCCCGCCAAGGAATTCATTTGTGTTTGTGTGATTTGTGTTTCAATGTTAAAAAATCTAAACCATGAGCAACTAAAGTCTACATATCACTGCACGACCATGGCTCAGTGTTCAGACCGGAGAATCATTTCCACATTTACACACACAGCTACAAACCTGATGCCATGATATGATTTTTATATTTTTTCTGATTTTATTCAGTTATTTTTTCCCCAATGACCCCCACTTTTATTGTATTTTTTTTCCTGTTTTAAAATAAACTAATTTATTTCCATTTTCGTCTTCCTGCAGGTCGAAATGAGCTGATTGCCAGATACATAAAGCTTCGGACCGGGAAAACGAGGACTCGGAAGCAGGTAAGACAAGAGAGGGAGCGTCTCCATTGCGCGAATGTCAGAGGGCAGCCAAATCTGAATGTGTGCAGACTGTTGCCTTTGTATGTGCAGGAGAGAAACAAAGCTAGACATAGAATAACACAATGCTAAGCTGTCGAGGGGACTTCTGAAGCTGACAAATCCCCCGTCACTGCTGTGTTGCATGAACAGATGTCCCTTGATTGACATTCTCAACATTGTCACTCTTAGTCTCACTTAAAAGCACACATAAGAGCTATAGCTGGAGTCAGTTTGTAGAAGAAAAACTGTTTGTTGTTTGCCTTTACAATGCTTTGATATCCTCTTTTTAAAAAGCTTTTACATTATGACAACATTTTACTTAAAATGCAGCCTTTCTTTTTCCACAATAAGACAGTCGCATACAAAAAATATATAAGCATTGTTGAGATATCCTTGAAAAAAAAAGAGTAGCCACAGTGGCTGGAAGCAGTGCAAGTATTCCTCCTCATGACTAAATCATGGAGGTCATGCACTTGGCTGCAGTAGAAGCCTTTATTAATGGGAAGGTGGAAGCCTTAATAGATTGGTACCATCTCTGATCAAAGAGACAGCAGAGAGTTTTTACTCTAGTCAGTGTTGGAGAGTGCATCCTGTCTTCTGCAGCACACTCTTTGCACTGCACACACAACTCTTAACCACAGAGTTGAGCTCATATTTCTGAAACAAATTGATGAATTACTTACTCTGTGCTGTTACACCTGTAGATGCCCTGATTCATCCCTATAAATGTAATATACATAATATACAATTCAGGGCTTTTAAAATAAATCAAAGAATAGACTTTGATTCTTGTATTCAAATCACTTGATAACGAGCAGCTCTGATGGTGCTTTAGTAACAGTTTGAAGCCCACTGATTGTTCCTTTGAGTAGGAAATTCATTGTATGACCACTGACTTGAAAGACAATGATAAACAAGCTGGTGTCTAAAGTGACATTCGATCACTACATGTGAATTGATCAGTCTGGACCAGAAAGGCTGTGTGGTTTCTCTCTCTGTGACTCTTCTCCTCAACACAGAATCAGAATGAGAAAAAGAGGAGAAGAGTGTCGTTTACTTGCAGCTATAGCAAGAAAGTCTATTTTTATTGTTGTGGTTACTTTAAAAATGCATGACATTTATGTAATTGCTGTGTTATTTATGTTAGAGCTGCCACTATTTTTGTCACTATCTGTTAATCTAAAGATTATTTTCTTGATTAATCAAATTATGTTTTTGTCTATTAAATGTTAGTAAATGCCTGAAAAATGCCTGTTGCAATTTCTCAGAGCCCAAGATGTCTTGTTTTATGTGACCAACTTTCCAAAACCCAAAGATATTCAGTTTATAGTGATTGAAAGCAGAGAAAATCAGAAAATCCTCACATTGAATGACTGAAATTATTAGTCAGTTATCTACATAGGCTAATCAATTAAGAATCTAATCGTTTCAGCTTTATGGAAAGTGCTATCATGTTAAATCACTCAATCCCTGTTTGAACACTCACCTTGGGTGTGATTTCTGTTAATAGTGCCAGAGGAGAACGGAAATCCACCCTGCAGACCTGTCATCAGCACACATCACCTCTCTTTCAAACTGTTTTTTGCACTGCTGAATATTTCATGTGAGAATATTAAATAATTTTGAACTGTGTTAACATTGGAAGTAAACTTGGCCGATGAAATGCCTCGCCCAGCTCCCATAAGAATACTAGACCAGCCAATTGACATTCAGTACACAGCAGATCACATCTGTGTGCTCTTAATGTGTGCTAAAGGGGCCTGCATCCTCCTTAATCAGTTCACTTAAGTGACGACAACACACAGCATAACACTTTATTGGCTGTTGGCTTGGTGTGTGGTTTGGAGATGCCTCTGTTATGCACCTTACCTCGCTCAAGTGTTTTAAAACAAAGAAATGTGTAATCCACTTTTTTTTGTTTTTCTTGTTTTTTTTATTGTCCCTTTTCTCTTCTTAATGGAGGTGTCTAGTCACATACAGGTCTTAGCAAGAAAGAAAGTTCGAGAAATCCAAGCTGCCATTAAGGTACGTCTGGCTTTGCCCAGTTGCAGGGGGCTTTTCATTGCCATGGTTACAGGCTCTTCCTTTGTTTTCCTCCCCTCCCCTACCCCGCAGGTGTCTAGTCACATTCAGGTTCTTGCCAGAAGGAAATCTCGTGAGTTTCATTCCAAGCTAAAGGTATGCGCTTTTCTGCTTTTGGGCTTGTGGTTGCTGTGCGTCTTAACTTCCTGTTTCCCGTGGTGACAGAGTGAATGCCTGGTGCTCTGATTCCCCCCTAACCCAAATCTTCTGCTGACTGTAGTCTGTTTACATTTTCTAACCCCCTCCATCTTCTCAGTCCATCTCTCACCCATAATCAGACCTGCTGTCACTGTCCTCTTTATTTCATCTACATTTATTCATTTGTCATCATGTGCCTTTGCTTTGAGAACAGCTGTACATTATAAATATGATGTAGTGTAAAAAAAATAGTGAACACATTTTGTTTTTTATATCCATTACTAAAAAATAATAAAATTAGTTCATATCAAATGCTCCAAAGCAAAAGGTACTGGTAGCTTATACATTTGTTTTAATTGTACTGGAGCCTGACCAATACTGGATTTTTTGGGGCCGATACTGATATTGGTATAAGAGAGTAAAAAAATTTAAATTAACCATATAATGGCAGATACTCACTATTTTATTTAACACACAATGTACAAATAATGTTGGCAAGCATACCTTAAATTTGTTTCTTTAAGAATTCTGACCAAGATACGAAGGTATGTACTGAGCGAGACTAAGAGTCTACAGCCATACTGGTGGCTCTGTTAGGTTGTAATTAGGCAGAGTCGTTCTTTTGGCTAAACGCTAACGTCAGTATGCTAATATGCTCACAGACAATGCTAACATGCTGATGTTTATCAGGCATAATGTTTTGCATGTTCACTGCCTTAGTTTAGTATGTTAGCTTGCTAATTAGCAAAGAACAATAAAGTAAAACAGACATTTTTGATGGCGCTAAATGTAAAGTCAGGAGGTCACCAAAGTATGGCAATCTATGCAAAAATTATTGAGATTCACTCAAAACCACAAATGTCAACCTCATGATGGTGCTAGAGAAAACATCAGGGGATGAACAAAGTCAGTAGGATTTATCCTCTGGGGACCACAAATGTCTGTACAAAATTTCATGGCAGTTCCTTGAATAGTTGAGATGTTTCAGTCTGGACCAAAGTGGTGAACTGACTGACCAATATTGCCATCCCAAGAGCAGTACAGCTAGTTTAAGTTGAAAAACTTATAAGATATAAGGAGGATACTGTTTCTAAATACCCTCAAAAATAGTTTTCGCATTTCTCCTCTGCAATATTGTGATATCAGCTGACTTAAACACTGATACTGATAAGTAATTGTTATTGGCATACTGGTAAGAATAAGTTAACACCGGCCAATATATTGGCCCGTTTTATTCATCGGTCAGGCTCTAATTTGAATTTTATACACATTTAATAATAAAGTAAACCAAAATTGTGCAGATGTTGGAAGCATGCTGGCATTGGCTGTGGGCGAGTGGCTGAGAGCTGAAGCTCTGAGGAAATCAGTCTGCTTACATCTCTTATTAAGCAGACTTTATAAATAAAGGGGCATGGCAAAGGGGGTCTGTGTTTAAAAAATGAAGAGGAGATTACACCTCTTCATCCTTTGACAATGTAACCCAACTTTTCCCCGCTGTCAAAGGCTCAGTGGTGCACATTCAGAGCGGAGAATGGCCGTGAAGCTGGCTGTTTCTGAAATGCCCTTTCTGCTTTCTTATTCTCCCTTCAATCTGTTGATAACTCCGGGCTCTCACAATGCCGTGGCTATCAGTTGCTTTCCTTCCTTCCAGTTCAGATGTCGTCATTTCAGAGCGCTCTTGTCAGTTATTTCAGCAATAGTGAAATCTGTTAAAACCACTGAAGAAAGCTTTTCAGAATGGCAGATTAAAATGGGAGAGAAGCATTGTGAAAGAAGTAATCTTGAATAATACTAACCTGCAATTTAATGTATTTTATGAAGTAATGCTTGTATATCAAAGGACACTCCACCCATTTGCCATTTTCTTCTTTTCTTGGGGAGCAGACTATACATTTTGACTTTCACACTTTGCTCCACTCCCAGTATTCAACGAGAATTAATGACCCCTCATTAATCTGTGAGTGTGTGTGTGTATGTGTGTGTGTGTGTGTGTGTGTGTGTGTGTCAGTGTGTCTGTGTTGAGAGAGACAGAAAGAGTCAGACAGGCCGCTGGCCACATGAATGCCTGGTCTTTCAGGGGCGCAGGCGGCTGTCTGAGGAAAAACAGACAGCTTTTGTATGAATCCCTGTCTTTTCTCATTTAAAGCAAATTAGAGTTCAGTGGCAAAGAAAAATACAAGTGTGCCCTTCATTTTAGGGGGCATCAATGAAAACCTGCTGTTTCTGGTCTTGTCTGTGGCATTTCAGTGAAATTACAATCATTACGTTACTGTTCTGTTGTTTTGTCTCGAGTGATGACTAGTGATCAGATTGTGAAAATTATAGAGAGCAAGACATTCGCCACAGAGACTCAGGATCATTTGTAAATACAAATTTCATAATCCTTTTGTTATTAAGTGTTCATTACACACATGTTTGCTGTAGTGTGTGAAGACATTCTCAAATTCAACTAGAGGGTTTTTAAACTGATATTTGGAGCTGCAACACTTAGACTTTTTTATGCTTAGCACAGACTTTTACAGTTTAAAAATGTTGCACAATAAATGAACTGCAAATTTACAATGTAACCTTGTTTGTTTGCATTTAGGTTACAAGTATGGTAAGTATTTATTTTCTGTCTGTGATGCTGTTTCTGCTTTAATTAGGGCCTGCCTCGTCCTTCAGCTGCTAGTTTTGCATTTGTGCTCCTGCCATAGTGACACAATAGCTGCTGCCCAATGTTTTCCCAGTTTATTGGCGTGTCTGTGTGTCATCATACTATTATCATACTGTAGCTTGACTCTGCTCCACCAGCATCTGTTGCCAGCATGCTTACCTTTAGCTTCTGCCACCAGTGAGTCTGCATGGGTTTGCTAGTGCTGTTTTGGTTGCCAAAGTGTGCTCTCTGCTGCAATATTCCTATTAAATTTATAAGGGCCAGTTTGACTTTAAATAATTTTGTAAATGCACATTAACAAAGGACTGTGTCAAAAACAACAAACAATGTGTAGTTTGCTACTTCTGCTTTCACTGTCGGTTAGTCAAGCCATTAACCATTAATGCAAATATATCCTGATAATTTAAAAACCACAGAATTGTCCAGAGATTAAAGAAAAGAAACTAACAGGAGAAAGACTCTTAACCAAGTGGGATTGTTGTCCTTCAGTTTTACTTCAGAAATTCTTTGCAATGTTTAGACATGCAAGCAAATGCAGCCTTGATAGAAATGCTGCTGAATGAGTTTTTTGAGAGTATTTTAGTGGTAGATTAGTCAACAAGCAAACTGTCTTCTAAGTGCATACCTCTGCCAACCATTATATATTGGAATTCAATTGTCATTGTTTATCACATTCTTTTCAAAAAAAAAAAAAAGCTTACACTTAAATAGCAATGTTGATGCAACATGCCCCACCTCCCCTTTCTGTGCGAGTGCTAAGCCTTTTGTGACTGCTGTTAAAGGACCAAGCCGTGAAGGACAAAGCCCTCCAGAGCATGGCCTCCATGTCCTCGGCTCAGATCGTCTCTGCCACGGCTATTCACAACAAGCTCGGCCTGCCAGGCATCCCGCGCCCAGCCTTCCCTGGAGCAGGGGTAAGAGAGCCTTGCCGGCACCCCACTATTGATCCATCCTGTCCAGCTTTCACCCAGGGCAGCCATGGGGCCAACCACGCCAACACCCGGGCCAAATCACATTACACACCACGGCTTTGCACAACTGCCGCTATCAGATAAGCACATGATCAAAAGGAGTGGTAGTCAAGATAACTACATTCACTGAACTAAGAGCCATTTTGATCTTGTCGCTAACAGCTGCTCACAATTGGATGTTCTTTGTTGTTTGTTCTTTGTTGTCTATATATATATATATATCTCATTCTCTAGTTATGGCAGGGTATGATATCGACTGGTCAGCCAGGATCCTCACAAGAGTAAGTACTTGCTTTGTTGTCAGAAAGATAAATTTGTTTTTAAAATTGACTATAGTCTCATATAAATAAATGGCTAAAAAGACTTTCCTTTCTTTAAGCAATAAATTCAGTATGTCGTACCATGGAAGTGTTTTTTTAATGGGGCTGTTATTACTCTATTCCAGTATCAAGCCTTTCACCCAGCAAGCCTATCCCATCCAGCCAGCAGTCACAACAGCCATTTCAAGTGAGAATTTACCTGATTAAGATGATCTCAAATGAACATCACACTGTCATTGTTTGCTGAATCTGAAAACTTTACATAGTTCACTTTAAGCTCAGTCCCTTTCCACATGCGCATTTCTCTGCTTGTTATGAGGAATTTCAAAACCTTCTTAGTTGTTACTTCTGTTTCTTCACTCTTACTGTGAGAAATGGCATATTTTCTTGCTGTAACACAAATACGTTAATAGTGGTCCGAAATGCTTGGGAGATAGCAGCAACAAGACTAATAAAGACAGGCTTCGATACTTTGAACCCACCTTTATTTCCCCCAGAGCACCTTATCGACTGTTTAGCTTCAGTAGGGAGGGAGTAAAGTAAATGTTGGGATTTGTGGATCTGGTAAACATTAAATTCAAATCAGTTCCTGCAATTCCTATTTTTTCCACATTTTTTTTCTGATTTGCAGATTAAAAAACATCTTGTAAGGTTTTAAGCACTCAGTTATTCCTAAAATAATATCAATTAGAATTAAGCAAGCAATGAACCTCCTTGGAAAATCTTGTCCTATAACACATTGTTTTCTCTTAAACTTGCTAGTGAAAATTAAATGATAGAAATAAGAAAATCCAGTGTCCTATTCATGAAATGTGATTTTTTTTTTTGTGAAAAGTAAAAATAATAAGTGTTTGTTTTTTAACCTCAGAAACCAAAAACATCAGCTATCAGGAGCAGTTAAAGATTTTAACGAACAGGACTTTGGGACTTAATAATTCCCCAAAAATCTGAGAGTGATGAACACAGTGGATACAAAGCTTGTGGAGATGTTGGAGACCAATTTTTGGCCTTCTGCCATCATTTTATGTCAACAAATCATCTGGCTTTTTTTGATATTACACTAGAACAAACCGTTTTACAAATGCTGTGAAAGATTTTGGTAAAAACTGGTATTTTTTCCAAATGTAATTGTGTTTTGTTTATCATTTCATGTCCTAGAAATTGTCACATACTTTATTGTGTACATATTGGACTGGTTCCAGCCAGTCGCACAGTTATCAACTTTTGGCACATTTTACTGTGTATTCATAATTTTACGACTGTTGTATTTTAGATCATATCTGAGCTTACTAACGTTTCATAAATGAAGCTCAATGTGTTGTGGTGCTTTGACCTATAAATATTTAATTAATTTAGGTTGTACAATTTGTGAATTACTGGGCATTTTTGATGTTCAGTAATCAGTAGGGAAACCAGTAACAACATCCAGAAGACATACAAACCTGACTCCCAACAGATATCCCCAAAAAAATCACAAACTACTGTATATCTCTAACATGACATTAGATTTTATTTGTTTTATTTATTATTTATTTATTTATAGTGTTTTTTGAAATGTACAGTAAAACAACTCTTGATGTCACTGTAGGCTACGAGTCCACAGCAGCTCCAGCCCCTACGGCACCAGCATGGCAGGGCCGCTCCATTGGTACATCTAAACTCCGACTGGTGGAGTTCTCCGCCTTCCTAGAGCAACAGAGGGACCCAGACTCAGTAAGTAGAGCATTATACTAAAGCATGAAATATCACTATCTCATGGTGTTCGTTCCCATCTCTTATCACCCAGTCCTTTCCTCTATGAATACACTGGGACATTTTCCCAGGCACAGAGTCAGCTGAGAGGAGGCCAAAACAAGCTGAGAGAGGAGAAGCCTGGCCTGTAGGGACACACTGCATGAAAACCTGCAGAAATAATGAATGATTGTATATTAATCAGTTCCTCAAAAGGCACGCCAAAACTATATTTAAGCTGTAGACCCCAGCTCAGCAAGACAATCCACAGACTCGCTGAGTGTCATTTGACAAATCAGCAGCCTCAAATCTCACAAACTGCGTCTCACATTTATTGTTTGCTTTAGCAGAAAGCTATTTTTAATGTTTTTCCACATTTCTCTGTGCATTTTCTTTTGGTATCGATACTGCATGACAACAGCCATTAATCTAAAATTCAGCTTAATGCTTGAAATTGTTGTATGTGCCCTAAAGGCTACATGCTGGCAAGGCTGCTCTGTGAGTTTTTAAACTGAAGTGCAGCAGCACATGATCGGGTTTCATACGGTCACAACGAGGGCAACAAACCTCTGAAAATCAAATGTTGTCCTCTGATTTGCTGCTGTTCTTTTTGCTTTTGGCTGTGCAACATGCAACGTTTGAGGTTTAACAGACCACAGATCTTATTCACTGTGTCTGTGAAACAATCCAATTAGTTCAAAAGTTTTTAGTGAATATAACAAACATATCTTGAATGTTGTTATTTTGGTTTTTTTTTAAACAAAGCACTCACCTTTTTTTCTTCTTCTAGTAGTTGCCTTTGATGTAGATTTTTTTTTCTTAAATGTGAGTGAGGACTGAATTATGCTAATTTACTGTTTTTGAGAAAATAAATAATTGTACTTAGGGATGGGTTCTGGTTCCATTTTGGATCCGGTTCCTGGCTGGCAAACCCAGATTTGTTAAGCTCAGACACTAACGTATCTTTTATCAAACCTTTCACCTCTTCTCACTCTTTTTTTTGTTTGGCAATGAAGGTGGAAAGCTTCTAATTCTTAGATGTTGCTGTTGTGGGTTAAAATGCAGCAGATTCAGTTGTAGCTACTTCTGTGAGGCTAAAATGAAAAGTTTGGCTGTTCTGTGGTTAATGTGATCTCTGCAGCCGGCGTCTGTATTCAGCCAAAGATTGTTCGAGCGAAGACGCATCACTCTGTAACACTACTGTACAATTGTGAGTGTGCTGTGTGTTTTTGTAGTTAAACAAAACAACAGAGTGGCGACTCTTCTCTAAAGAAACGATCAGCTGATCACCTCACATCAATTGAAGACTCTGCCAGTAAAACTTTCATTTATATCAGCATTTTGATCTCATCAATTTTTATAGTTCTGAATCAGGACTTTCAGTTTTTGGAGTAAGTATCTGATGAAGTACAGAAGGCTACAGTGTCAGATACGTTTAATTAACATTTCATAAATTTTGCTGCTCATCTCATTTTCAGGTTGTAGGTACAGGTTGTGAACTTTAATAAAGCTGCCACTAAAAAGTTGTAGCTGTAGTTCTTTTAGCTTTTAGTGAACATAAGATTTGATGAAGGATTTGAAAGGCCTGAGATTTGATAAAATGCTGTCGAACCCCATCCCTAATGTTACTGTATGGCTTTGCGTAATTTCAAGCTAGAGATGAATCTATGTTGAACAGAAATTTGGTTTCTCCGCTTTCTTGCCTTTAACAGAGTCACAACCTGAGTTTATAGACTTTGGATGAAGCAGTCTGGCATTCCAGGCTTAGTTTAATACAAATAAGGGGATCAGTTTGTTTTTGGCTTTACTGGAGCAGAGTGATATTACCTAATTTGTACATCATAAAATAGACGCCTGCAACCTTGCAGACAGCCAAATAAAAAGCAATGTTGCATACGCCTATTTATCATCAGTGAATTCTTGCCAATCTAATTCTGGCTACCTCTTGTTTGTTTGGACTAAAGCTACTTCATGTGCTCAGAATTGGCTCCTTTACATCAGTAAACCTTTCTGTGTCGAGTTTCTGAATACTGATGTGTAATAGATGGATTTATGTAATAGATTATCATGTGAAATTCAAACTGGATAGACTGACTACTAATCTAAATTGAAGGGATTCTACCTGAAAGTCTTTTTTTTTAACATTAAACATTCAGTTTTTTAAAGATATTCTGAACACTTTATTTATTTATTCTTTCAGTACAACAAGCACCTATTTGTACATATCGGGCAGACAAATCATTCCTACAGCGACGCCCTGCTGGAGTCGGTGGACATTCGTCAGATTTATGACAAATTCCCAGAAAAGAAGGGAGGACTGAAGGAGCTGTATGGGAAGGGTCCACAGAATTCCTTCTTCCTTATAAAATTCTGGGTGAGTGTGATTGATAAGATTCACAAGTATTATCTAAAATGACTGTGTTTCAGCTTGATTATGTTTTACATACATGTGTTTAATATCATTGTAATCCCTCTCGCAGTGGCACAATGTTAAATGTATGAATCCTACTCAGTGTGTTCAGGTTCGTCTTTAGTGATTGGGTGTAATTGGTCTACATGGAGAAGATTGCTCTCGTAATGTTTGCAGAATGCACTGCTATATTTGGACTTGCATAGCAGGAGAGCTTTTGATCAAAGCACTCGCTAATTCAGTGTAATATCTCCAAACAATGGCGTGACCTGGTTGCACTCCTAATGGCTGTTGAAACATTGCATGTATTTCCTCCCTGATGCAAAATGCTAACTAGCGGCAGCCAACAAAGTAGGGATGATGCACTTGGACCAAGTCCCCTCAAATTCCTTTTGAAGTGACCGACCAATCTAAATTTCAAATGAAAGACAGAATCTGCACAATAATGAATGTATAACTGCTTTGCTTAATGAAGGAGGAGAATGTTGTAGGAGGATGTCTCCTCTTTTTGTATCCGTAATGAACAGGATGTTCAGGGCATAGAAAGGCTGCCCTCTGGGAGCAGACCCGTTCAACCTTGTAAATCAGTCTTTTAACGTAACTTCGTTTAATCCTCTTTAGA
This sequence comes from Thunnus thynnus, assembly GCF_963924715.1. Taxonomy (NCBI): domain Eukaryota; kingdom Metazoa; phylum Chordata; class Actinopteri; order Scombriformes; family Scombridae; genus Thunnus; species Thunnus thynnus. Next base: position 19,369,590 of record NC_089517.1, on the reverse strand, counting down.
ATCTTGTTTCCAATAAGGACACATTATCATGCTTATTCAGATGTGGCCAAGATGTACTAATTTTATATGCGACGCACATGGATGATCCAGACAGCTCTGTGATCAGACATTGAAAAAAGGGATTCTTGATACAGAGTTTAATTTAACACATCTTTTAGATACCACATGAAAACATCATTCTGATTTCCTCCAAAAGGCCGAGTACAGTAACCTGCTGTGTCCCACTTCCAGACTTACTGTATACTGTATGTACTGTAATCTAATCTATAGAATATGCTCTATTTGCCGTTGGTATGCAAAAAAATCAACAGAATTGTTTTATACCAAATGGAAATAATATAATACTTGTACCATCAGATGTCTATTAAACTGTTTTTAAAATGCCAGTTACACTTAAAGAGACAGCAAAATGTTTTTCCAAAAGGTTTTTGTTTTCTGAGGTGTCCCTGGAGCTGTTCCACCACCATCCACTTTTTTTTTTTTTCATTTTTTCCAGCTGTGAGCAGCTCATCCATTTCCTTTGTGCATTGCATGTCAGATAATAGTGTCCATCAACAGGTTTTTTAATATGCATACTGACTGTGTATGCTTTATTTTGTCACTCTTCTTACACTACATACTGCTTAATGTAGTCTGGATTTGGGACACAGTGAAAGAGTCAAGTGGAGTAACATCATTTAGTCCTCATGACTTATCTATATTATAGGCAACTCCACCACGACTTTTCTGCTCTTTTTAACTGACCAGTGAACGTTTACATTGGGATTATTTGCACTGTTGGGTAGATTTGCAAAATAATGTCATGGAATTATTAAGTGTCCTCTTGTTTCTGGATGTTTAGTATTATGGTTGTTTTTTTGTTTTGGGTTTATTGACCTTTCACACAGATTCTTGTTTAATAATTCATCTGTATGATTTTTATTATTTGGTGTTACTGATTCCTTCAACTCACTGGGTCTCAAAAGTATTTCTTCTCTTTGCCGCCTCTTCTGGGGTTTATTCTCCATCAGTGGTTCCTGAACTTTCTCAGAGCAAGGCACCTTTTCATAAGAAATTTTTTGTCATAGACGCCCTCCTTTATGCCGAGCTCTGCGTTTTGTGTTACTATGACAACTGGTGACCATGAGTCATTAGTTGAGGTGTTCCTGCATGTTACACATTTTTAATAACGTGATTTAAATATTTTTTTACGTCTTCTGTTTTGAAAAAAAAGAACATAAAAACATAATTAATTTTAAAGTCACCTCAATTAACGGTGGTGAAATAATATTAAAAATGCACACTAAATGTAGAATGACAATCTGCTTTTTTGTCCTTTTGGTATTGGAATGTTTATGGGCTTGTTGTCGTGCCTTTAGCGCTTCTCTGAATACTTGAAGTGACCCCAATTATTTTATTTCACTAGAGGACAGAATGACATTTTTTAATAACCGTGTTTCTCTGTTTTTTGCCAAGTGTTTTGTGTGTATTGCTTATTCCTGTAAATTGGACCCTGAATATTAATTTCCACTGAATGCTCTCTACCTCTCAGGCCGACTTAAACTGCAACATTCAAGATGATACTGGATCTTTCTATGGAGTCACCAGTCAGTATGAGAGCTCGGAGAACATGACCATTACGTGTTCAACAAAGGTGTGCTCCTTTGGAAAGCAGGTGGTCGAGAAAGTTGAGGTAGGGACTCAAATCTTTCAGTCCTGTGAATCAGAACAATGGCTAAAAAATGAATGAACTGTGGAAGTTTTAAGTTACTGGTATGTATTGTTTTTTTATCCCATTAATACATTTCCCATATGCTTTTCTCTTTTTCCTTAGACTGAATATGCGCGGTTTGAGAATGGACGCTTTGTCTACCGAATAAGCAGGTCTCCCATGTGTGAATACATGATCAACTTCATCCATAAGCTAAAACATCTGCCAGAGAAATACATGATGAACAGTGTGCTGGAGAACTTCACTATCTTATTGGTAATCACCTCACTGACCTGAGTGGGCGAGTTCCCTCCCCAGGACCCTCATTCTTCTTCTTTTTCGCTGTCAGGGTGTGTTGGTGGCTCCAGCTGGCTTGAAAAAAATGGGGAGGGGGGGGTTGACTGGATCTTGAGATGAGTTCCTCTCTGGTCTTGCATTCCTTTCATTCCACAGGGGATGAAACACATTGTCAGGAGCCTCATTATCTGCAGGGAAAAAGGGAGGATAAGAGGGGGCAGGAACCCCTGTTATTAGTCATCACACGGGGTCTTAAAGTGTCATTCACCACCACTGAGAAAGCAAAAAATAAATAAAGAGTGAGAGGCGTAGATCCATATGTAGGCGTGTGCACTCAAAATAGTAACCTGGGACCAGATGAATAAAGGATGCATATGCAAAAAATACCGCGCATATGCCATTTCCCACATAAACAGATATTTACAAAGACAGAGTGGGCTGTGAGAACATCCTCATTCACACTTTAGATCATGCGCACATATGGTTTTGAGAGCAATTTGAGGGTGATATGATACAGTGGAGATTGAAAAATAAGATGAGAGGTGGAATCTACAGTGACAGTAAAGCTTTGTTTAGGTTTTAGCAAGTTTCACAGATTGTGTGAATCTTTTTTTGTAGTCTACACAGCAATCTGTCAAATGCCCCATCAAAGGCAACAATACAAACTACAAATTTTGATAGATTGGAGGCCTCATGTTATCTTGTTATTATGTGAAGTAATCTGTAAAGTCTGTTTACATATGAGCCCAATAAGCTAAATCTTTCATCACTCTTCTGACATTTATTGATGGTAATTGAGGTGATTAAGGGCGTCTCTACATCCACTTATGATTAACTGTGGGAGTGGAAATCAGGATCGTGTTTGTACGCTCAGTTTCAGTGATTTGAGATTTATAAAAGAGTTTAGTCGTGAGTCTTATGCATGAAAAAAATAAAACTCACCACAAATCTGTTAGCAAAAAAACAGAAATTCAAAATTATAAAGTTAGTGCACTTATTGTTTTATACATTTTTATCACTGGCAAACAACACTGTGCACAAGCCTGATTTCCACTGGTGTAGTCAAATAGAGTAAGTTAAAAGTAAGTAAGTTAAGTAGACATGCCCTTAAACACGTTTAACTTCTGTCTGCTACATGAGTTTAGACCTGTCAGGGGAAAAATAAGGGGCAAAGAAGTAGTGAAGTTTCACAGACTAGACTGCCAGAACACTTGTCGTTCAGTTGTCGTTATGTACGACCGTTACACAATTTGTGACATGGGTATGTACTAGTAATGATTTCAATTATCATCATTAAATGCAATCACTTTGTTTTACAAACTTTACGAAATGCTTCCCAATAATGGATAAAATGAAAATGTCATAAACAGGAGGGAAATAAAATGATGCCTCCAGTATGAATAAAAAAATGGATAAAAATGATCACACAAAAGTTTTTTATTAATTCTATGAAAATGGAAAGTTCATGAATGCGGCTTTGATGGATATATTATAGATCATTCTGTAGAGAAAAAAAAAATCACAATCAGTGAAATTGGCTAATTTATTTTTTCCATCTAATCTAATCTAATCTCTAATCAGATCACCTGTGGGCCTCTGGACTTTTGATTCTACACCAGCAAGAGCTTTCTCTCTGTTTTGTAAAGGTCCTTTCTACTAGAAACTGACTCTGTCTCTTCTCTTGCAGGTGGTGACGAACAGGGACACCCAGGAGACGCTGTTATGTATGGCGTGTGTGTTTGAAGTTTCAAACAGTGAGCACGGCGCTCAGCATCATATCTACAGACTGGTAAAGGAATGAGAAGCTCTGAGCTCCCCCCCGCCCCCTTAATCCCCTCTTTTCATAGACTTTCCAACCTCAAAACAAGTGGCAGTGCCTCTACCTGAAAGTCACACCTACAATGCTTTTCGGTCATGGTATCGGGTTAAGTCCGTTGTTATGAATATGTTTTTAATATAAGTGTTTGTAATTTGACTGCAGCTGTGAATTGCGGTACAGTTGTTTTATGTTTTAAATACGGGAATTCTCATTTAAAAATATGTTGAGTTGGTCTCTGTTGGGTATAAATGTGGCCGTTCCTAAAGAATTTACTAGATTAATTTGGTAAATGGAAATATGTGTGTTGTCTTCTTCTGCTTTGTTATGTGGACTAAGAAAAGAAAAAAGGATGCTGGCCTTTTCTACCAGTGTCCTGATGTGGTCTGTGTAATATATTTGAGTATGTTTCGTATGTCTGTAGTTCATAATTTGTGAGCATACATACTGTAGATATACAGACATGCACCCACAGCCAATAGATTTTCCAAAGAAACAAAACTAACAACACTAAATAGACAGTAGTTGAAAGCAAGTGATCATGGTTGTGAATATTGCTAAATTACTGCTATTTCTTTTTTTTTTAAAAAAAATCAGCCTTGAGTCGTATATTTATCCCTGTTTAAGCACTCCAAGTCTTAGACACTAACAACAGAATGAATGCACTGTGAAAATACTACAAACGTTTTGCCTGCATCTGCTCCAAAAATGTAGGAGGTCCTACTTCCTGTTAAGCATTTCTGTGCTGCAAACGAGTCTTTGCTCTGTGATAACTGATAGGAGAATTTTTAGGTTTTAGACAGGTGAAAGCACTGCTAAAATTACTTTAACCGGACTCTCATCTTGTCCAAAAGCACTTTGTTCCCCTTCCTGGACTTGCCTTAGTGATGCTTACCTTTCTTATTTTTTTTGTTCCTTTTAAAGATCTGTGTTTTTTAAGATAACAGTTTAAAAAATCATAACACTATAAATCACTTGTAGAGAGCAGGCCTTGTTCAGTATGCCACGGCATTGCCCCTGAAAGACTCAGAATATCATTCCCCTCTGGGATCACGGTGTGATTATAACTCCAAGCCAGAGTGTCGCTGCCTTTGCGTTCACACTACGTTCACATGTTTCTGTGGCCTACACCAATCCCGAGCCTTAAACATGTTATAGCTGTGTGAACTCCAGAAGATGCCACTAAAACTGTGATCTCTATGCGGGAGAAAAAAACTCTTTATATGTTTGCATTGTGTAAGAAATTCACAACACAATCTGCCAAAGTGTAAGTGTACAGTGCCTTAGAGTATATTTTAACATTACCCAACATTGCCCTTTGCTTTGTTTTAAGACTAAAATCAGTTTTGTGGATGAGAGGCTAAAATCACTCACCAGTGTTACACCTAGTACATCTCCACATTTAAGAAATTGTTTCTTATAATTGGTACACTCCTATAAATACAGTTTTTGTTGTTTTTTTTGTGAGGCAGTACACTTGTGTTAAATTAAGTTTGCAATTTTAAGCTCAGAAACCGTTACAAAGCTTCAAGATTATACAGGTTCTATTTTTCTCTAACTCTGTAATATGTTCCTAAAGTATCAGCCTTTTTCTAAGAGTGTACTATAAACACAGACTGACTGCCTTTCCTGTTGTAAAAGACCAAAAATACACAGATACAGTCGATCTCTTGTCATGTCCTGCATGGTAGCAAGGAAGTGCCTTTGGTTTAAAAAAAAAATTTACAGCTTCAAAAACATCAAAATGACAGAAATTAAAAAAAAAAAATTTAATGTTGCTAGACCAAAAATGAGACATAAGTGAAACCAATCACCACATTTGCCTTTTTAAAGGATTGTAATGATAGCAGGGGGAAGCTGGTTACTAGTAAATGATATATTCATTTTTATTACATTGTAAATTGATTTCAGAAATAATGTATTTGAAGAAAAACCTATTTCTTTGCTTGCGGTCAAAGACTGACAGACCTGCTGATAATGTACAGCAGCTGACTGCATGCAGGATGTCAACTCGTAAACACTGCAGCTGTCTGCTTCGTGCACACTTGCAGGTTCAAGTGTTTTTTTCTTTTTTCTTTTTTTTTTTTTTTTAAAAAAAGGTTTTTGGGAACATTATGGTTTCCTCTTTCCTGCGACAACACACTCGCATGATGTGAAAACCACAGAAACATCCAACTTTCACAATGTTACCTTTGATGCAGGCGCAGCTGTTGACGAGGCAGGGACCAAACAAGCTTGTATCATTTATTATCTTTCAGAACAGAAAGTTAATTTAATAGTAAGCTATAAATACATGAATTCACATTAATTCTAAAATGTTTTAATGTGTTTAAATGGAAAACGTATCCATAAAAACTCTGAAATTGTTTCCAAAACTGGGTCCTAAGTGCGCTAAAAGATGCTGTTTCATAAACTGAACTAATTTTAAAACTACTAGTGTGGACGAGGCCGTCGAGGTTAATACTTTTCACCATAAGGACCATAGCTACTCAAACATTTACCGTTTCTAACAAGAATTATAATCATCGAAGTATTTTAATCGAAGAAGCTCTAAATAATTGCAGACAATGTCTCTGGTGGATGCAGATAAAGTTCAATCATTCAGTATTTTGCCACAGTCCTGTGGACACTGTGGAGTTTTAATAGGCTTTTTCTTATGTTTACCCTGTGTATCTGTTCACATTTATTGATTACATAGTGAGATGTTCCTGTTTTCTTATTGTACTTGTATACAGTTGTACTTGGTTTCGTGATGAATTGTATATTGCAAGCCCAATAAGATGGTAATGATGTTACTGCTGCACTGCTGGTACATTGTGACATGTGGTTTCAACACTAAAACAGCAGGACTGATGCCTTTGATGGCATGAATGTCTGGTGGACCATTTGAATATAAAATGGACACACAAAAAAAAATAAAACAACTAAGTCAACGAATCATGCTACAAACATATCAGCAGTTTGGCTCTTGTTATTTGTAATTTTGTTGAAGAGTAGGTACTGGTACCTTTTTTTTTTGTTTTATGACCATTTTCAGATGGTGGCTTTAAAGTGATTTTTCACATAGCTCACATAGTTGTCATACACACATTTGGGTTTTGTGTGCAGACTTTTTTGTAAAAAGGTGCTTTGTACAAAATGATATCTTAGCTTTTCTTGGTACAGATGTGTGATATCTTTTCATATCCATGACAGTAACGTTGTTGGAGCAAGAAAGAGAAAAGAAGCTCTGCTATGTTTGTGTGTTCTGCATATGGTCTTGTCTCTGCTCTGTAACATTATGATGCCTTCTTGATAATAGTAGATATTTTGTAGCTTTCTAGATACTTTGTATGTATGCAATATTGAAGTTAAATAAATCTGAAAAATATCGGCTCGTTTTTGTTGTCACTTCAATAAAACATTTAACTTAATTACGGTGCATTTGACTAATCACTCAGACAAACTGTGTGAATCAATCTTCACCATCCAATTAACTCTTGAGCTGCAAAAGCATCAGATCAACAGTAGCTGCAGTCTGTCACTATTTCACATGACAGGAAACTTTAATGTAAACCAATGTAGTAACAAAATCCAACACCAGATGGAGACATTGTTCATTTAAAAGTGATTATATTTTGATTTCTGTCCCTTTGAGTTTGTCATGAGTTAAACCACCAGTATAATGTATTTGTTTCTTTAAAGTAACATTTGAAGGCAAATATTTGGTGATCAGATATAATTTAAATACTTTAAAGGCCCAACTAGTGATCATTTTGTCCATTAAAATTGTAGGTATAGTAACGCATAAATGAACAGTTTGAGTGATGGGTGATAAATAAAACTAAAATGGGAAATAGTAGCTTGTCTTCCTGCTGTTTTTAAAAGCATTAAAGATGAAAATGAATAAATTATATCAGCTTGATTATTTTGGTTTTGAGTTTTTTGGTCAAGTGACTCTGGAGGCAGTAAAGGCTTTGTCCGAAGGGGAGTCCACACAGGACACTGTTGCTCTGAACACTGTGATAGAATTGATTATTACTTCTGGACTAGAGGGGTACACAAACCCAACTGCTGGTACAAATTATGCATATGAAAGGGCTAAAAACTTGTCTTTCTGCAGGATATCTGACAACAGATTTCAATGAAAGCTTGTGTCCACAGGCCAAGAAAAAGTGATTAGTTTTTGGAGTGGATAGCACCACCATGTGGCCACATAACTCATCAACTCCTGAACTGTGAATCCCACAAGCAAATTTACATTTTTTTAGATTCAGGAAAGGCAATTTTACATGCACATATAAACTGAGTGATTCTGCAAAACTGTGTAGCATTTAACCTTTAGGTGACACAACACAAACATTATACATTTAACTGGCCAATACTCAATAGCCTTCTTCAACCACAAGTTCTGATAAAAGGAACAGATGTTTGTTAAAATATCTTAGGTTAAGACTGCTGGGCGAGGCATACAGCAGCACAGCGAGGCAAAGTCTGTTTAACAGGAAATTGCTTGACAAAAATGAGCAACAATTTTCTTTGTATATCAAGGCTCTTAAGTCAAGGTGAAGTCTGAAAGTAATTCTGGCAACAGTTAACAAGAAGAAAAAAAAAAAGATGAACTATTAGCTAACAGGGAGAGTCTTCTTCAATTTTTAAAAAAGTTTAAACATGCAACACTTTAAACACATTGTCAGTAAGTATCAGGGACAGACTAGTCAAAGCTGCTCAGCCTGACTCACAGAGCACATTTACTAGTTAGCTGCTCCTCTTGTTGGTCACCTCTAAAGCCTTTTAGCCTCCAGCTATCCACACCATCAACTTCAGTATCACTGACCTCTTGGGGTCGTTTACATTGTCCAGTCTTTGCCCTCTCACTCATATCAACAAAACCACATTGACCCTGAATATTCAGATCACCGAACACCACTCCACTCAGATTTCTGACTCTGCTGCACAATGAGTATCTTTGTTTTCTGCTGTGTCTCTGCTGCTTCACCCTGATGGTTGCAGGAAGTGTGACATACTCGCACTCGTCTCTTTGCCGTCAAATATTTTTTTCTCATTTATACGATGGTTATTCCTTATTTGAAAGTGTTTCACTGTTCTTATTTTAGGTTACCCAATAACGGGTAACCTAAAATTACTTACTAAAATTTCTGGGTGGAGTGTGGAAGTCTGGTTATGGACTCTGAATTGCTGTCCACAGTTTTTTTTTCAGCATTTCAAATATGTCTGGTGTCACTCTCATTTGTTTTTCCAGTTGTAAAAAACACCTGGCCAATCAGAGCTTTGTAATTAATAATCAGGAAGACATCCTCCTGTGTCAGAGTCAGAAAACAAAGCACACAAAATGTGTCACAAAAATGGCAAATGACAAGCTTGTTTTTTATGTACAATCACTGCAGCAGCTTCCAACTTGACAAAAACTTATGTTGACAGGACAGATGACTCTGAATCCGTTAACATGAACACAATGTCAGACAAAAGATGTGGAAGGAAATCAGTCTGATTATCAGGCTAACTTGTCGCTGGTAGGAAATCTCTCAGCACCAACAAAATGGCAAATCAAATTTTTTTTTAAAAAGTCAGGAATTAAACTTTCAGAGTGAGAGACTGCTGCTGCTTAATTAAGTACTTCAATCTTTAAAGCTGCATTATACAATACTTATATGAAACATGAAATGGCTCTGATTTAATGCCAGGTCAATTTTAAAAAGGGACCTATTATGCTTTCCTTATTTTCAGTCATATATATATAATGTTACAATGTTGGGTTGTTTTGGAAAGTGTCAAATAATGAGGTGAACATATGTAGAAGTAATCCCTGTGAGCAAAAAGCACTGGCTTCAGACTGCTCTGAATGCTCAGTTTCCAACATTTTTTTCTAGTTTCAGGCTGAGCCGATGTCAACTTATGACTGATTTCTTTATATAGTCATCTGCTCCACGCACAGCACACGAGTTCACTGCTCTGCTCCGCTAACATTATGGCGTTTTGTCTGTTTTTTGGGGGGTAGTCACGCTGAACCATGACTTAAGTCGAGCTGGCATGCTGTGAGTGTTTTTCCATCACACAGCAGGGAAAAGTAAAATAAGTTGTTTACCTGTTGGAGGTGTGCTTGTCGTCTGCAGCTCTTCATCAAACATCATCATCACTGCAGCTGTTTCTGCTTGTACTATTCCTCCCTGCATTATGTCTAATTGATCTCTTGAACAAAGAGCTCCAAATATATCCATATGTTGTTGTGTCGACTGGTTTTTAGCACCGCTAATTCGGTGAGAACACTCAGAACAGACTGAGCTCATCAGGAGGGGGGCCTTAAAGAGACAGGAGCTAAGACTGCCTGTTAGAGACAGAAGCTGAACTGAGGGGCTGCATAAAGGGCCAGAATAAGATAAATAAGGAGTTTTTTTTAACTGTGAATCATGCAAAGCTACTCTAGTGAAGCCTCAGAATAAAATATATAGAGCTGGAAATGAGCACAATAGGTTCCCTTTGAATTGCATAAAAAGTCACCAAAAAGACTCAAGTAGAAAGAAAAATGTATACAGCTTTTTATTTTTCTTTTTTTTAAATCATATACTATTCATATTTCATCCTTATTTACTGTCCCTCCTCCTATCACTTGAGGAAATGATACTTGTTAGTATTGCTGTTTTCACATTTTTATAAATTATAATTTATAAGTCTATGTTTTATTCTCCACTATGTGAAATGTATTATTTCTATGATGCACATCGGTTTAAACACTAGTTAAAGTATTTACCACATTATGACATCTCTTCTTGGAATAATGGACACAATGAATAAAGCCACAACATGGCACAGAAAATAGTAACTGGTAATCAATACTGTGCATTTACAACTGAAACCATCATGGCTCCAGCTGAGCCCACAATCACATTTCACAATATGAAATCTTACTAGTCATGTGATCACAGCAAAGCCAGCCCCGAGAAGGCAAACGCAAAAGTGTTTCCTTGGCTTGGCCTCAGGAAAGTGCACAAAAGGACACATGGACCTCCCAACCTCCGGCCCCATCAGCAACTTCTCAGACGTTTCTGGGACGCAGCAGGCACGCACACAGAAGAGATGGAGACGACTGCGCTTTTCTCCGGAGACGCGGATTTAAATCTATTTTAAGAATGACTCTTTTTTGAAAAACATATATGTATTTATAAGAAATATAGTTTGGCATAAATTGACGATGGAGCAGGAGGAGAGTAAGATATCAGTGTGGGTCTGCCGGGAGGAAAAGCTCGTCCTCGGCTTGTCAAAGCGGACAACCTGCGCTGATGTTGTCAAAGTTCTTCTGGAGGACCGAAACACGCAGCCCGGCCTCTCTGGATGCTCACAGCCTTACTGCATCGTGGAAAAATGGAGAGGCTTCGAGAGGATTTTGCCGAACAAAACCAAGATTTTACGCCTTTGGCTGGCGTGGGGAGAGGAGCAGAGGAACGTGAAGTTTGTGCTGGTGAAAAGCGAAGCGTCTTTGGCGAACCACGGAGCCCGGAGCGCAGAGGCGCGTGTGGTGCTCAGCAAACAGAGTCCCCGTGTTTCCAAAGGGGCTGCGCGGTCTCCAATGGGTGGCATCTCATCTGAAAAGCAGCGTCGGATTGTCAGGAAAGCTTTCAGAAAGTTGGAGAAGATCAATAAAAAGAGGGCGCAGGCGGCGCACAGAGACGCGTCCTCTGCGGAAAAGATGGAAACTCTGGTGCATCTTGTGATTTCTCAGGATCATACAATCCGCCAGCAGATTCAGAGGATTACAGAACTGGACACTGAGATTGAAAGGTGCGAGGCAAAGGTGCATTTTGACAGAATTAAAAGACACGGGATTAATTATGTGCAAGACACGTATTTATTGGATGATGCTGCGACTTCCAGCCAAGATGGAGACAAACTGTGTTCAGCTGAGACTCTGGCCAAGTTTGAAGAGTATGTCCGGCAGTGTGAGGAGGTGGTGAGACTACAAGAGGAGCTGTGGGATCAGGAAGCTCTGATGGACATCATCACGGTGCAGATTCAGGAGGAGCTGAATCACCGCTGGATGCACCGGAGGCAAGAGGAGCTGCAGAGCAAAGACACAGAGCCCGGCGAGGACGCACCGTATGTCCCCAGCACCGACGCAGACGCAACATCAGAAAACCAACTGCTTTTGGAAAGAGAGAGAATCAAAACGCAGCTAGATGCGAGTTTATACATCGGCCTGCGCCTCAACACGGATTTAGAAGCTATTAGGAGCGATTTAGAGCTCACCCAGGAGATTTGCGAGGCGAGAGAGAAGGAGATGAGGGATTTGCTGGAGAAAGTGAACACTTTGGGTATAGAGGAAGGGACAGTAAGTGAGGGGAGATGTAGTCACGGGACAGATGATAAAACGGGGATGATGCGCACTTTGGAGAGGAAAAGCGAGTGGGTGGAGCAGGCCAGGGGTCTGTCCAAATCTCACAGTGTGAACGACGACGACTCAGACACTGGTTTAAGTTCTCTGCACAGTCAGGACTCAGACAGCCAACCGGTGTGGGAGTCTCTGGTTTAGGATTTTACCGGCGGGGCACGCTTAGAGACTTATTTTTCTAACAAAAAATGAACTTTTACAGTCTCAGGGATCACATTCACTCAGAAGAAAACGAACATTTAGGACAATATTCCCAAAGAGAGGATTAGTGATTGATATGAGTGTAAACTTTGTTTTTTAGCATCTTTTATTGCATCACTATAATATAATCATGATATTCTTATATTTTTATAACATCCTTTAACTCCCTGAACAACTACTACAGTTTTTTTGTTTTGTTATCTCACCTGTCATGTTAAAATAAAAAGAAACTGTTTTTGTAGCTTGCTTATGAATTCATTTAACCTCTTTTCTCTTTGCTTTGGCCCAAGAACTCACAATAAAACTAGAAGTCATGAATGTCAGAGGCAGTTCTGCAAGTTAAAAGATGACATGAATGTGTGAATTTGGTAAAAGCAAGACATTTTACACAACCTCCGCCCTGCCATACCTGCTCAGAGACAGCAGGGTGATGCAGCCAAAACATAAAGTCAAGGGTCTTTGGGATTATTGTCATCTTTCACTGTGACCCAGACACTAAGAGATAAAAGAAACCCCTCCAAGCTGTGAATCAAAAAGTCATAATAATATCTGAAGTCAAAACAGAGACACAAAGCTCAAATAGTCTGCTTCACATCCTGGTCGACTCATTACTGTAAGCACAGATGACCTCTCTCTCACAGATAATATGAAGTGACATTTTACACACAAATTGTCTGACAGACTCACACAGAGCGACTTGTTCCCCAGATAGTTAATGTGTTTTAATTCAATGTGGCTGCATGTTGAACAATATCAAGAGATAACTCAAATCTGGACCTGGTTGGGGGTATTTTCCATGAATCATTCAAAGTTTCAAGACAGCGACACCCAGCCTCCACATTTTATCTGCCAGCTGCTAAAAAAAAAGATAAATGAAAACAGAACACGATTAAGGTCAGTTAAGGTCTTTGATGTCTTATGAATCCCTGTGCGGCCTGTCTGTCCTTCCCCAAACAAAATCTTCAGAAATCCACAAACAGTCTGGATCATCACTTATGTAACGACAATTTTTATGTCAGATTATAAATGGTGCTTGGACGCTTTGATCAGAACACTTTATCACTTCACAATAATTTTACTGTGGGAATATTTACATTCATGATACACAGTGTGTATTTATGATATACTTTTGTAATTTTTTGAGGTCAAGAAGAAGATTTTCCTCTCTCTTACATGTTTTTCTCTCCTTTTACTCTTCACTGCCTCTTACTCCTGACATACCACATCCAATAAATTATGTGTCATATTATATTTGCAGTATCTTAAACTCTGGATAATTCATCTACCTCAGTACCTCAGAACAACCCTGTGTTAACCTCTTTCATGCAAGATTAATGATTGTGTTTAACAGCTAAAACACACTGCTGTCCATATAAATAAACCAGGCATCGTGTATGGTTGTTATTCTTTAGTAGTCATGAAACTCGTATCATGGCCAAGTGGATATTCAGTAGTTGGCCTCCAGGGACATCAGTGACTTTGAATCCTGGCCATATTTCTGGACGTATTGCATATACGTTACAGATAATAAATGCATGTAACCAAAGATGTTTCTCAGTACACTCATATTATATGATATTTTTTATTTTTTTTATCCCGCCTTAAGTGTTTATTGTGATTTCAGGCTTGTATTTTGACATTTGATAAGCTTTTAGAACTAACTTTTCTTTTACAATGTAGCTGTTGTAGAGCTGAAACACACATACACATGTGGCCACAGGATGACAAAGTTCTGAGTTTGATTTCTGGCCCCGACTCGTACTCCATATCCTGTTACATAAACAAAAATGCTCTGTTTATGTACAGTACAGTGCAGAATAGTACAAGACATCCCTGCAGCCACTGAAAAACACCTTCCATCTGGAGTGAGGAAAAATACGATGCTACTGCTGCTCACTGCTGAGTCTGTTTACTGTCAGAAACAATTTCAGCGGGTTTGGATTCTTCACTCTCTCAGGAGTTTAGTTCTTTAGAGATTTCCTCTGTATCGCTTTTAACTATAATTAGACATCTAATAATCACTATGATGTGCAGCGACACATTTTTTAAAGTTCCTACGCAAACTATCAGCAAAACCAGAACAAAACATTAAGTGGCACAGTTACAAAGTTTAAAAAAAGACACAGATGCACAGCTGACAACACAAATTCAGCCTGGAGCCAAAACAAACTGCAACTCTGTTTTTAATTTATTCCTGGCCATTTCTTTCTTAAATGAAAAGAAATTGTAAAATGTTTTTGAAGCAACGTGCTACGAAAGTGAGCAGACCAAAGGTATTGCAGTTGTTTCTATTGCTGCTGAAAATGTATAAATGCAAATGTTAAAATACATATAATTTAACTTTTATTAAAATATTTAATTATATATTAACATACTTAATATTGTGCCAAAACATGTCCTCCTGCATTTGTCTTGTCTTTGTCTTGTTTAACAATGTCTGATGTCCCAACATGGTTTCATATTATAGGAAATTAGTATGTATGAGAGTCACTAATAAATTAACTGCAGTAATAGTTTGCACCAGTCAGGTTTTAAATGGTTAAAGGTTGGTTGAGAGGAAGTATTCTGTATCCACAAGGTCTAAAAGAGAGCTCAACAACAACAAATATCTCCTTAAATGATGGGACAGAGTGAGATGTAAAGTTTGTGATGGCGCAAAAATGATAGTGAGGTGACATCTCTTTGTGATATTCTACCTAAAAAGTATTGAAATGCCATAAACACAGTGTAGGAGAATAACATCTGAGGAGGATTGAAGGCTGAAAAAGCAGAATCTGTTTTTTTTTCTGATTGAGGGAAATTATGGGGAATCATCAGTTAATCTTTAGTGTGAGGTGCAGAGGAGATCTACTTTGTGAAAGTGCTCAAGGCTGCTCATGTTGACTAATGTGTCTACATCTGCTGCTTTTCAGTGACTGTGTGCAGTAAGTCGTTATGTCTTGCTTTGCAGCTGAGGTCTTACAGAGAGCTTTCTCTAGCAGCACAAAAAAGGAAATAATCTGAGTGCAGACAAGCTCTCAGTGGCAGGGAAGAGTTGTGCACAGATACACACATAAACATGACATGGATTATTGGCCTTTTCTGGGTGGTACTTTTCTACTTCTGAGTTCCTCTCAGTAAGAATAAAACATAAGTGGCATTCATCTGATTGATGGCTAAGACAGTCAAACATGATGCAAAAGAAGACAACATATGAAAGTGCAACACTAGTGTTGATCACAGACAGGATTAATAACCAATAAACATGAATATGGTTGAGAATTATTCTTTACAAAAGGAAAATATAGACATCATGATCCATTTTACATAGTGAATAACACACAATGTTTCTCTTCATATTAAAACTTTACGTTTCTCCAATTCTCTGCTTCGTGTTTGAATATGACTCATATTACATTATTCTATTACTAATATGAATAAATTTTGAAAATATCACAGACTACTTAACAACCATTGCTGTTTATGACAGGTTAACTCTGCAGGGTGCTTTTAAATCTGCCTACTCTGACAGATATTATCTATAACTCACAGACCAAACAACCTGCTGTGTTACCTCACAGTTGCGAATCTGACCTACTGAAACTCAACGACTATTGTACCTTCAAACTACCATAATGTACATCTCTTCATCCAGTCAGCAGACTTGAACCACCTACTGTCAAAATGGAGACTTCATGCCCTACACATATCAAACACAAAGGTAAATCTAATCACTTTTGACAAGTAATTCAAAAAATGTATCTGCACCCCTTGTTTTACTGGCCACTGGACGAAGATGTCCGAACACCTTTGTCAACAGGGAAAAGTTTAACTGTGTATTTCAAATGAATATTGAAGAGGAAGACAGCTTAAGGAGAAAGGAAAAACTTTTGGATTCTGTTTCTGTGCAACTGATTTGGATTAGCAACAAACTTTTCCCCATATGGCTTTAAAATCATCACTTTCAGAAGAGAAATGACCCATAAAAAAGATAAACAACGACCCAGCTGAGAAAATACTGTCTATCATTTTAGTAATTTAATCCTAAAACAGTGGTTTTACCACATCTTTTCTTGATTTCTTCACTCCAACTTGACTATAAAACACTAATGTCAACACTGACAGATGGTACTTTCATTATCATTGTTGTGTTACAACCAAAATACGGAGTAGCATTAAAATAATTCAGTCTGCTGTCAACACACGAGTAAAGTTTCTTGCAGTATCACCACAATACTAACTAAATTTAAAAACACTCACTTTCTAAAATGTCTGAAGAAGGTCTGAACAAACACACACACACACACATACACACACACACACACACACACACACACACACACACACCTTATTAAGTGTCTATTCTTTGAATTTAGGCCAGCATCATTATCAGACAAGGGGAAGTACTGTATTACAGGCCTTTTGAATGGCAGCCTTCCTGCCTCTTGACATACAGTCTTCCTCTATGCTCGACTCTCTCATGTGACTTTCTTTTCATTCGCCACTTTGTCACACAGAGGAACATAAATTAACCTGAAAAAAAAAACCTTTATCTCACATGTGACAGGTGACATGTAAGACTACATACATTATTCTCTGAGGTAGAAATGAGCACATTCCTTGTCTTTTGTTTCAGATGTGCAGTCTGCATTGAGTGTTTCCCACATCACTGAATGAGGTTGCATAAATGTCAAGTTTTGATTATGTGGAATGTTCCCAGAACTCTGGAGCCACTTGAGAGGAAATTCAGGAATCTGGAGTGTCCTTCTCTAAAGCTTTTCGCTGAGCTGGCCCAATTAAGGAGACAAAGGGTTTTAAGGAATGCCAGTCATAAGTTTTAATATTTTTCTCTCTGGTATGTAATCAGAGCATTCTGCCGCCAGTCTGACAACCTATTTGTCTTCTTTACAGTCTTATCACACAAGCATACCAAACACTCACTCATGGAATATAACTTCCTGCTATGTACATAAACATACACAACTCACATCTGTATGCAAACTAACAAAAACATGTCGGGCCTTGACAAAGGAAACGGCACAGTCTTTGTTCTGAGGTCACCACAGGGTTCACAGGTCATGTTATCAGAGGTTAAAGTTACTGAAGCATCACTGCCATCTGACTCACTCTGCTGGGGGGTCATGAAGGTGAACAGTAGGGAGGTAGGAGCTGATAAAGGAAGCACACTTTAAGCAGCAGGACTCCCCGACTCCAGCTCTTCATGAGCAGAGCAGAGGGTTTCCTGTGGTGGGACATGGGCAGCAAGGGGATCAGAGGTGTCTGCGTGGCCTCTAAATCATTGTGTCACCTTAGTTAACTCCATAAAGAGCTGTGAGACACTTTGTACGCATCAACTCCGTCTAAATGAGCAAACGACATCCTGAAGAATGAGAAGAGACTTTTACATGTCAGCATATAGTGTGTTTACATAAATGCTAATATTTTAATTATAACCTGATTGAGGCAACTCTCTCATTTATTGCAAATTAAATACAAATGTATAGCGAGCATGTCAAGCCTGCCGCAAAACCTTTTGCAAAGACCTTCAGTATGTTAAAATCAAATCGTGGTATCAAGAGACCTCAGTTACTCAGTATAGATGAATCTGAAGCAAAATATATCTGAATTTCTGACTGCAATCAGATCTAAAGCTGTTTCTTTGTAAAAACAGTAGCATAGCTTGTGTTATTGAAAAAACATGTTTAGGGGCAAGAGTTAAAGAGCAATCATGTTACAGCTAATGGTTACAACTAACTAATGTGCTGTAAATTCATCAATGTGAAATTCAATGTATATGTATTATAAATATATGCATACATCACAATATTAACTGCATTTTCAGACATATTAACAGGTTATCAATATGTAAATATTGTTTGAATTTACTTGTTTGCATGGGGAGAAAATGGTCACAAACACTTTAAAATTCAACGATGTTCAAAACACACAAACGTTGAGATGCAGACCATTGTGAGCTTCAATGCAAGTCCAGTGGGTTACGATGAAATACTGTGTTGCGTGAAGAGTAAAGTGTCTTTTCAAAGGTTTTATGGTTCGTATCTGTGACCATTTATTAAATTAAGAGTAAATAACATTTTATGTAAAACTTATTGTCAAAAGATAATGGAAAAGTTGTTTTGTTTAGCTATTATTTATGGTGATTTTAGTCACATGACTAATTGATGGACTATATACAGTATATATAAATAAGCAGAAACAACCTCAGCCCCACCCTGATGAAGGCAAAACAGACGACAAAATTTGATTAACAAAGCATAATATCCTGAAGAGTTGTGTGATGTGTTTAATTTCAACATTAACCAAATCAAATAAATTAAATACATATCACAGTGTTGGAGGCCTTTTTTGACAGTTTTATGTGAACAACTTCCAACCTTCAACTCAAAGAAACCGTCCCGAATATGTCAAGCACAAAAAAGCCTCTGATAAGGCCAAAATGAAACTTCAAACTACATCAAACCGCTGAGTGGAAGAAAAATACATTGTCAAATTAATTACATTGAAATACATTAATTTTCCCGTTGTCAAAGCAAATTCCTCGCACATCAGGCAAAGTTTAACTTCTTTTAATGGTACAACCTGCCAGTGTTCCCTAATCCCAGGAATGTGTCACTTTGTGTTGCTGGGAGCCTTTGTTCGGCCTCAGAGAGTGATCTGCCATGAAGTCACTAATGAAGGTATTGACTCGAGAGCCCAGACTTCAATACCAGCACTGAGGTGTGAGCCACTCAGAAAGCACTTGGCCTGCTGCTAACAGACTGGGGCTGCCAGTGTGTGCTCATTAGACCTCATTGTGCTGGTGGCAGGTGTGTTAATCCTGTAAGGCCGGGTGGTGACCCCAGGACCCGGCCTGTGGGATACTGTACAGCCTCTCTCTGAGCCACTCAAGGCCTGTCACATCCTGTAGGGACAGACGTAGCCCAGATCTGTCACCAACAGACTCATTACCCTCCAATAACCTTCTTCAGAGAGGCTAAATTACAACTGGTGGAGTGAAAGAGAGTGTGGGACGATCTTTTGCAACTCTTTGTTTACCAAACCTTATAAAACCTCATCATAATGGGTGGCATGGATTCTGAATGAGCCATTCAAAAATGACTCGTAGACAAATCAGCGGTTTTTGGAATAAATTACCTTCAGTCAACATTATCATGACTCATTGTCTCATCACTCATTGCTCTATGTCTCAGTCATGCTGGGCCTTATGCCACAACCACTCTTTCGTACAAACTCTTTCTTAAAGGATTTGGCTGGAAATTTTCTATATTTTTTATTGTCAATAAATCTCATGTGCAGAGCCAAACAAACAATGGAGTCTCTTATAAATATTGCGTGTGTATAAAAAGGCTGATCTATTGTATTCCTCTGTGCCGCAGACCTCCGTTATTGTCCAAAAACGATTAAATACACATTAGTGAGTCACACCGCTGCGCTGGTTGAGACGTTCCTTTGTCCCTGAAGACAGTGGTTACTGTAGCTTGTTTAGAAACGGCTCCAAAGAGTAAAAACAACTGTAAGATAGTAACTGTTCTACATATCAAAACCTCTTGACTTTGTTCTGAAGTTCTTGGAGAAATTCATAATGTAGTACAAAGTCAAGAGGTTGTGATATGTAGCACAACAAGCTAGCAAAGCTCTGTAAACAGAACCGCATTTCCACACATGTGCAGTGGCGCCTGCCGTACTAGGAACCTCATGCCTGAGTGTTACAGTCATTACAGTGAGGAACAGGGTGAGACATTTGCTTTCAGTCACAAATAGAACCCAAGTAGAGTTCAGATCTGTTATAGAGATTCTGGGAAACGAGGACTCGCACGAAATAACATATAGTGGGGCAAGCTGCGTGAGCCTCCTACTGCTTTCAAATAAACATGATTTTTACATGAATCATTTCAAATGTTTGTCTTTGATTCTGAACAAAAGTAAACACAGTAACCAGCCACCTGGAACAGCTATTATAGAGCTTAGTTTCCCTGAATCTGCATAACGGGTTGGCCAGTGTAAAGTTAGCATCATCCATAGAGCCACAATAGTCACATTTATGGGAAATATGTCAAGTCGAAATAAACTGGAATTAGCCTTTAAAATAGTGGGTGGGATGGGGAGA
Source organism: Thunnus thynnus (assembly GCF_963924715.1). Taxonomy (NCBI): domain Eukaryota; kingdom Metazoa; phylum Chordata; class Actinopteri; order Scombriformes; family Scombridae; genus Thunnus; species Thunnus thynnus. The sequence continues at coordinate 19,349,096 of NC_089517.1, read as the reverse complement.
AAGATGGATGCTGCTTGGTTGCAGTGACTGCGAAGATATAATGATAGATTTTTAATGTCAATAAGACACTGGATAATTATACTAGCACCTGTCCTGTTGGCTGTTTGCCACAACAAAGAAGTAAATTTGTGTTTTACTGTTTAAACAATGCCTGTTTCGTAAAGCATGCTTTCTATGAGATGTCTGTGTAAAATATGAAGGGAAGTTTTGAAATTGAAATTGGAAGCAAAATACTGTATCTGCACCAAAAACTGAATGCAGCTTCAAGAAAACGAGCTGCTGTGTTCAGTTTTAATTGAACTGTTTGAACTGTTTAATTGAACTGTTTGAGGGTTTAGTGGAATGAAACACTACATTACATCTTTCAATCATCAGCTTCAAGTTGTTTGTGGCAAAAGGTACCACACCCAAAAGTGAATAAAGAACAGCTATAAGTGTTTTACAGCTCTGCTTGGTGGCTCAGTTATCTTCTCCAACAACACACAAACATTCTCTTATCGTTCAAAACTGGATTTCATGGGTGTGCTTGGTGTATCAGTTACAGAAAAACTCATGAAGATGTCTGGGTGTTTCTGCAATTCACTGAATTATCTTCCCCTCCATAAAAGCGAATGGATTCTGCTCTAGGCGAAAATCATAAGATCTTGCTGCAGAACAATTGCTGTAACTCCCCCTCCTCTTTATCATCTAATGGGAAAGTTTGGTTTCACATACAATGGCAACGGATTGTGTTGCAATACCTTTGTGGGTCAAAACACACACTGTGTACAGTGGAGACTGAAAGCTGTGTGAATGTGGCAGGTTTCTAATTAACTGCTACCTACAGCGGGTGTTTAAACTTTATGAAAGCAGAGGTTGTTAATGTGTTCATGAGTTTACATTTCATCTGATTACATTTAACATTTGAACTTATATTGTATGAACATTTATACACACTTCTACTCACTTTATCCATCAAAAAAGGCTTTCAAATCTTTGGCTAAGTTTTGACAAAATGTGAAGAAAATGAGTTTGTAGCTATAAAGATGCAACAATCTGAAGTATAATATTACAGTTTTATCTGGAGTTTCTGAAACACTGCAGTCCCAAATCTGTGCGTGCAATCATCACAAAATCCCAGCCAGTTTACTCTACAGTGAGCAGTAAACTGAGATTTTGGAAACAGACAGCTATACTGTCACACCACTGTAATTTTTGCATCTATAAAATGCAATGCATTGCAGAAAGTACTTTGTTGCTCCTTTGTGAACATTTTGAAGTTACTATATAGTGATCTTTTTTGCAGCAGACATAATGGTTGCACTGCATTTTGATGATACGGTTGCAGGGTCCTGGTATTGCTCATGTTGGCTCACTGGGACTGGGCTCACTAATGTCTTCCTGGGACACTTGAGTGAAATAATAAATGACCACAATTATTTTAGTTCCACTTGTGCTTTTCCTGCAATGAGAAGTCAACATGTCTGCAGTGAAAAAGAGGTATAGAAATCAAATACTGTGAAATAAATCTGACAGTGAGTGTCACCAAATGGAAAGAGGCTAAATGCAAAACAGTCAATCCTGACTTTATCTGCCTTACACTGGTGATATCTACAGTATGAATCACATATACAAACGTCACAGTAACTTCTCTCAGTGAATGAAGACGTAAATACAACCTTTTTAGAGCAAATTCCTTTCCATGTCTGGCAACATTTTCATGCTTCCTACTCAGAAACAAGTTAACAGCAACTTACTGGTAACCTTATCGGATCATTTAAGAAGCACTAATTATTCATGATTTGCACCTGTGTCAGTAAAGATTTTGGGGCGAGATTAACTGCTTATGACTGGTTCCTTTTGAGAATATTAAATATATATTACTGGGAAGATTTTTGAGCCACAGTGGACTCAAGTTCCTCTTTCTAAAAACAGGACTGTGACCATCAGGCCAAAACCACTGCTGTGCGCATGAACCTGGACGCATTTTACTGTTTATCATTCTCATCTGTCTCAGAAAAGAAGGTAAAGAACACTGATTGTCTGCAAACTCTGGAGAGAGCAGCGGTTTTTGAACTATAGATTGGGCAAACACAGAAGACTTTTATGGAAATCCAAGCTTTTGAAATGTTACAGGCTCCAAAACATCCAAAAAGCCAAATATGTAAGTTTTCTTTATTCATACACACCAGCAAACTGAAGCAGAATACAAAAATAAATTAATTAAACATTACATTAATATAGTGAGAGTTGCTGCTTCATTAGTTGGTGCAGGACATGACTTTCTATAGGCCATGATGTGTATGAATATATATAGAACTTTGCAGATGTCAGACGTGTACTGAACCACACCTCTGTGCACGATTAAAGCTCACATCATTCCACATGTTTGGAAACAGTTTAAACTATTTTGTTAACTTGCGTGACACAAACAGCAAGTCCTCATCTTCTTGACAGCAGATACGTATCTGACAGCAGATACAGAGACAGAAATCCTGATAGCAGTTCAAAAAAAGCATCATTGAGCAACATTGTCAGGGTGGCCAGTAAAATCACTGGTGAGCAGCAGCCTTCCTTTATCAAACATTTAAGCCGAAAAATCACACAGAAAAAAAAAATCTTAGTCCAATACGAATACAGGAAATTAGCTACGACGTGTTCTCAATTTCACTTACCCCACGAACAATAAATGCATTTAATATACAATAAATATACAATTAGCATGAAGTGCCTCTTAGTTCCCCTCACAACCTCCCACTTTATCTTATCCTGCACACTCCTGCATCGTATCCTTGTTCTTAATTGTTACAGTTTTATGGACTTTTTACTGTTTTCTGTACTGATCCTATAATTTGTGCACTGTGTCCTATAATGTCATACACAGACAACTTTTTTTTTTTTTTATCAGTACATTGTTTGGGTTTAATGTGCTAGTATGGAGACATTGTTTATCAAGCACATGCTGATATACACCCAGAGTCATCTGTCAGTAAAGATTGCTGGGAAAGTGAAAACCAGTTATCATCTGGAAAAAAAAGTTAAAGTCAGTCAGGTCAGTCACTGTCACTGCTTATTACTTATCTCATCTTTGTGGTTGGCGTCACTCAGGGCAGGGCACATGGTTCATCCAGACGACGTAGATAATCAGTTTACATCTCTCAGTGATGTTAATGTCCTTTACTTGGTGGAGATACAACAAAATTGTATATTTGATCCAACTGTTTGACATATATTTGAGTATTTTACAAGTTCAAGTCCAAGTTTGAAAATTCCGTTAATAAACACAGTTTTTCTACAAAAACTATTAATTTATCTACATGTGTCCATACAACATTTGAGCAATCCTGAGAAGGTAAAACCTCACAGATGGTAGCAGAGTAATTTCTCTGCTGACTTGGATGGAAATGGACTAAATTCTTGTTCCCTTTTTAAAATCTTTTATTGTGCTCACTGTCTCAGCAAAGCAGCCGAGGAGGCAACAATTGTTACGTTGTGAGCTTAGTGGTACTCCACAGATGGTCTGGCCCTGAATAACTGGCATACTGATTAGCATTTAGAAACAGCTGACACAAGCTCACAACAAGAGTTCAGTCATACAGGGAACACTCTTCATCTTTTGAGAGAGGCCTGAAAGCTCTTTAACAGCATCAGGGTTACGACAAAAATTGTACATCGCATGTCTGGGAGGCCTCTTGTTCTTTATTACTGGGCATAATGAACATGTGCACTTTCTCTCTTTTCATATTCATGTGGCCCAGGAGGATGGAGCTGTGGGTTGCTCATTGGAAAGACATGTAAGGCTTGTTAAGCAGAATTAATTGCTGTCATTTGACACCAAGTGTGCTCAGTGTCATTATTATTATTAGTATTATGGTATCGGCAGTTTTATAATCCAAATTAAGAATATAGTTACATGATCTTAGTATTTGTCTGAATATGTTGGATCAATGCAATTTTCTCTGCTCATTAACAGCTCACTTTCATCTGTAAAAAAATTACACAAGCTTGATTTATTTGGGTTTGATATTCTCATGAATCATTCAGTGCAACTGCACCAGCTCGATCCAGATCATTTAAAGTGGAAATTAGCTGTCATGAAAGGAAATGTCAGCACTACGAGAAGTAGTGAGACAGGAAAATTAATTACAGGAATAAATATATTTTTAATTAGCTTCTTAAATGGAACAGAAATACTCTGGAGACACAAGACCACTAATGTTTATATGAGAGTTTACTTAACAAAACTTTAAAAAAAAAAAATTAAACATCTACAAGTTGTCATGAGATGAGATAGTCACGTTGGAATGATAATTCTTGACCCATCTGACAAATTTACATTATAACACAGTAAAAATGATATATTTCCTTTGTCATTTTAACTGCACAGAGGAAGTGGGAGATGGTGCTGGATGAAGAATATTTACATTTAACTTATCAGTGGAATAAAACAGACCAGACTCAGCCTGACGCTGACTGGAGATTTCTGACCTTGAAAGGTCTTTTTTACAACAACATACTGACAGCACAGTTCATCAGCGCTCTAAAAGGCTAAGTCTGAATATGTGTGTTATTTTCTAAATCCCAGATTGATGATTTTTTGGCTGGTTTGCATCAAGTTAAATCTACTGAAGAATTAAACTTTGATAGTAAAAAGTCTGTTCTGCTGTACACATTGTATAGCTCTCAGAGACAAATGAATTTTTTGAGGTATAACTAAACTTGACTTGAATTTAATCGTGGAGTGCACTGTATGTAGTGTACCAAATGTACTGTAGCTCTATGAGTAGGTATTATTTGCTTTTGTTTGTTGATTAAATTCTTGCAATCAAGAGAAACATTTTGAAAAAACAATACAATAGAGTCTTAGAGCATTGCCAGACCAACATCAGGAACATTTCCATTATGAGAGCACACACAAAAACAAAGATTACCATTCAAGTTAAGAAGTGTCTCTATGTGATAGTTTAAGAAAGGAAAAGAAAGAAAATGTTTTTCATTGTTATGTGATTAATATACATCTATAGCGAAATGCGTTATAGAGCTGCAACAATTAGTCTTAGTGTCAATGGTGAAAATAACCATTAAATGCGGCCCTATTTTCAGTATACAGTATCTCAGGGTTTATAGTGCTGGTATGTTTTCCAGGCAGCAGGTACTGAAAGTAAAAACCTTAAGTAAAAAAGAGCTTTGTACTACTAGACACTGTTCCAAAGATAGAGATGCAAACAGGACCCACAATAATAATTTTACTTCATCTTGGGAGTCACACAGAGCCGTGCTTATACAGTAGTTTGGCTTTGGGCTTTTTGGTCACCCAGCAAATAACACCAGAGTTGATGTTGATCAAAGACACTTCAAAGATCACATGTCCAGGCTTTCAAGGACTGTACTTTCTCTCTAAAAGAAAATCTCACTCAACAGCTAGAGCAGCGGCCAATCCCTGAGATCCCCTTTTTTTGTTGAGACCATTCCTCATTTTTAGTTGGAATAAGGGAAAAGGACAGATCTATGTCCTCATAGGTTCACTTTCAGAAACATTAAACTTACATTTTTTTGTCCAAGATTGTTACTTCCAGGATAAAACCTGAAGAAACAATATGCTGGAAGAGAGCTCCTCATTCAGAAATATATCTACTCATTGTGCAAATAAGGAATAAGGAATTTCTGCCAGATTAATATGTGCAGATAAGAGAGCATCCTTCACACTCAAGTGCAAACCTCCCTAATATGATAAGGTGAAAAAAAGAGATGTCAATGAGTTGTTAACAGCTCCACCAAATAGTGATTGTTTCCCTCTAAACTTCTCACAGGGTTTCATTTTAATAAATGTTCAAATGATCCAATATTTCACCAAAAATCAAATATTAGAGAAAAACTCCAAAAATTTAAAACAGATTTGTGTATCAGAACTTTGTTTTTTCTTCTTTTCTCTCCCATTAATCATCTCATGACCCCTCAGATTTATCTGGTGACCCTTTAGAAGGGCCCGACCCCTAGGTTGGGAACCACTGGACTAAACTGGCAAACTGTATATAAAGTAGTTGAAACTAGCTCCACCTCCAGCAGCTACAACCGTAACATGCTGCTTACACACTGATGCTTCAGTATTAATAATCTAATGATGTCATATATAATAATATATCAGTTACTGCAGAATGAGTACTTTTACTTTAATTCTTATGTACATCTACTTAAGTAGGATTTTCATGCAGGACTTTTACTTGTAATGGAGTATTTTTACTTTGCTGTGTTGGTACTTTTACTTATGTAAAGGATCTGAGTACTTCCACCACTGCACAAAGGAGACCAAGCTTATCACTGGCCCCTCTTGGACCCAAACTCCATGTAATAAATGTACAATTTAAGGCAGTCATATGTCCTAATACTAGGAGAAAGACTTGCATATGATACATAAAATTATCCTGCATTTTGACAGAATAATTATGGGTATACACACATGCAATTAATCCTGTCTTCATCTGCAGCTACACATGACTCTGCCTTTTCTACTTTTCCTAAGAGTTAAAAATGATTATCGGTTTCAGCCAATAACAGACGTTAATAGGAGCTTGAAATTTGTCTGACAGCTTTAGCCTGATGAAAGTAGTAGATGATGAGTGGATGTTAAAATTGATTAAATCAGGCACACGCATGCTGTGATTTCTGTTACCTGTTAGTCGCCATCAGCTGCTGGATCTGTCTTGTTGGCTGTAGGTTTGACAGACTTCTGAGAGATAAGACACTCGTGTAGAAGTACTGAAGAAATCATGCTTTGTAATACCAGCACAGTCCAGTTTCAGCATGTTTCAAATATATGTAGGTCTACTGATAAATTAAATATACATACATACATTTAAAAGAACAAATCATAATTACAGCCTCCACAGAATGAATAAATAAGATGTGTCAAGTAAGATAATAAGAAAGTAAATAATGAGAGGACTCAACACATCTGTGGACAAGATCCTTTAGTCATAAGATTTTGTTTTGACTAGTTTTGGATCAGATAAACCATGTGATTCAATCAATTCAACAGCCACAGCTTTCACCAGCGTAACTAAGATAGACAATAACACAGTTTAGTCATCATCTGGTCCCAGATGCCAAAGAAAGTCTCTTTGCCAAATTTCAGCACGCAACCCAAACATGCCCTTGGATATGCCAAAAACGATCCTCTTTATGATCCTTTGCCTTATGATTCACTCCTGACATATGGATTGATTGTATGATAAGAATCAAGCAGGACTGACAGGGTTGCACAAGGAATTTAAATCAAAAGATTATTTGAAATAAGATTATATTTTTACTACCCAAACTAGATATGATAAGCTTATGAAACAGATCAATCAATTTGCTTGTACCTATAAACCAATAATTGAATCTTCACTCTGAAAATGGTCATAAAACTCTTTGAAACTCTGACATATTCATATCTAGAAGAGACTTTATGTTGATCGCTATTCTGCTGTGCTACAATCAAGCTGCCCACCGGGACAGTATGCGTCAGATTACTTTGGTCTGATTTGGACACTTGACCTTTGACATTGTTGCCTCTTCTCTGGTGTCACATTGTGTTGCTGTTTTTCTAGCAAGAATACAAATTGCTCTTTCCAATGATCTGGTTATTGTAGTTTGGCAGGAAAGCTGCTTGTGTTAATTATCTGTCACAATTATCTGTCAAAATTCTCCAAAAATGTAAAACCCACCACATCTTCAATAAAACCTCTCATATCAAAACCCTTTTAAGACTCTTTTAAATGCATTTTGACCACACTTGGGAATCGTGACACAGATGGATTTACTGCTTTAAGATCAAAATTTATTGCCAATCTTCAAGACTAATATGATAAGTTGTGTTGCCTTTGACATAGTACTTCTACATTGTTTACAAAATGGTAATATATTGTGTTTTCTGTGTTTGATTTAGATGGATATGGCAGCTTCTACGTGCAGAGCATTTCACTGTTATGTGAAGAAGTTTCACTTCAATGCTTCGACTGTTATGCATGAAACACACAAGGTTATCATGAATAAAGCTGCTCGGCGTTTTCATCTTTTAAACGAAAACTCAGATAAAAGTTGTTCTCAGCCCATCATGTGTGACTCTTCTTTTCTTTGTGTGACTTTAGTAATGTTTTGCGGGCTGTGACTCAAGCTGAAGCACATTTATTATTATTCTTGTCCCTTCAGTTTGTTCAAGGCTTTTCGTTTTTTTTGTATGTCAATCGCTCTCATGTTATTTTCACATTTGTAGATTTGGGTTTTTTTTGTTCTGCTGAGTCTTAAGTGATCTCTAGCCTTAGCACGTTCTTCCTAACCTTCAAATATAAACTGTAAAATAAAAGCAACAATGGTGCAGCTACCTTGCAATTTGTTGTAGGAAGACACTATGAATGTTTTTTTTTTCAAGTTCTTTTGATTTAATTACAGAGAAGACTTTTTTTAGGTTTTAGAAAGTGCTGCATTGAGAACATTTTTCATTTGATTTCACACATGTCAATATGTGGCGCACTGACACGTTATCCCGTAAACAGAGCAGATGGTTGGAACGGGCTGCAGTTAAATAAGGTGTAATGTTGCATGTTCACATCTATCTGGCCGAATTTTTATTAAATTAGAGGACACCAGAGCTCGTCTTTCCCCAGCTGTCGAGAAAGGATGAAAGGCAGCCAGAAAGCCAAACGATTACCTTCACAACACATTTCTGAATCTATTGCTCTTATTTAAAGTCAGCTTTATGTTTTTGACTTTTAGGCTCTTTTAGACCACTGCATGACTATAATGAGATCATTGTTCGCTTGACTCTTCCCAAGATCTTTGTGCCTTTTTCATTTTGCATGTCAATGTTGATACAACTGTTGTATCTACAACTCTATGTTCTCCTATTACAGAAAAAGCAACTGTCTGTAGTCATAGGAAATGGTTTCACATTTTGTACAGCTGTTTGTATTGGTGTATTAATGGCATCAGATCTGTGTTCATTTCAAGTTTGGACCTGATTGATGTCTCATCACCACTGCAGTTGAAATTTACGGCTATATATCAGGTTGGACTGTCTGCACTGTGTTGTCTGTTTATGTTGTTCTGACTCAGCTAAATTAAAAAGTGGTTTCGTGGTTTAACACTCGTACCACACAAGACGTTATCTTTCAAAGTAAAACAGACGGGTGGGGTTGGGGTAACAAATGTGGAGTGGATATCGTATGCCTTTATCGTAAAGTGCTTTCGGCACAAGTGTCTGCCAGATGAATGTAATGAAATGTAATGTAATGCTGAGACTTTCTCATCTGCTGAACATGTTGAAGAATGACAACACTGTCTGGGAGCTTGTTACAGCTTCTTTGTTTCTGGATTAGACCACACAAAGTCTCTCTGGCAGCAGAAGGTAAGCCAGGAGTCCCGGGTGTCTGAGGGAAACACAGCAGTTAAATGGGACTCTCTACTGGATTTGGGATTTGATCATACTAGTCTGAACTCAATGACCTCTGTGTAAAAACTAGAGTGACCCTGGACTGGGTCCAAGTGAGAGCCGTTATGATAATGCACAGAGACTTCTAATGGACATACTGCAACATAAGCATTGACAACATGGACTGGTTCAAACCGGTCTGTGTTCATTTTTTTCTCCTCCTCACCTACAAATGTCTTAATAAGCCTGCTCCTGAATACCTCTGTGATCTTCTCCACATCTACACCTGCTCTCGCACGCTGTGCTCCTCAGACAATGGACTCCCCTGCCACGCCTTACACCAGGCTACACTCTGTGGGGGACAGCAGCTCCATATCTGTTTTTATATCTAATCTTAATACAAATCTTTTTAGCCAAGCTTTTCATTAACTTTAATTAATGCTTAAAATGGGATTCTATTATAATTATTCTTACTACTCAATATTCTGTTTCTAACAGGATATTTAAAAACTGTGCAGTCGATGTGGACATTTTTTACAGCTAAAGCCAGATTAGCCAAACAAAATCCCTGTGTGTGTGTGTGTGTGTGTGTGTATCAGTTTTTAAGAAATAACAGAGTGTGATGTTCTGATATCACACTGCTAACACTTAAGATTTTGTCAGTGTAAATGAATGAAGCAGGCAAGTGTTTGTTTTGGAGTGGGACTCAATATTTCCATAAAAACTTCAGTCACTAACCTCGGAGGTGAGGCAAAATCTTATCAGCAATGTTTATGCAACATGATGCAGCGCAGAACAGTTAATGTGAAGCCTGAAGTTTACACCTTAAATATATTGTTACACACTTCTTAAGAATACATAGACATTTTAGATACCAAAAAATAGACATCAGTCTTATTGATGTCATTATAAAATGAAAGCACATCGATTATAATTAATCCTTCTTCAAATACTTTACATTAAAATACTAGAATTCACATGAATGAATTTGGCAATCTGCATTTATTTAACAGCAAAAAAACTGGAGATTTGAGACACATTTTAAACCTGTTGTAGATTTATTTCATCTGTTTGTTGCGCTCTGCTGCCAGCATGTGGTGAGAAGAGGTGATGGCCCACTAGTCTCTGCTGAAGTGACTTGTCGTGACGTCATATGACACAATACATGTTTTAAAAGGCACCACAAGGTTTTCAATTTCTTCGCTCTCTGTCTTCTTTGTCCTTGATCATCGAGGTGCTAAATATTTGTTCAACCTCTTCTCCCTTTTTCTTCTCACAGCGACAACAACAAAAACAACAATTACTACAAGGTCTACTGCTGTTAGTGCTTCAAGCAATAATAATAATAATCACATAGTCAGTCAGATTGTAATGGTGGCCAGTTAACCAGAGTCTACATGTAGCAGCATAACCCACTCTTATTCTTATCAAAGAGGGACTGTTTTCTGTAGAGATTTATTTATTTTATCATAGGGCATTTATGAAGCAATTTCCTCAAGCCACATGAAAGAGGGACTCTTCATTCTTCCGGGACATTTTAAAAAAAAAAATCAATCAAGGCTATTTTAATAAACCATGTCTTGTCTCTCTTATCAAAATGCAGAGTAGATGAGTCACCAAACAGTGAACAAGATATATCAACCTCAGTAACCTCTTTAATTATTCTGTATACAGAGTTTGTCCCTGTTATTGTCCTAGTTTTACAGACCTCTGATACATGTGCATAAGGATCACTGACTCCATTTACCTACTTACCCAGCAGACCTGAGTCCCCTTGCTTTAGCGTCATAATCACAATGTATAAACATATATTTAAACTTCCATTAGCAGAACTCTCCAAAAATTCTGTTTTCAACTTCAAGTGTTGATTTCTGTTTTTTTCCATTTTGGACAGGAGCTGTGGGTGGACACTGGAGTGTAGAAGGGATCATGATCAATATACTTTATATACCTTACTAGCTTCTGTGACTCATTGGGTTTTCACATAGAGATTTTGACATTTTACAGCCCAGTCGTTGACAGTATATCAATAATGAGAAAGACGCTCTCAGTTTTTAATTCCCTCTACAAAATGATGTTGTGTTGTAACAACTTGCAAGATTTCAGTAACTAATTGTGTGTTTCTTTATTTCACGTATGTGTCCATTTGCTTGTGTTTTATTTATTTGCAGCTTTAATCCTTAATTATGATGAAAGCGTTGTCAAAGTGTTGAAGATGCTTTCTTTATTTACTTGTGTTCTCTTAAGCTGACGAGCTCTTTCTCACTGTAATAAATGTTTGATTGAATGGATTTTAGTTATTAGTGTTAACGTTCTGATGCTGATGCAATACCATACAATCTAATTATACTAACAAAATAGAGAAATTCAGTTTGATCAGATGAAACCAGAGATGCTGTTACATAATAGTAAAAGTTGAAAAACAGGCTCATAATAATATTGTAATGGGACTAAAAAGACTGGGATTATAGCAGGGATTATCATGTTTAGTAATATGAGCATGTTGCATTGGAAACTGCAAGGAGAAAATGATGCTTTAATCCCCACAGCCGACAAAAAGCTCACATAACTGACATTGATAATGTGTAAATAGGTGTGTGATCACTCCCACCATCTGTTGACTTTTATTTTCAGACTGATTTTGCTCCATCCTTCTATTTTCTGGCTCCTCAATGATAAATCTGAAATTTTCTGACAATTTTCAAAAGCGTACTATAATTTTTTAAAATTCATTTTCTACTTCAAGAGAAGAATTTTCTTGTAAGTGTATAAAACTTGCTGCAGAACAGCAGCTTTTTACATAATTACATCTGACAAGGACCCTTAAATAGGACAGTTACATCAGGTCCTGTTCATTATCACATGTCTTAGATGTTTCACGTCTTATGCAAAGCTGATTTTGATCTTTAGTTTAGAAATGCATATTGTACATGTCCTCTCAAAACATGTTTTCAATTGATTATCTAATCTTATTTTATAAAGTTAAGATGGCTTATCTTAAAGGGATTTGCCATATCTTGATTGAGGTTCAGTTTTCTTTGTATATCTGATTCTCAGATACCTTGTTCAGGTGTGTGTATTAACAGGAAGCAGATGAATGAGATGTGCGGAGAGCCCCTGCCTCTATGAAATCCTCTGGGTCTCATACGCTTTAAGCACCAGCTGTTGAAACTGTCCATGATTAGATCTAAATTTCATTGATGGTGCTCAGTTTTCACATTCAGACTAAAGTTGAGCTTACGTAATACCCTCAGTACTTCCATAAAGCCATCTCCTTATGGATCGTGGGCAGGTTCACATCCTCATGATCAACCAACCCGATCAGCGGCTAAACTGGCACAACCAGCATGAGCCAGTCTCGCAAAAGGAAAGTCAGCTCTGCTGTATACCAGTAAGTCATTTACATCATCATCATTCATTTCTTGAGAAGATATGACATTGTTTGTATACTTTGAAAGAAAAATATTGTGTCTTATATAAAAAAAATCTTGATCTCACAGTAATTTATTTCTTTAAAAGTGAGTGTAAGGTGACATTTTGTTATTTGCTATCCTTCACAAACACAGAAAATGCAACACAATGTAAGGGAGTTACAATGAAGGTGCTTAAAAACTAAACGCTACTTGTAGCAAAGTAAAACAAACAAATAAATACAAAATATAGAGAAATAAATGCAAGTATGTGATTCTAGGTTAAAATCTCTGCTCTGGTCTCTTCTCTATGGAGCCTGCATGTTAAAGTCATTTTCCTCCCACAATGCAGAGATATTAATGTGGGTGAATGAAAGATGTGAATGTGTTTGTCTATTTATTAGTCCTGCAACAGGCTGCAGTACCAGTGTGTTTCTCTGCCTTTCAACCTGTGCATGTAGGCTTCAGCTCCACTTGAAGCTGAATAGGAATAACTGAATAGAAACTAAACTTTGTACTAACTATGTTGAGTCTTTCTTAAAGGAAAATGTAGATATATGCAAGGAAAAAAAAACATTTTTGTGGGGTAAAATATGTGTTAAATATCAGAGTACTATACATACTATGTTTTTGTTCTTTGTGAAAAATAAGATAAAGTGATGGACTATTGGACGCTATCAGCCCAAATTTATTAAAGAGGATAGCATTTGGTCATAGACATTGGAACCCAGATCCATCCCTCTTGCGGATCTGAACTGAGCGTCAGAAAAGTGTCTTTTAAAATCAACCATAACATGCTCTATGTTTTTGCACAGGAAGTGTGGTGACCAGCAAGGCCATGATAAGAATGCCAGGTATCCCCAGCTGCTTTTCTTTTCACATGTACAATGATAGTTTGGAAACAAGATTGGAAATGATCTCTTTATTGTTTGTGTTACAGGGAGGCTCATAGTCAGACAGAGAAGAGACGCAGGGATAAGATGAACAGCTTCATAGATGAGTTGGCGTCATTAGTGCCTACATGCAACACTAAAACCTGCAAACTGGACAAACTATCAGTCTTGCGTATGGCGGTCCAACACATAAAGACTTTACAAAGTGAGAGAAATCATTTTTTTTTACAGGCACTGATCGAAGTTGATTCATATTTAAAGAGCTGATTGATATTTTCTCTCTAAAAAACAGGTTCTACTGCCAAATTTTACACAGAAATGAACCACAAACCTGCGTTCTTCTCCAATGAGGAGCTAAAACACTTAATACAAAGGGTAGGTCTACCATTGTGGATTTCAAAATGAAAACTGTATGCACGGTATTGCTGAGAGTGCAAAGTTTTAACACTTTTACTGTATTCATCAATTTATGCATGGAAGTAAACATCCACTTTAGTGCCAACTACAAGAGCAGATTGCATTCTTAAGTTTTGAAAAAAACCCCAACAGCCTACATCTCCTTCGTAATTTGAGTCGCTTCTATTTGAGTTGAGATTATAGGACACGAAACCTCTCCATGATTTGCCTCTCTTGATAAATAATGCCCACTTATTGTTGCGTTGGTACAAGCTGATTCGTGTAAACATATTATTTGCACAAAAGATCTTTCAAAACATTATGTTCTGTTTAGTCTTTTGTGGTGCGCAAGTGCATTAGATTTTATCTCAGTACTGCTTTTGCCTGCAGATAACTGCTATGTCCGAACATTTAGAACGGGCGTGTGAGACTGGGACATCCTCACAGATACTGTTTGATATTGTGCTGTAACTTTTCCAGTCAGTTAATACAGTGCTGAACTGTGCTGTCAGTTGGGGCGACAACTGCCACATTATTATTGTTATTTGTGATGTATTCTTTCATGGTCAGAGTGATTTGAGGGTTAAATTTAGAGCCCTCATTGGACCGTGGCCAAGATGTGCATTGAAGCGGTTTGAAGGTCAGTAGGGAATAAGAATCAGCACCTTTAAGCCTGAGTGTCTGAACCTGAGGTTGTGGTTTTCTCCCAGGAAGAAGGAGGATTAGTCGGTTAAGTTAAGGGAGGATCAGTTGTCCCAGATAGAGAAGTTAAAGGCCTAATTTTATTCTTCTCACTATGTTGTCAAATCTTCATCATTGTATTAAAAGTCATGGTGTAGGGGGTGACCTTTTTGTTCACGTTGGATCACAGAGCATAACTTTATAGTATTTTAGCAGTTTTGGAGGGTAAAAATGACAAGGATTGTGAGATTACAGCTAGTTAAAGGCTCATTTTATCTAACTGTGGAGGTAAAGCAAGGTCTCAATTTACCACTCAGCCTCTTATGCAACTCATATTTAGCCATGAACTTTGTGTACAAACTGAAAGTTTAAGATTGCAGATAGGAGGTCCTCACAGATTTGGAAAGACTGCAGTATAGATCCAATATGCGTTCACACCACGGGGAGCCAGCTAAAGTGTTTTTGCTGCCTGTGAGGACACTTTCCTTTGGAAGTGCTCCAGGCCACACTGCCAGAGAGGACACCAGTGGGAGACTCGAGAAAATGCTGAAGGGATTACTTCCCTGCTGGCTTGGAAATCCAGGGTGATCTCTTTGAGAAGGACCTGAAGGAAATTTCAAAGGAAAATGGCCTCTGCAGCACTATGTTGCCCCTGTTGCCACTGCAACTGAAACCTGAAAATAAATTGATTAGAGGTTATAGTGTATACACAAGAATACAGTCTAGTTTTGTGCAACTATAAACCTAGGGTCAGCTCTGACTGTGTGGTTTTCAGATTTAGTAATTTTTTAGATCTTATAACCTGTAATATTCCCTGTGAAAACCCTCTTGTCCTTGATCTGTTCTCTGTCTGACCCTCATCTGCTCTTTACAGGCAGCTGATGGCTTTCTGTTTGTCGTTGACTGTGATCGAGGGAAAATACTGTTTGTTTCTGAATCAGTGGACAATATCCTGAATTATAGCCAGGTAAGTGCTGTTTGGAAGTTTTGTAATGTTACAAAGTTAAGACCTGGTTCTGTTCTTTACTTCAGTAAATCACATATGACTTTACAAGAGTACATTTTCTAACTGATTGGTATAATGTGGTCTCGTATAATAACAACTCCTGCCTTTTCTCTCCAGAATGACCTGATTGGCCAGAGCCTGTTTGATTACCTGCATCCTAAAGACATTGCGAAGGTCAAGGAGCAACTGTCCTCAGCTGATACCATACCAAGAGAGAGATGCATCAACGCAAAAAGTAATCCTCAGTGGTTGCTTCGTATGGCTGCGTGCATGCAGGCTCATCCAAAGACATGTCTAACATAGAAATGGTGGTGAATATTTAAGTTTCACATAGATTCCAAATAATCTAATCCAATACAATAAGACAATCAATAAAGTTTAAATGGCAATATTGTATCTTTTTGAAGTCTTAAGTATAAATACTGTATATAATTTCACCACTTCATAATCTTAAATACTTCTGTTTTGTTACACAGTAATGATCCTATCCTCAAAATATTTAATAG
This sequence comes from Thunnus thynnus, assembly GCF_963924715.1. NCBI lineage: Eukaryota > Metazoa > Chordata > Actinopteri > Scombriformes > Scombridae > Thunnus > Thunnus thynnus. The sequence continues at coordinate 19,332,816 of NC_089517.1, read as the reverse complement.
CTACCGAACAATTAAAAACAATATTCAGTGTAAATTATTTCTATATCTATTTTAAACACAATACTGCAACCCCCATATCACCTCAGCTTTTGTCTTTTTGCCTACATTTTGGTACTGGAATGTACTTTATTTGTATCATGTAAGTTCAATAAAATTACACAAATTATTATCTACGTCGTTAACTTTATCTAAATGATTTTGTTACAGGCAGTCTTTCTGTGAAAACTGACATCAACCCATGTTCTTTGAGACTTTGTTCTGGGGTGAGGCGCTCATTTTTCTGCAGGATGAAGTGCAACCGACCCCTATTAAATACAGATGATGAGGACTTTTCCTCCACCTGCGTGAAAACAAATGGTAGCATCACTTACACAGAATCTGCAGCTTCCCTTGAACTAATATAGTGTGTTGTGCCGTTTAATTAAATTCTGATGCTTCTCATCACATTTTTCCTTCCTACACAGCAGAGCGTAAGGGCTTCTGCACCATTCACAGCACTGGCTACTTAAAAAGCTGGTCTCCTGCTGAGGTGGATTTGGATGAAAATAACGAGCTTGACAGTAACGGATGTAACTCCAGCTGTCTGGTGGCTGTTGGTCGGCTGCATCCACACGCTGTTTTTCAGCCAATGCAGAGTGAGGTCAAGGTCAAGCCGATGGAGTTTGTTTCACGTCATGCTATTGACGGGAAGTTTGTCTTTGTAGATCAAAGGTGAGACATTTAATATACATTGAACACCACATTAGAAACGTGAAATACTTCTTATCATTCAAGTTTCAGATAGTGCTTATTGTGCTTAAATTTTACTCTCCAATATCACCAAAATATATTAAAAGAAGGAACGTTTTTTGTTCTTTTTAAGGGCCACTGCTATTTTGGCTTATCTCCCTCAAGAGCTGCTGGGAACTTCATTTTATGAATACTTTCACGAAGATGATATTGCTCATTTAGCAGAATGTCACTGGCAAGGTAAGCATCTCCCAACGTTATATTAACATGATGGTATTACAAATATCTACAGCTCTCCACAACCAAAGATTACTGTGCACGCGCTGTGATTTTTAAAGTGCTCTGGTGGAATTACAGTGCTTTGCAGCAGTCATCTCTGTAGTACAATAGAAACTGCATTGGTTTATGTGAAAAGAAATACAGATAGTCATGTAGTTCATCTTATCTGTTGAACAGTACATCCATTACATGTCCTTGTCCTCCTCTGTCGCTGTCTGCTCTAAGTGCTGCAGATGAGAAAGAGGATCAATACGAACTGCTACAAGTTGAAAATAAAAGACGGCTCATTTATCACACTTAGAAGCCACTGGTTCAGTTTCTTGAATCCATGGACGAAAGAGGTGGAATACATTGTCTCTACCAATACTGTAGTCACGTAAGTGCAGCTGTCTTAATCTACTAGATCTTTTCTTTCTTGGCTTTTTCTTGTTATATTTTTAAGTGTGTTTAATGTGTTTTCTTTTTCCATTACCATTCCTGCACAGGGTTAAATTAGAGTAATATTATTTCATATGATGTTATATGTTTTATATGTATTTTTACAGATGTTTTTGTTGTTTGAAATAAATAAATAATAACATGATCAGTCCCAATCATCCCGACAGGCCTGAATAGGAATCAAGGTTTTGCTTTTAGTGGCTGCCGGCTGAATAGATGCAGGATATCTGCAAAGATACTGTCTGACTGCTGTAGGTTAAGCTGTTGAGTAAAATATTTGATCGGTGAAATGATGAGTGGTCGTGCCTCTTTTCTCATTCTTTCACTTCTTTATTTACAAATAAGTCCTGCAGGTTACGGAGCTGAGAACAGCTACCACCAGCCTGCTTCCTCCCCACAGAAGAGCATCACTGTACGAACGCCAGGTGACAGTGACAAAGTCCTATCCTTTGCTATCTGTGTTTAATCTCAACCATCAAAGCAAAACAACACGTAACACATTTTACTGCTTCTACTTGTTGCAGATGCAGGAGAGCCTGACCTCCACACAGTGCCTGGAATTGCTGATGGTGTGAGGAAAAGCACTGGGAAGACTGGGCAAATGATTGCAGAAGAACTGTTGAGGATCCAGAGGTACAACCATCTGCCAACACATTTTTTACGATTTTAAATGATAAATAAATCAAGTATTGATGTAAATTTTCAAGATTTTAAAATGTTGGGCATGGGGTCATATTATGGAAACTTTTAGTCTCTTTACGTTCAATGTTAAATGACTTTGAATTCATACTGGTTTACTGGGTCGCCCCCAGAGTTGAAGCTTCTATGTAACTACAGTAAGTTTCACTTCATCATATTAACATGTCATCATTCACCACCTCTTGGCACTTGATAATACACTTTGTATCACATGAGACTAAATGCATGCCTTACATTGCCTAATAATTCAGCATAATGAACGAAACGTTAGAAATAAAACATTTGAAGATGTAGATTTGTTTAATTGATGACTCTAAAACCTTATTTATTGTTATTATTTGTTTACCTGCACCTGATGAAAGGATGGACATCTCCACTGTGATCTCAAACAGCCACAGAGTATCTGAGGCCTCTGCAACTCTGGAAAATCTGATGGCAAAAGGGACGGAGAAGGAAAGAGACGAGCCAGCAAGAGACTATTCAACTGCACCGGATGTTAAAACATCAGAGGAGGATGTTTTTGGAGCGCTGGGGGCTGCAGAAGAGGCTCAGTCTACAGGACAGACTGAGGGAGGTCGAGATCTACTAGAAGCTGATGTTATAGATTATGTAGCCTGTATGTCTGCCGGCGTGTTATCATCATAGATAATATGACAGAGGACACCTGCAGCAAAGGACGACGCCCCAGAGAGAAGGAAATTAAATTGTAAATGTTTAAATCAGTGATGATCATTTCTGTATTTAAATAATTATGTAGTAATAATAATAATATCAAGCTACATTAATAGACATTTTGAGCATTGTATTGTGTTGCTGTACTGTCAAGCCCATTACAAATACAAAAAGTTAAATCTCATCACTGTTGACTCACTTCTTCAGTCCCTCAGGGGTCAATTTTAACACATATGGACTTCAGTGACCTGCTCCCGCTGCTACTGTCAGCGATCAATCCTGTAAACAAGTTTTTACTGAAACAGGGATCCAGAGGCATAATTTTTTACAATTTTAAATAATAATAAATCAGGTATTAATGTATATTTAAAGATTTTATATGTTTAGGACACTAAGTGTTGGACATGGGGTCATATTTGGGAGAATTCTGGTCTTACTTATTACTTTCATCGAGTCTGTCTGACTGAAACAGGCTTTACAATCAAGAATTCAATATACAAACGTTATTTTGATGTCTTTATTTCATGATTTTAACTTTTATTCTTAAACAACAATTTCAAGCTTTGCACAAAAAGATTCTGACCACAACAGCCTGTGCTCTGCTTAATATCTTGGTTGCGGGAGGAGCGTAACATCACATATCAGATCCAGCCAATGACTACATACCCCGTTACAAGATTCAAAGACATCTGAGAGGAGTTCACCTGGAGATCATGACACTGAGTGGTGGTAACTGAATTTTTTTTTTTTTTTTTTGCATGACCAGGAAGTCATATTCTCTCCATGGTATGTCTTGTACTCTCCCTCCAAAGCACATTTAGTAGTTAGGCTTCCCAAGAAAATCAAAATCATCATCAGTGAAATAAAACCAGTGAGAAAACAGTGACACTACAAGAGTGCTCAGCCAAAACCATCAAATTAAGGTACAACAACATTGTAAATAATAATGTTAATAATAATAATAATAATTATAATAATAATAAGTGTTTTGCTGAATTTATTCCAAACAGAAAAATAAATTCCTTTGGTCAAGTAAAAAACAAATGAAAATAACTGAATACTTCCTTCCACCAGTCGTATGTCCGTCGTGTTTCTTTTTCTACAGTCAACCAGTTTCTTGAGGCTCTAAGGCTGCAAAGGAGGTGTCAAGGCAATATGGTTATGGTGCCCCTGGCGCTCCATGCTGCAGCATGCTGGGAGAGGGACTGGAGGAATAGGAGAGGGGCAGAGGCATTGAGAGAGGACCAGTGTGTCCTCAGACAGCAGGTGAAGGTGCATCAGCGTCAGGCTCGTTACTGTAGTTGTTGCTGTAGTGATTCCCACTAGGTGGGTGGTTAGGTAGGATGTCCAGTTCATCCACTTGGGGGCCAGGGTGCATCACCACCAGCTGGTCCTGGGGGATGTCCGCTGCTGCTGCCGCCAGGTTAGTGATGGACTTGGACTTGACACACTGGAAGTCCACATGGCGGCTTTTACCCTCTTCCTTTTCCCAGGACATGCGGATGAAGGGCCTCTGGACGTAGTTGTAAATGACCTCTGGACGACCTCCTGGTCTTTTCTTGACTTTCTCTTTATATGTAGGATAACCTACCGAAGGATAAATGATTAGTTAAACAGTTAAAACATTTTGTTTACCAAAAATACACCAAAACCTCAATAAAGGGACGACTCTTATTGAGTGAAGAGCAGAAATCACTTACTGCACTGTAGGTGAAAACCCAATAAATATTAATGGTTGCAAAACTTTTCCCTGCCATTTATCCATATGTAACAGACACAGACAGGAGGCTCAACCAGACAAATGAGGTGGTAAAAAATGCCCATATTAAATTATTGTGATACATTAAACAAATGTTTTGTCCCTAGTTAACTCCAGTTTACTAACATGCTACAACCAATCGCACCATATGAAAATAATCCCTTCTGCTTGATAACAAGCCTCATACCTTTAGCCTTCTGTGTTATATCCATTATTGAAATTATTGTCCTCGGTCATCCACTATACTATTAGTTAGAATGATTCCTTCCGAATGCCTTTTATTTGTTTGAGTTGGGCACTTTCAACAAACCTTACTTTCTGGATGATGGTTGTCTGATGAAAAGCCTTGCTGGACAGAATAAGCACTACTGTCAGTGCAGCTCATACATAATGCACCTGCTATGAGTTATTATGGTTGTGTTTGTTTCTTTTCTGTCTCCAAAAATTTTGCTGCTGGCATCTCAAACTCTGTTTTGTCTGAAAAAAATGTAAATTTCAACAGAGGCCGTCTCCGCTGACAAGAGATTAAAGACATCATTATTTATCTTTGTAAAGTTCAACTTACCTTCAATACCCAGTCGTATTTTCTTTAATCCCCTCTCCTTTAAAACTGATTTGGCAACATCTCGGTTCTCAATATACTTGAAAAATCTGTACAGTTTTGTGCTGTAAATGACTGCAAAGAGAAAAGCCAAAAACAACATTCGCTATCACATATTTATCTTTTGAATAAGCACAAACCAGACTGTCTCCATATTCTGTATTAGTGTGTACTCACTCTGTGAGTACTCTTCTCCCATTTGTGGCGGATATTCTTCATCCCAGTCTACCACATCATCATCGGTAAGGACTACAATGTGACATTCTCTCTCTCCACTCTGGGCACTGGCCACCATCAAAGGCAGAACCATTTCTTCCAGGTAAAACTCAAACTGTCGCCGAGCTCCATCATTGGACAGCTCATGCATCAGGGCACCTGATAACAAAAAGATTGACAATATTATTGAGAAGATGTGAACCAGTTCATACTAGCACTGTTATTTGTTTAGCATCAACAGCATCAAAAAACAGACAAAACATGATGCAAAAACATGAGGAACAGCCATGGTTATACTTGGTGGGCTCCATCTTCTGAAAAACCCCCATCCCTGTTTCGTATCCCTCATTTGCTCTTTTATTTTGTCAATGGCTTATTAGTTGATTTAATTTTGTGCTGTGTAAAACCTTCAGTGGGTCCTGCTGCCCCTTAGAGGCCATAAATGAACACTTTGGAAAACATTTCTACCTACAATAAGCAGTGCTTGAGGATTTGTGATTGTATGCTTCATTAGCTGCCAGACATGTTTTGTGTTGTGCAAGGTTGTAGAGGGTGAATGTGACATGGCAGCCTGGTGCTTCTCTCTTGTTCACTCTGACTCACCCCGCCACCTTTAATCGCACTAACAGCTAAAACACCCCAGAGGAAATACTCACTAAGGTCTCTGCATTTGATGGTGCTGTAGTCAAAGGAGATGCATAGATAGTCACACGCCTCCCGCAACTCCGGGATGGAGATTCCATCAGGACAACGGATTATCCCAGATTTGTAGTAATCCTGTCAATTAGACAGAAATCATAAAGAAGACAGTCATTTCAAACACTGTGTCAATCTATTATCTCATAACATAAAACATACATTCAAAATACAAGTGCATCCATAATGCAAGATTTGAAGCGTCGGTTAGGTTGCAGATCTTAAATGTAAGGTTAAAACCGTCATAAGATCAGCTGTATGTGCATGTCTATGTCAGGCACTAAATATCAAGCAATACAATGAAATGAAATGTACTGCATTTGTGTATTGGTAATATTGTACAGTAGTTGCTTGTTTTAGATTAGCAACATGGTGAGGAAACACGAATAGCTGGAATGATCATACAGGTTTAAAACACATCCCGTCTGTTAAAATAGTCCAGAGTTTAAATACTGTGGTATTGGACCAGGATGAATCAATCAATTTCTTACAGCAATGTTGCCGTGTTCCTAGGTCTCAGAAATAAGTTTGGCGAGTACTCGGTTATCATAACTAACAGAAAAGATGGCCAAAACTACAAAAATAGACCCAGGTTGTCATAAACCGGAATTATCATTTAACCATTTGTAATGTAACAAATTCCTGCCACCATTTGCACATCGTGAGTCTGGAGGAAAAACGACCAACACTTTTGTAGCCCATGTGTTGATTTCATAAGCCAGTTAATACCAAGAAACTTATTTAACAAAAATACCGAGCATTAATTAAAAGAGAGAAAGTTCGAGTGACACTGACCAGAATTGCTCGGAAAACCGTTGAGCTGATTCCCTCCGCCACCTCGTACTCCCCCTTCTCATTGGGTCGTGTGAAATTATGCTCTCTTCCTGATCCAAACATTCTGAAATAAGGCAGTTTTGGTTTATTCTTTGAATCACAGAAAATAAAAAAAGAAAATTTTAACATACATTACATACATAAACACACACATTACATAAATAAATAAACATACATACATAAACACACACATATAGTATATATATGTAATTTATACATTACTAATTAGTAAAACACTTTAAATTATTGTAGCCATACTGAGTAAGGACAGAGACTGATGTTCAGTGTGTACTGTACCTGCCCAACATTGTATTGGGTTGTGCAGTGAAGATGGAAGGGTCTACTACGAAGCGTGTGTTGTCAACGATCAGAGTGACTCTCTCTGAAGTTCTAATGTTTCGGTTGCCAACAGTGGCGCTCGCTCCTCCCTCCTTGGGATTCTCGTAGACAAAAACCATTTCTCCAACTCCCAAGCTTTTGAAGGTGCCTTCGGTACTGGACAGACTGCTGTTGCGACTGCTCACCACCCCGCTACTGCTGGAGCCGCTGGGAGAGACTCTCTGAGGCCGAGGACTGCTGGGTCTCGATGATGGGCCACCATCTCGTTCACGGTCTACACACAGACAGGCAGAACAATGACTCGCAAAGGGCAGTGTTCAAAAAACATCTTATTAAAAACAAGCAATTACCTAATTATTGAATTTCTCATTTGGTTGCATGATTTGGAGGTTTTTGTATTTATGCAAAACTTCCTCCAGGAACCAGACTGGGTACCATCTTTGACCATCAAGTAAAGGCCAATTACTAGTAATATCCAATCTAAAAAAATTATACTGGAAAGAGCCCTAGTCAGAGTTTGAGTCCAAATATGTATCCAGAAAATTTAATTATAAGATGACTTAGTCCAAACAAAAAAACAGGTGGATTAATGCTGACTTGATCCATTCACAGCCAAAACCAGCAGAGATATAAACCACGTCTGAGCTGTAAGTTGATAAATACAGTCAGCTGTTCTCAGCAGTAGCTGCCAAGAGCTGTGGACCTCTAACATGACATCCATATAAGCCCTCTATTCTTTCCATGCATGCTCACCACTGTTGTGTTGGCGGGTGGGTGAGGTGACGTTGCGAATGCAGGGCGTGAGTTGGCCTTCTCTCTCATGTGAGGAGTCCCTGGAGCGATCGCTGGAGCGGCGGCGGTCACGTGAGCGGTCACAGCCCCCACTGGCACCATGCAGGCTCATCTTCCTCTGTTCTGCCTCCACTCGAGATGCGCGGGCCTGGTTGCTGCTTTTCAAGACAAAAGCATACTCAGCATTCCTTTCTCTTTCTCAAGGTTGCAGGATATTTTTATTTCATTGTTGTAGAGTTACTACAGCCCTGTTTACACCTGCTATTAACATGAGTCTAGGGTGATCCAATCACAAGTGGACAGTTCTAAGTATGTCTGTTCACATCTGGCATTAACATGCACCTCCACACACGTCTTGAATGACCACTTGTGATCAGATCTCACTTCCCCGCAATATATGCAAATAAACACGTAGCCTACATCATTTCTGTTTGCAAAGACCAAATTTGTTGTTGTTTTTAACCGGTGGGAGGACTGGGGGTCCGTGTACCCTCAGTCCAAAGCTGTGTTGAACTTGTTTGGTAACAGGGTAAACAAATATACAATGCATTGTGTGCCCATCCTATTGATTTGGTCTAGTGCCGCGTCTGAATAAATATATATATAACAAATACAGAGTTGTATGCAGTAATCTCCCCACAGCTGTGTCTTCCCCTTGAGAGACGCTGTGCGCATTTACGCATGAGGTACAGCAGCCTAACTTCATTGATTATATAAATCTCCTGACACGCCAATAGGATTGGTCAGGATCTTATGTTAATTAATTTTCTGTGTTCTTCTACACATCCAAAAGGTCAGCTGTTACATACACAAAGTCCAGGATCATACTATGAAATTGTCAAGCAGCCATCCTCCTAGACAGACAAGCAAAAACAAAAATCAAGCTATTTTCTGGTTTTGGTTTCATTTCTAATCCAATTGCCGATTTGAAGAGGAAAACGGGTTAGGAGAATGGGATAAACAGAAAAAAATGGGAAGCAGAAAAACAAAACAATGCATTTGTTTATCTTGTTATCAAACCAGTTGAACACAGCTTTGGACGGAGGGCTCTCAGATCGGGAGGCAGCGATGCAGTTCCTGCGCCTAGTCTGCCGGAAAATAGAGGATGTCAGTTGAGTTGGCAGTCCTTCAATGTGGCCCAGGACATATTGTGTTTACACTACTAAATGAATGTGGCCACATGCGGCCCAGACCACCTCCAAATGTGGTCTGAGTGACTGGATCTCAATACATCCTCAATGTATCTTGGGTGCGTTCACACCTGATCACCTGAGACGCATATTAATGCCAGGTGTAAACAGGGCCTATGACTGGCAGGCACACTACTACTGTGCACCTGTTAACAAAATATAAAAAACAACTAGATCATGGGACTTCCCTTATACTTTAACAGGGCTGTCACACTTATTTTTATCATCTTGTTTACACAACTATTCCCAGGTAAAGGTAAATCATGCCAAACATTACATGATATACATTCACTCAAACAAGGTTACGTGAAAGGCCTTTAGCAAGTATGCAACAGCCAGACCTAACACATGCTGTAAGGTTGTAATAAGAGTAGGCCACATGCACTAAAAATGTAGTCAAGTCATGTTGCCATCACATCTTTGACGTCATGTTTGACGTCTAATCAGACACATAAAACAAAATGAGAGACGCCTGAGCTTCAACACACTGCTTGTGAGTACAACTGCAGAAGGAAGTATCAGTAGACAAATGCAAAAATATCGCCAAACCACCAGAAGACATAGGTTAGAAACATAAATCTATTAAGATTAATTTCTGACTGATCAAATTGGTTTCAGTTATTCATTTCACAAAAGGGAGAAATTGAAGAATTGATGGGCACAGACGCAGGAGAATAACGTGTATTCAATACAAACCCACCCACTGACTACAGGTAAACATCACAGGTAAACTCCCCTTGGCCTGTGACCAAATACACCAGTCTCAGTTCTTTATGTTAACTCTATGCTGTGATCCTCCCCGCCTTTATATTGTTCCTTCAGCAGCAAAACACTACAGGAAAAGGACCTTGCAGGGTAAATTAGTACGGGATTATCACATTAGTTAAAGGGAGGGGAGAGAAATACCCCCCACAACCAAAATTAAACTTGGCACTCAGCAACTAGCCTGAGATATTTTGTTATGATCATAGCTGGTTATGACTGACACAAGATGTCACGTGTATATGTGTATAAAAAAGTCTTGATACATTTTGATACACGTTGGTTCTTATTTGTAGACTAGATTACTGTGTTTTACGTAACAAACCTTCCTAATGCAGTAAATAAATACTCAGTTTGTGTTGCGGCCAGTTTGGAAAATGTTTCAATTTTCAGTTATACAGATATTATAACACTGGTATATGACTAGACATAATATGATATAACACATTTTTCAGAGACACAGTTGACAAATAATTTATGGATTAAAAAAAAATGAAATAGATGCTTGATTTTGGCTAATACAGTGTATCAAATATACCGGATCATTTAAGGAACTTTATCACAAACATTGATAGCAACAATCCTGATCATTAAATATTATCATAGATATTTCTGTTAATTGATTTGCAACATTAACCACAGAGGGTTAATACAACCACTGAGATACAGGACTGCAACTAACAATTATCATCCATTAATCTGTTGACTATTTCCTCAATTAATCGATTATGTCGATCCCTCTTTCCCAAAGCCCAAGGTCTTCAAATGTCTTCATTTGTCCCCATCAACAGTCCACAACTCAAAATACTCAGTTTACTGTCATAGAAGACCAAAGAAACCAGAAACTATTCACATTTGAGAAGCTTAAACCAGATAATTTGGACATTTTTTCTTTAAAAAATTGCTCTGAATGAATTATCAACATAGTTAGCAATTAATTTAATAGTTGGCAACTAATTGATTAATTGTTGCAGCTCAAAACATTACCACCAAAGGCTTAATACAACCATTTAGATAGTTATCTTGGTACAAACTGTTTAGCAAAATCTTTGACCATCGACAAATATATATCATCTCACTGTATGTATTGTCATGTTGCCCAGCCTTTCCTTTGGACAATCAATCATGATGGTACTTTCTGAAGTTACTTTCTGATACCTACCCCTGCACAAGCCTTGCTGACTTCATACTACGGTTTTATCAGATATGTCTATATTCTGATACGTTTGAAACCTAATTAATTGTACTTTTAATTCCACACTAACAGTTCACATTTCTAGTAACACATGAGTAACTAATCTTAAATCCGGCTAAGTCCTGTCCTTCTCACAGGTGACACACTAAATTACTGCTCTGAAATTTTCCCAGGAGGTCTGACAGATCCTCAGCTGGCTCACCTCGAATGCTTGCAGAGTTTGCGAGGTCGGCTTGTTGCGTTTCGTTCCCAGTTTTCGGTGTCACTGGAGTTACTGTCATATGACTGCAGACGCGCTGCCATCACCCGTACAGGGGGGAGTCCGGTCTGGATCTTTCACCGTTCATAATCTGGTTAATGGCGAAATCAACAAGTCAGCTCGGTCCACTGATCAGCTCCCTAGCACACCACGGGCTAGCTGTTCTCAGTTCACAAACTAGCTTAGTGTGCCGTCGACTTGAACATAAACGAAGGCGGATGATCGCTGATGTCGTTAAACAGCTGAATGAATATTAAACATTTCAGTACACAATCTCGTCAACGCTTCTGTCAGACTGAACCAACCTACGATTTGCTGTGTTAGCATACCGACCTAGCTAACATTAGCTACCGTTGCTAGCGTTAGGTAGGTTACAACACCACTAACATAATATTTCGAGACTGTGGTGTGGCTAGTGGAGCTGTCCCGAAATAGAACTGACATAAAGACTTTCACATGCTATGCAGGTGTGGCTAAAATATAAAAAATAGCTACCAAGTTGGCTACGGTTTCCGCTGTAGTGTAATCCCAACAGCTCGTCGGTTCAAAACACTCACCCAGCTGACGTCCGACGTGACGACCGTTACTGGCTTGACGCACTGACGCACACAAAGCTACAAATTACAGCCGCTGCTAAACTACATAAACTTTGTCTGAAAAGTGAATTCAAAGTGAAAATTAGTTTAAAGGTGGTCGATCTGTTTTCAGCAGCTGGTTGAACGGTTTTGACTTTTTCCCAAAAAAGGGAATCGAGAGTTGACTCCAGCAGGTCTCGCGATATGTTGCGTCGACGATTTTTTTTTTTTTTTTTTTTTTTTTTTTTTTGCTCACTCATTCAAAAATGTAAGAACATACACAAGCACAAAGGAAAAAAAACAAGATTTAAACAACAGCTATATTACAATCGGCAAACAAACTTAATAACCACATTATAAGTTACATTTCTTTTCTTAACGTCTGTGAAAAATATGGAATCCAAATAGGGAAAAACCTAAAAATGTTTCTATTCAGGAAGGCATTTTCATCTTAACCCATATTATTATTATTATTTTTATTATTTTCTTTATGTTGTGTGTTCTATGTTATTAATGCCATACAAATTAAATGTATTATTATGATTGTGATTATTATTATTATTATTATTATTATTATTATTATTATTATTATTATTATACATTATGTAGGCTAAAACAGAGTCACATAATTGCAGGTATTGTCAAAAAAAAAAAAAAAAGCCAAAAATCATCATCCATGTTTTGAGAAGATGTTTTACACAAAAAATATCAAAGACGAATTGAAACTGTTTGAGAAAAAAGTGCTGATAATTCTAGCTAGCTACTTTGGAATATGGTTTGATGATATTATGAGAGATTAACATGAAAAAAATCACACTTACCTGATTACAAAAGATACAAATACAAATTTATTTGTAGGTCTATATCCCAATATCACGTACACTATTACAATGGGCTTGACTACTGTCCAACTTAGCTCAAATCTTAAAAGAAAACTCCTTAAGAGTAGGAAAAAGACAGTTAATTAGTTAGTTAGTCTAACAGGGTTAGCTCTAATATCAAAGAAAGAGTTTCAGCCATTATAAATGACCCAGGAGAACTACTACAACAACTAAACACTGTGTGCCATCATCTAGGCATATCACACAAACATTAACTTCAAGTCAAGATAAAGAAAACAGCTGGCCTGAATTTACTAAACGCAAGGTGCACTAACATTTGCCTGCACTATAAACTTTGTTTAATCCCACCAAAATAAGTTTATGGGCACTTGTAGGACAGTGAGAATACATTGATATTAAGTGTAGAGAGCCAGCCTCCCTAACAGCACCTGAGAGGTTATTCAGAGAGAGGGAGGGCCGGAAAGAGAAAGCTGTACCACCTGCGTAGTATTTTGTCTTTATTTTTAGCATGGCAAGAAGGCCTTAACTAACTAGTAGGCTAAAAAGGTGCTTTATGTATTGCAGTAAGACAAAAAAAGTTCTGACTGAAGACACATATGTTAGAAGTTGACTGGGGAGCTTGTAGTCTTTGATGACTTAACTAGGAAGGCAGGTATTTATTCAATTAATTTCTTTCAGTATGGCACTGTCTGGTTTATCAAGCATTACTACATTCATTTTCTTGTAAATACAGCCAGGTGAAAAGGCAGCAGATTTGGTAAAGTGGAAGAAATGTTACTGATCAGTCAAAAGACTTTGCCTTTGTTATAACTACACTAAAGGAGAGATGGATTCAGATAAGGGATGTAATATGCTGAGATTCAAGTACTGAGTATTGAAGCAAGAGTTATAATTAGACATATAAAACTCTACAGTGCTTTGAAGCTAATAGGGAAGGACCACACAGACAGTTTTGATTTATGCTAAGAGTAAAACATAGTGCAGCATGTTTTATATGTGATGTACTGTAGAATATATTTGACAGAGACAAGTTTTGTAGAAAGAATTTAGTGACATTTGTGGTGGAAATCAAGAGCAGAAGGGAAGATGACAATTTGACTCATAATTTGCAAAGTACAAGCAAAAAAAGCAAGATGGATCTTGCCACAATCAAAACTATAGAATACAAACTATCATTCCTATATTCCCATTCCATTATCATGAAATGATGCCTATAATGCAGAAGTGAAACAATACATAAATGTAAGACTAGCTGTTTAGTTGGTCCATTTTTCCACATTACAATATACAGTAAACAACTTTTACTTTAACAAAATTCAGATCAACAAGAAACAGGGAATTTGACACCTGTATTAAGAACAGGAGAATATAAATTTTACAATTAAACAGTTTTACAAACTTTACTCTACCTTTGCTTCCATATGATGGCTTGAGATTAATCATTGTCCTTGATAGTCATAATCCTATTGTTAGACATTCTAAAAGAATGTAAACACATTGATTAATCAAGAAAATTAATCATTAATATTAAACAAACAAGCAACAAATAAAAAAAAGAAAATAACAATAAAACATTAACATAAATAATCAAAATAAATAAAAATGATAAATAAATTAATAAATTAAAGACAAACATACAAAATAATAACAGCTAGTACAAAATGTTTCACTGTCAGATCCTCAGATTTTTGCAAAGGGCATCTTCTTGGTACTATACATTCATTTCATTTGGGAAGATGTTTTTAATATCCACTGACTGTCCATGTTTTGGTTTGGCGCTGGCAACAATTATATCCTTTAACTTTTCCTGAAGCCAGACTTGTCTTTCTCCCACTTGTTTGTGTTCTCGAACGTTGTGCATGAGCTGTACCTCACTGATTGTTCTCTTTCTGTCATGCAAATTAAAAACACAACAGTCAAAGAAGAATTCGATCATCAATGAATTATTTATTGTTTCTTGATTATTAATTATATCTCCAAAAGAGTGAAAATTACAGCATGGCATGAGTAGCTTTGTCAGGTCATGATATTTCACAACATAAAGACACAAACTGAAAACTGAATTTACCTCAGTGGTTTAGCCTCTATATGAAGACTGGTGAGGAAGAGTATCAGAGCCACTGTTTCCAAGTACCTCAGAGAAAGCATGTTGATTAACTGAAACAAATTACATAAAATATTGTTAGAAAACTGTTTTTTCATTAATTGTTCAGTCAATACACATTGTATGAAGGTTATTTTCAAATACTGAGTCACTAATTCCCACTAATAGGCTACATGAGAATTTAAACTATTATGCCATCCTTACCAGATTTGATGTCCTTATATCCAGAAATGATGGGTTTTGTTGAGATAGATTGACTGTAACAATGCAACAGAGGAGTCAAACTTGAAGTCAAACTTGTTGATCAGTCTTTGGTGCGAGAAGGCTTCTCTCCTTTATATACAGTGTAGCCCTCCCCTGGTCATCAATGAGCCATTTTCACTGTTGATGTTGATGTCACTTTTCCAATGCATCGATGGGGACAGGCATCTGCATGACACCACCTCCACCACCACTCACTACTAACTCATCTTTCAACACCTCTGCAAAGTGCCCTGTTCCTCACACTGTTTTTGAACTTATTCCTTCATGTTGAATAATGAGACTTTAGCCAACACTTAACGTTACGTGTATCATATCTATAACACTCATCTTTATTGGTCAGGATATCTCTAATTGGATATGTCTCACACACTGGGACTGCAGTGAAAACATATACTCTTTGAAATGGCAATGACTGTCAGCTTAATTTATTAGAAATGCAATTTATTTTATGGGTCATTCCATGTACTGTATGCGTCTAAAGGTCGTGAAGGGGTGCAACTGGACCAGCCCAAAGGGGACTGAAGCAAAGAGACCAATCCTGTGCTGACTAGTAGTTACTCTTAACCAGAGAGGATCTCACAATAGAAAGCCCTTACTTTTCAGTGCAAGATGTTCAGAGGATCAAGAGACTACACCTGCTCTTCGAAGTTTCTCATACTCTTTCCAAATTTTCAGAGTCCCACTGTAGAACCTGCCATCTGCTATAACTTGCATCAGCTGTGGAGCTGTCACAGGTATCTGGTCTTTATCAAATGTAAAGAACTGATTATTCACATTTTAATAAATGTGAATGTGAAATTAATGTCTATTCCACCATTTTTACTTTGTGTTTGGTAGCAAAAAATGGAGCCAAATTTGAATTTCTACACATTTACTCCTCTAAAGAAATCATCTCTACGATTCACTCTTGTTGGACTGTGTGCAGGCTTGTAATTAAGTGTGTATTTCTACAGTGGCCCCATCTGTAGTTTCACGTATGATATCAGTAAGACTGGGTTGACTGGACGCTTGAAAAAAAACTATACAGCTAACTTACTCTTTTTGAACGTGTAACACTGCAGTCGTATGATGTATGGGTCGTGAATAACCTTGTCACAGTGTCACAAGGTGCATTAGGTAACCATGAAAGACATTTTCTAAATGTGGAAAAGGAATGGCTATGCCATGACTGAAGAAATGGGTGCCACACAAAGACCTATATCTTGCTGTCATTAAGGTTCCCAGACAATATGCTGTGTATTTGCAGTGTCCTTTAACAATTATGCACCCTTTCAAGTTATATGATGTCCTTTTCTGTAGTGCTGAATTTATTTGGGGGATTTTACGTGATGATTTAACTCCCAAATTATTAATTATTTACTATATTGTAGCAGTTCATCATTTAATCTCATATTCAAAGGTCATGAGTTAGTTTGAGAAATACCCATGTGAGACTGCTTGAAGTGGTTCCCCATCATCAGAAGAAGCCATTATCCCATATATCAATAGCCGATGTAATTCAGTGCCAAACTTACTGTCTTAGTAAATAAGATCAACAACGTTTCCCTGAATCACTGATCCTGCACAGAAATCCATATAAGGCTGTAAGGTTGTTTACAGGCCAGTTTACCTGGGTCAGGCTGGACCTCCTCTGGCAGAAACAGCGGGATAGAGTACATGTAAGGCCATATAGTTGATGCTGACCTGTGTCTTTATCAGCCCTCTGCATCATGCACTCAGCAATACCTGTGGTTTCAGCTTGAATAGATTTTTTGTACACGTGTAGTATACTCAACTGAGTCGCTATCATTACCTCATGCGGTCACAATGTGAGCCATCTCAGTAATGGTATGCTGCTGGTGTGCAAGAGGACTTGACAGGGATTGATGTGAAGAATTGCACGCAAATCATTAACGTGGGTCACCCCCATGTCACAAAGAAAGTAATGCACATAAAAATGACTCATCTCTTTGAACTACTGTATATATATATATATGTGTGTATATATATATAAATATATATATACATATATATATGAGTGTGTGCTGTAAATAGGTTGCCTATATACATATCAAGGTTTTGAATGCGCTTTCATTGATTTTCAAAAAGTCATATTCACCATACTTTCTGTTTATTGTCATTCCTACTGTGGTCTGTTCTATACATGTTAGTAACAATAATTTAAAGAGTAAATACAATCTAGTTCAATACAATTAAATCCAATGTGTGATGCGTGTTTTATTCATTTTTTAAATTATTTATTTATAAATTTCAATGTATCTGTCAAGAGACAGGTCAATTTGTCTGGCCTTTGTATTGCATGTTTAAAGGTATGGAAGGACACCAGGACCATATAACGCTTTCCCTGAAATCTATAAATGGTGTTACTTTTTTCATGAAATGAGGTCACCTCACTTGAAGATATCATGTAACGAAATAGGATATATTTAGATTGTTGACATCATCCCACCTTTGCCTGTGAAACCAAACAAACACATAGAATACATATCTAAATCATGCCGTTTGGATAACAGTTTATTGTTTTTGAAGGAGTTAGAATCCAGTGTAGCAGTAAATCAATCAGACGAAAGGTGCATCTACATCTCTCTGGAGCTACAAAACAGTTTCTTTGCCAAACCAAAAGTTTTATTCCTCAGTGAAACAGGTTTGCAGGGATATGCCAGTCTTGTCAGAGTCGTTTTATGTGGATGCTCAGACTCACATCAATCTATCACATACTTTTGCAATGGCCATCTGACTACCCGGCACAGGTGGCGGTGGTGTCAAGTGAGTTGTTCGTATCTCTTCACTGTTGTGCACATTGAGCATTGAGTCCACAGAGTACAAAGAGCCCAGCAGGACATGGTCGGCAGTGAAGTGGTCAGTTTTTCTTATTCTCTTGACAGAAAATATGTCACAGGATGACATTACTCCTGCTGATCTGCACAGTACTTCAGTTTATTTTCACCACAGTCCTTGTGCTCACAGACAATATCATAATTATCAATATAAGAGTCTCTGGCTAAACTGAAATGCTGCCCTAGTCTCTACAGCAAATCAATGTAAGAGGTAGAAATACTGCAAATCTTGACAGGACATTGGTAGAGCAGCAGTCAGAAGGATTGTTTCTGCTCTGTACACACAGATTTTGTAATATCTTTTTAATCCAGGGGAAATTAAGCATGTGCACATGTTCTTTTCTGGTTATGCTCTGCTGGACATTGACACAGTTACACTTTCACACCTGGGAGCTCCCCAGTTGGATGTGTTTCGTCTACTGTTGTGCAAGAAACAGCCTCAGAGGAATAGCAGAGGGTTAGATATTGTTTAAAAAGGCAGTACAATGGTAACTGTTGAGAGAAGTGTCAGGGCATTATTTATTCACTTCAACATCAGCCAGTCCGGGAAGTTAATCTGTCATCTGTCAGCGTCTTGGACATTTTGTCATTTGTTCAATATCACTACAGTACATGTCTGCAGTGATATACTGATGCGATAAACTGAGCATACTAATAAAGGACAACATGTGAATCATACTGAACAGTCATATTTACCGACAACTGCACGTCACAATGTTAGGTTTCAAACACAAGAGGTCACTGTGATCCAACAGTTCAACAGTTCAATACACTGTGATTCCTCTTTAAACAACTTATTAAGACACTATGTTGGAAAGACTTCTACAATCAATATGTTTAGAACAATATGGAGCTCTTATGCACTTTAATAAGTGATAAAAAGAGATGAAGTGGGATGATATAAAAACACAGCGAGAAGAGGATATAATAATGAAAACAGGAGGCTCTGAAGTCTGACAATACAACAATAATAAAAACCAAAGGCAGAAAGGCAAGATGACAATCTAAACTTGTGAGTTAAGACTTGAGATTTTTCCCGCGTCCAGGCCCAAGTCGACCATGTCTTCTACCGTGACTAAATTTAATGCCAGGCAGTCAAGGGGAATTTGAGCCGTACCAGCTGTGGACCGTAAAATCATGGCCTCTATTGGGAGGTTTTGCTGGTTTGTTAGAAATACATAAAATGAGAAAACTTTTACGCTTGCAGTTAGCTGCAATTATTTTATTATAGCATGCCATCATTTTTGATTGCTGCTGGACTGTCCATCCACATCAGCACAAGAAAAGAACATGAGGGTCATGCAGCTTACTTAACATTATTTTTGCCTTACATGGTCATGAATGTGTAAATTTGTACATTTTGCACTTTTCATTTATAATATATGCTGCTTTTCCCATCACCAGAACAAAACACAACAACCAAATTATTGTGCCATGTAGACATTTGACATTTGTTCACATTTAGACGCAAGCAAGTAGTTTTCTATCCTAGAATCCTAAATCATTTAGAAAATGATCCAATTAGCTACTAAGAATATTTTGTGGCATGAGGGCCACATCTTATTTACTTCTGCATATTTACTATGATTAGATTTGCATACACTGTATTTACACTGGAATTAGCTCATGCAATGAATGTTAAAATATACCTAATATGCAATACTCAATATACATGCTAATTTACATTATTTTTTCCTCAAATAAACTCTCCAACAGTCTCTGTACAGGCTTGAAACAAGGCAGGTAGGAGAAAATAAACTGTGGTTTCAGTGAAGTGAGTCATGTGGGTTAAGCAGTGCTTTTAGATGAAATGAAAAATGTCAGAGCAACATTGTCTGAGGTAAAAACAGAATGCACAAAATACTACCATACTGGCATCCACTTTAAGATGAAGTGAAAAACATCTCCCGCTGGGCTTCTCCAGCAGTTTCAGGTACTCAGTGGAAAGTTTACACTCAGGTCCCATGTGGTTTGACGTGAATGAAATACAAAGGCTAGAAGGTTTCAGAGCAAATGGAAGTTAAAGTAGAAGAGGTGGAGATGTATTCAAGTGTATTGTATTGTATTTATTGGGACAATGTACAGTTTTAAACATAAATGTTAACATTTGATGTACTGCACCAGAGTTAGCTTTAAAGCTAATTTTCATCTGCGGTCCCTTACAAATAAAACATATAACACAATAACAAACAGTACAAAGCAAAAAAACACATAGGACATATAATACAAAATACAAAGCTACACACAATAGCACATCACATACACCCACAATGTCAACTAGAAAATAATAGCTTGTCAAATTAAAAGCAAGATTATTTGAGATTCTATGAGAAGACCATGAGATAACCAAGTGTAGTTTGAAGTGATTTTTATTGAACCACATATTGCCAAATTATTTATTTTATAATGTTGCTGGTCTCACCGTGCTGAAACCAGCAAAGATCAACATCTTCATACCATATTATTCGGGGTTTATATTTCTCTTTACATTTTGTTGTATAAAGTATCTTGTGCCAGTCTCACATGAGTCAACAATGGTGAGTGCTTTGGATTCCTACAATCCAAGTTTATTTTTTTGTCTTCAAAAGAACCAACTATTGCAGTGAATAAATATGAACAACAAGAACAAAACAGTATGACAGCAAAATGTTACACTGTTGCTGTCAAGGCTGTGAAGTTTGGAAGAAAAGTACACAAAAAGTTTATAACATTGATCATTTTCTTCCATGCAGGAAGGGGATGTGGGTGGTTCACTAACCCAGTTTTCCTGCTCAGTGAGATGCAGGTGACAGACTACTGGTCTGTTGGAGAAACTACCTGTGGAGGCCACAGCTACATCTAGATCGAGTCAGTGGTTCGTATATGAAGATGAAAAACTCAGTCATCAAACATGTTCATTTTAGCAATTGGTAATTATTATTTTCTTTTTTCTTTGTTCCATAAGTGTACTGGTGTATTCCATCACATACCTTTTTTGTTTTACATGGGAGATCCTTAGCACAGGTACACAGAGATACTGAGCCCATCATGGACTCAAATCGTTAAGAGAACATGGGAAACTGTGATAAATTAAAAAAAAAAAAATCAGTTCATGTATGTAAACTGATGCAAAAATGTTATCACTCCTGAATTACCCTCAGGGTATTTCCATGCAAGTCATAACTGTTTGGTCTTGTTAGACACCACATTTATAAACTTATAGTTTCTTTTGGGGTCGAACCCACCTCACTGTCCCATCAAATGGTCAATATCCCCAACCACTTCCAAAAGTAACACCTGCAGAGGTCACCTGATAGCCGAATGGTTAAGGCACAAAACTGCAGCATCCCTCACGTTGAATTTGGCCGGAGACCATTGTTTCCTGTGAATCCCCCCTCTCTCCCCTCATCTCCTGTCTGCTTCTACACAATCGACTATACAATAAATGCCAGAAAAAAAGAAGAAAAACCCAATAACACTCAGGATTAAGCAACTCTGAGACTAAGGCAAAGGTACTAAATGACTCCTCCCAGGGTAATATATTGAGTTATTATGACTGCTGGAGTTTTTGTCTATTCATAAATGTGCAACAAATGTGTGGTCACTGCTCATAATTGTGTTGAAGTTTGGTAAAGGTATAGAGTACTTAAAGCAGCTATAATCTAGATTTTTCATAACAACAATATATCAAATGACAGTGTGTAATGTGAGAGAAGTCTCTTGTAGTGATGAACCTACCAGGCGAGTAGCTGTGGGTGGGCCTAGGTGGGCCTGGGCTCCCCCACGTGGCACTCAGGCCCACCCAATCAGAAGGCTTCTTTTTTTGCTGGATCATCCAGTGAACAGCAGTCAATGAATACTGTTTCAATTGCCTGACTATGCGACTAATAAAAATAAAATAATTCTTGTTTCTTGCTTATCATATGATGATGATAGGTCAGATTTATTGAGTGCATTTTGCAAATGCCAGATTGCGAGCAGCTCCTCCTCTTTCACTCAGTGTACAGCCTGCACTTTGCAGAGAGGAACTGAAGCCTGCTGTCTGCTAGCTAGCTGCTTTTAATGTAGGTTAAGATAAAAATCATGGTGAAACAAAGCAGTTTGCTTAAGTTTGTCACAAAAAGATGTCATGAGGAGCAGGAGGAAGAGAATTCAGCTCAAGTTCAGCAATCATTCTCAACCCAGACATTTTCTCCTCCTGTGCCAGTTTCTTCTGAACAAGTGCCAAGAAGTAACGACACGTACCGGGCTGCTAATCAAATCTTTTCCCCGTCAGCAGCAGAAACAAGCTGTACTGTTGAAAGACTCTTTTCAACTGTCAGTTGGATAAAAAATGGCATCAGGGCATCAATGACATACAGACTGAACTCTTTGTCCCTGCTTTCCTTTGAAAGAGAACTGACTGAAGCGCTGGACTATACGATTATAATGAAATAATTTCAGTGTTCAACACCAAGCCCCGTCGTCTCCTGCTGTAATCATCAAAAGTAAGCTAATTTACAATTTCAGACTGTAGTAGCCTGTTGCCTATTTCAATATTATTGTTTATGGGGTATAGTTTCTGTTGGGTGTACAATTGGATTTTATTTTGATGCTGCTGCGTCTTACATCTGTGTGTGTGTGTGTCTGTGGCCAGCGTGCCAGGCTATGCAATACTGTTAATGTTCATCTTAGTGCCTGTAACATTACCTCTGATGATGTTTAAGGCTTATATGATTAACCTGTGGTGCATTCAGGGAAGTAATTTTGGTTAACATATGCATTTCAGAACCTATTAAGTATGATTGGTCTTGGACAGACTAGGCCCACCTAATTTTCTCTGTGCCCACCACACTATGATTTCTGCCTACGCTAATGGAACCTACAGAGAAATATCAGCAACTCTGCAGCTCCTCTTGACTTAACAGAGCTTTATAGTTTCAGGTGGACAGAAACACGACTCCAAATGAATGATAATCTTGCTTTGTGAATGCGAACGTGTAAACAAGTAACAAGTTGCTAAGAAATTCAACATATCGTCATATAGCTGATGTTATATCAGTGTTGTGTTCACAACTTGCTTCCGCTGCCGCTAAGTGGCCAAAGAAATAAGCAAATGCAGGTTTAACTAGTGATTCCGATACTTGTCTGTTTCAAGGAATAGGCTTTCCCGCTGAGAGTTTGATGAGAAGATTGATAATAGTCTCGCCCCGTAGGGTAAATATGAAGCTACAGCCACCAGCTTGCTAACTTAACTTAGCATAAAGACTGGAAACAGGGGGAAACAACTAGCCTGACTCTGTCTAAAACAAAATCCACCTACTTACACCTCTAAATATCACTAATTAATTTAAATTAAATAATCACTAATGAAATTTTGTTGTTAATGTTATGTTTATTATGAGGGTGGCAGGCTATTTCTTGTTACCAGTCTTTTTATGCTAAGCTGAGCTAAGCATCTCCTGGTTGTAGCTTCATATTCAACAAATAGACATGAGAGTGGCATCATTTCGTGTAACTCTAGGCTACGGCGAGAATATGAATAAGCTTATTTCCCAAATGGCTGAACTATTCCTTTGAGGCCTAAGTGAGTCTCTCCTTTTAAGTTTAATATACAGTCTGTAGTATTGTTTATTAGAGGATTTTTTTGCACTATATACAGTAGCATTTTATTGACTGACTTTGTATTTCAAAGTAGTAAATGCACATACTCATACCTCCAGCCTTTCTTGACGGGCTTTTATTAAGCATGTATCAAAATCACAGTGGCAGGGTCTTACTATAAATCCACAAAAACAACAACAAAGGCAGATTAGTAAGGCATTGTTTGAAATAAAAACCCTCAATATTGTTCTTGCTAGTGTTCTGTGTCACTTACAGATGGGTGACAAATTAAAGATAAAACCAACATGAAGTGTCTTAGTTTGGAGTCAGGCCACCATGAGCCTCCAGAACAGCTTCAGTGCTCCTTGCAAAGTCTGTGGGGAGGGATTAAAACCATTCCTCCACAAGATATCCCCTCATTTATATATACAACCTTTATTTAATCAGGTAAACTCATTGAGATCAAAATCTCTTTTGCGACAGAGACCTGAGTGCAGCAGAAAAACAAACATAGTCAGACAGCACAAACGGACATATAGCAGCAGAGACAATCACAGACATCACTAAATAGATTTGAATAGTTTATATTATATCATTTAGTCTCATGGAGATGGTGATGGAGAGCATTGTCTTACACGTTGGTCCAAAATCTTCCATGGGTATTCAGCTGGGTAGAGATCTGGTGACTTTAAAGGCTCTTGCATTTTATTCACATCATTTTCATACTTATCAAACCATTCAGTGAGCCCTGCTGCACAGAAGCATCTGCATTTGATATGTTTCTTTTATTCAGGTTTTTCCTTTAATTTGTCCCCTGTCTATATTGATTTTTCCCTTTGAATTTATTTACAAAGATTGGTGCTCAAATGAAATTCAAGGGGAAAATACTGGTAGTTCCAGGCTGTAATTAGTTGTGGTCAGTATGTTTAACAGTAGAAAGCAATTTTGTTTGTAATTGATTTTCTATCCTCTCATGCACAGTAACTTCTCTAGGTTTTTATTTTTCAGAAATCACTATTATACTTTATATCTCGATAGCTCCATGAGCAACAGCAGACTCCTACCTCTACAGCTGGTGTATTGTTTTTATATGTGTTTAAATTTAGACAACTTATGTGGTATACTAACATGTAAAAATATTTGGTTTGCAAGTCCCAATTTAGTACAGTTGTTTGGCAGTCTCCCCTGTTTACACTCTTAGAATGAATGTGTGATTCATCATTTGAAGGCTTTCAAGCTTTTGATCATTTGAACATTTATGCATTTTTAAGTGCACACATTTGACACTCTTGGTGCTTTTCTAGCTTAAATAAACAGACTTTCACCAGAAATGGCTCTTGGAGCGCACCTCACTTTATAATATTTGTGTCATTCCATCAAAAGCGAAATTTGTCTTTACTCAAGCAACATTTACTCACATAAAGTCTTGAGCTTGAAGTTACCAAATGAATACCTGACACATTCCTTTCAGTGGGAATGGAAACTTCTTTTTTCTAGCCAATGAATATTTAATGCAGAGAAAGGTTGCTTTAATAAAATAGTGTGCAGGCCAGACCAGTCAAAGACATGTTGGACCAAGAGTGTCTTGGGGGAACTTCTGTTGCCTCTGTGAAAGAAAAATATCACCCTATGAATACTAAAAGGAACAATAACAAAGCAAGGAGAAAAAGACAGGAGGAGAGAATATTTTGCATGTTTATGTGGGAAGCTTGAGATAAAAACTGTTTTGAAAGCTGATAATTTTGTTTTCTGTATTTTCCCCACAGATTCTGCCACAGTTGTGTCTGTAAGTTAAGCACCCACTTTATTCTCTAATGGGTTATAATGTACGGTTCGCGACTTTCTCCTGTCACTTTACTCAGCTGTTATGTAATAAAGTGTGGAATTATGGTTTGGTCGGTTTCTACACTTTACTACGCTACATTCTGTAAGAGAGATTACCTACATAGTCTACATGCAGTATATTAAATGATTCAGGTAGGGCAACACGTCCCAAACTCAGACATAGGCAGGGTGGGTTGAGTTAAAGACACTTCAACTAGACACTGTCAGACTATACAGTTTGAGTGATTAGGCAGGCAGACTCAAATACTCAAACACTGAAGGTTAGACAGGAGGCCGCACTGTGGGTGGAACCTTAAAGTAAACATCTTGGCACAATCACCCACAGAGACCTGAGACTTAAATGTTGCAAGCAACGTAAACTGAAAAATGTTCAACTTATATACTCTGATACCTGAGAAACATCTTGGAAACAACTGATCATGCAGTTTTTGATTCCCTCTGGTTCCCAATTTGCTATACAAACTACTGGAACTTGAAAATGAAAAAGTATGCATTAAAACACATCACTCAGAAAATTAACTGTGTTTGATGCCAGAATAGTGACAAGAGAAAACAACTGCCCAATCAGAGCTGAGTATGTATTATGTGCTCAGTGCTAAAGTCGCCCTTAAATTTCAGGTTAACGAGAGGCAGCTTTTAATCCATATGTATGAACAGCAGGTAAAGCAGGTCACAGACAGGAGATCTGAACATGGTGAAGAGGTAACATGCTGGTTTTCCAGAGCAGGGAAGCGAATTTAAAAGGAACTCTACACTGTTTGTATCTGGATTTGTATATTAAAGCACTACATAACACAACAGAAATAGATTATTTAGTTGTTTTTTTAATTTTGTGACTGCAAGACCAGCAGTGTGGGTAACCATCTTGAATAATGCGCAAACACTCCTAAGTCCTAAGTCTACTGCACCTTAGGTATGGTGTCTGTCATAACTGGGCACTGTCTGAATTCCCCTTTCAGTGTTTAATCATCAGACTGGTTGTTTTTTAATCAAACTGTGAAAACTGCTCTAAGCCATTCATGACTGAAAACTTCCTACCCAGTAATTTCAGTGTCAGTGAGTCATTTGTTTGCTTAACCTCTTTGACACAATTACTGAGATACATTTTACTTATTAAACATTCATGTACTGTAGGAACAGCACTGATTTATTTGAATAAGAAATTGGTCGTGTACGGTATGTGTTTAATTTTCTTACATCAATTTTGTTTCAAGGCAGCACTGATATTATTATTACTATTATTCTATCAGATAGCCTTCATTAAATGGTGTGACACTAATGGTCATCACCGACACCTTACATAAACACTACCTAAAAATGAATTTCACATTCTTTCTGTAGCTCTTTTCAAAATGTGTTTCATAATTACAAAGAGCTTTTCAGAGTCAATTAATTGTTTCACAGAATAACCAGAGAAAAAAAGTATAAAAAAAAGCACAAGACACAATAGAGCAATTAAAGCTGAAATCAAGCAATTAATTACTATGTCTGAATAACATTTTAAGACAATGGGAGGTGAACAAAGCTGCACATAATGGAAAAAAAAAAACAATTCTAAAACTAACTTGCAGTCAGAGAAGAGAGGCTGCAATTACCGTCTCATTTATTCTGGAGTTTGCTTGGAGCCCTGCGGCTGCTGCTTTTGGCCTGAGCAGAGGGAGGTACTACCGCCTAGACCAGATGAGATGCATGGATGGATAACCTTCTCAAGGTCTATGCAGGATAGACGGGAGCCTTTCTTAGAGATGCTATGACCGGCTCACCAAGGCTTTCTGTGCATCGGACCATTTTAGGCTGTGGTCTTTGAAAAGGATTTGGGAACACATGGTTCAGCTATAAACTAAGGGCAACATTTAAGTAAAATATGGATACATGTGGTGTTGAAAACCACAGATTAGAGATCTTGTTTCACTCTTGTTTTAATTATTAACTAACAAAGCAAAAAGCAGTAATCATGCTTTTGTTTGTGAAACCAATTTGTTATGGAGACTGCCACACACAAAAACACTGTACAAAAACAGAAATTAAATGTGTTGTATGCTATTATGTAAATTTATGTGATACCTATCGTCCAAATAACTTAATGCTTGAATAGTTATTTTTATAAGTGCTAATTGATTTTAATAACAGCCCACATCATTGTGTAAAATAAAACATGTAGTTCTATATATAAAGCTCTTTCAAGACTGCATACAAGTTCAAGCCAAAACCGCTTCACTGTAATTATTACAGTTCTTTTATAAGCTTTTATAACTTATTGTGCAATCAATGTCTGTCATTTTTCTAATCGTTTCTAAACAGTTTGAGTTATATATCTCAGGGGTTAACAGGCACCATGCCTGATTTCAGGCATAGAGCAGTTTTTTATTCATATAATGCTTAATTCAATAAATTTTAAACATTTCCTCCTGGACAACTTTTCAAGCTCACAAATCTTTTCTTGCTTTAATCCCTGAAGCCTGCTTCAAAAGACCTAAGGGAGTTGTGTTGAACCTAAATCAGTCAAAAATGTTCTGTATGTTCTTTCTTCTATTTACTTTGTTCAGTCATTCAGATGCTTTTTTCATTCCAATCTTTTACAAGCATTTGTAGCGCCGATCATTCATCTTTTCATGTCAGAGAAGACTGAATGCTTCAGATGTCTGGATTCTTCAGCAATACTGACAAAAATTCAAAGAATCCCAATTATGTTGCAATTTCAAAACACCATTGATAATACTGCATTGACCGATGCTTTGATGAAATTAAATAACTCATTTCACACCTCAAATTTTTTGGTGTACTTATAACTTATTTTATAAATTGTATTAGATATTATTGCTATTGGAAGTCACCCATATTGTTTTTCTGGTCTATAACTATGCCCACATTTCAGCCAAAAAGAAGTAATGCTGTAGGTGGAAAGAGAGGAAGGTTCTGAAGTTAAGATAACAAGTGTCGGCTACCTCGCACGGCTTCTAATGAGCCTCTGTCTGTCGTTCACTGGAAAGAGATATAAAGAGACATATCGTTAGACTCAGTGACGTAATAAGCTCTGGTAGCAGGAAAACAAAATGCAAAAAATTGTTCATGTTTTTCTCCTTAAATATTATATTGTGGTATGTGAGTGAAAGGCATAACAGACACCACAGCACACAGGGCCTTTTGAAGATAAGTTAGCATGCCCATGTGGTTTTTGTTGAATTCATTTGAGGAGTTCAGCACATAAATGAGTGCTTAATGTCCATGAGAGTGATGATAAAAAGTTTTAACAGATAAAAACTGTTTCAGCTAGTACCTCAGATACCAGCAGAGCATTTTAATGAATTTGATGTCTTTTAGGATGAAAAATGGTATTTTCATTAGATATATGTAAAATAAAGAGCTAAATCCTCAAATATAGAAATCATAACCAGTATTATTTACTGTAATTGTGAACATGATTATAATGCAATAGGCAATAGGTGTAAAAGTGAATGATTTATCATGTAATATGAGCGCTGAATGGTCTCCCTCACAGAATTACACACATAAAACCGAATAAAAACAGGAAACAAGATGAAAAACTGCTTACTGTTTCCTTGGTTACTATATGAGCCTGGTAACCATGGTTTGTAATTATCTGAGCAAGACTGAAACGCAGCATTAACCATTTAGCTTACATTATTCATATAAAACCCACAGTATACATGTTGTATGAAAACTGGCTTCCCCCGAAAAGGGAACGTTCTGTATTGGAGGGAAATTGGACAGATGTTCCAGCAATCATTGGCCTGTAACTGCGCAGGTCAGGGCAGCTGCAGGGGTTTCTGTTTGCTTTTTTTATAGGTGAAGCTGAAATCAGGACTGATATAAAAGGTTATTTGCAGTTTATGTTTGAGAGTCTAGCTGAAAAGAGAGAAAAAAAAACAAAAGCCTGGCAGTGCTGTACTGCTCTAACAAGTAGTGATTCCCAACCCGCAGACCGGAGCAGGTGACAGAGATGAGTGCTGAGGCTGAAATAAATTGCAGAGCTGTCAACTAGAATAAACTGCGGAGCTTACTGGCAAACTGTCCCCAACAGTTTGAGCAAAGAAACTGCTCTGTGCATAAGAATTACATCACCATGGTTGGAAATCCTCTGGAGATAGTGCCACTAAGTTTTGTCTGATGCAAAACTACTATTGAGTATGTTTCAGTGTCCATTTTTCCCATAAACCAAAAGTGAGAGTACTGTGAAATTCTGAGTAAGTTGAATGCTAAAATACAATTATAAAAAAAGAAAAAGTATAAAGTATTTATTAGAATATGAATGTGTTAAAAAGGAATACTTAAAAAGTATTCCATTTTCTGTTTTGCAGACTCTACCCATCTGTCTGTCTCTCTATTTTGCTCTTACATGGTGTGTTAATGTTTTATCTGGTTGTTTGTAACGTGTGGTTTTAGTTTTAGGTTGCCTTTTAACATCTGGCCATGGACGACAAATGAAAATGAACCTCTTAGGCTAACTCTAGCTCATTAACATGTATGTATATGTTCATCAATGACCGTTGTCCCTGAACAATAAACTAGTAAATGAAATGAAAAAGGAATGAAAAAGGCTTAAGTGTATATCGGCCTGATGTATAGGCAGGCTTTTCAGTATATAGAAATGTCAATTGTACACATGTCAGAGTTTTAAGACATACTTGAGTGCAAATGTGCAGGATGGTGCAAATTCACAGAGGACAAACTGGAGGATTAGAGGTCCAAGGAGAGAAGCTTTTTCTGAGTCTCTCTGTGTTGAACTTGTGGCTACAGAAGCGTTTGACAGGGTGGTGAGGGTCCTTCATAGTTCTGGTTCTGTACCTTCTGGTCTATAAATCCTCTGTTTGTAGGGCTCTACGGTGCTGAGCAGAGCTATTCCCACAAAAGTTGGTAATTCTTCCTGTTATGATGCTCTCCACAGCACCAGAGTTGAAGGCCTTTTGGACCCCCAGAGACACTTTGATTTTCTCAAGCTGTCTGAAGTAGCAAATGTGTTGCCTGCCCTTTCTCGCTAAGATTTCTGTGTGTGTGGATCATGACAG
Organism: Thunnus thynnus; assembly: GCF_963924715.1. Taxonomy (NCBI): domain Eukaryota; kingdom Metazoa; phylum Chordata; class Actinopteri; order Scombriformes; family Scombridae; genus Thunnus; species Thunnus thynnus. Next base: position 19,302,300 of record NC_089517.1, on the reverse strand, counting down.
AGTCTCTGTAGTGTGGACTCTCAGGTACCTGAATGCTCACTCTCTGTACAATTGTCTCCTCGATTCTCAGGGGTCTAGTTCTTCTTCTGCTTATTCTCAGAATCCAAAACCTCTTTGGCTTTGCAGACATCCGGTAAGAGATTTATGGCATTGCACCAACAACTTCAGGTAAACACAACATGACTCCATATGATGACAGCTAAAATGAGCAGTGAATAAGTCTTTGAGAAGACTGCAAAACTGAGAAAATTATAGTAAAATAAACTTCTGTCTTCCTTGACAGAATATATTGTGTATATGTTTGTTATATTAGCAGGATCCGGTATCATCGGTACTCCATAAGCTGTTATTCACTTAGTACATGCAGCATTAGATGCACTGTAAGTAATGGCTTGGCCCACTGAGTTCCCTGTTGGGACCCACCAATCTGTCGCAGCTCATGGTTTGACAACCACACAATTCCACTATAAAATAAAATTTACTATGCGTGTCTTTGCAGTTTTTTTTTCATTAAAGGGTGTAAATGAAAGTAATTTCCTTTAGAGGGAACTCTGGCTTTTGAGATTAGGCTCCCATAAAGCTCCAAAAGAATTTTAAATTTGAGAAACCTGCATGCACAAAGTGACTGCAGTCCCGCCTACACGCTGCTATCAGTGAATACCTTTGTTCTCACAGGTATCAGAGCTTATAGGCCTCAACTTTCCTCCAGGCCTGAAGTCAACAAAGACATGATTTAGAGTTTTGTTCAAAGGTGATTTGTGCAGAGGCTGTTTGCTTGAGAAAACAAAAAATAAAAAAACTATCCAGTACGTGCAGTTCTTACATATCATGATGCACTTGCTGATGATGCAGATCTATTTACTCAGATACATATTTGGTGGGGCATATGCACAATTTAATGTAAAACAACACTATTTACATTCAAACCATTGCTTTAATCTCTGAGAGTGATCAACTTTGTACTCCATTTGGGAATCGCTGACACTATTCTCACAGATCTCAGTCTCTCCTTATGAAAATCACTATTTCTACCTCAGAACAGCAAAATAATGCATAGCACCAACAGATATTGATCTGAGGGTATGGCACCCTGTTATACTGAGACTAAGAGGTGTATCAGAGCATAGCAATTCACTAAACTGACTTTAGTGTCCATCATGGTGGAAGTTTGACTTTGACTTCTTTTGCATACAAGTAATGTTAAAAAGAAACACATGGTGCATACCAAATGTGCAAATGAACAGATGAATTGTAGCACAGGAGAATTATAATATAATTAGAGCAGAGTTATAATTATGCAAAGTAATTATAAAACCTCTCAAACAATTATAATGAAACAAATGCATTACAGAGGTATAATTCTTTATCGATTCTGAGTTAAGGTACCCTGAAAATTAAGGTTTGGCCGAATGGTTTTGTGTTTTTTTTCATGACCCTTTTCCAAACTGTGTTGACTGACTCTGAATCCATCAGCTGCAAGATTAAAAAGATCATTTCATTTTCAAAAAGTAAGAGGTTTCTTTAAATGTTAGATTATGTTTATTGACTGTTGAAAAAATAAGAACCTTTCCGAGCATTTCTACTTTAAGCAAGACATTAAGACGTGCAATTTCTTATCATAATCAGTGTTTGGGGGGCTGAACATTTTGTAGAGGACAGCTGTTTTGTGTCTGTTGTTTGGATGTGGCAGAATTTCTACCTCCATACCTGTTTCCCATTTGGGACGAGGCAAATGTTATTACCATGTTGCTCTGTTGCTCTGCTGCAGAGACAAATTGAACAACAGAATTTTTGTTCTCAGTGGTCTTGACCTTACTGCATCTGAACAAAAAAGAATCTTCACTGCAGAGATAATGTAAGATGGGGGACTTTCATGACTGCACTACACTCAAACATGGATTTTATTGGCCTGGTATCACATCTTCCATGCAAACAAAAACACTATAATCACTGATAATATGAGATGCTGATTCATAATGATTAAAGTCATAATGGTTTCAGTTCTGTTAAAATTCTGTTCTATTAAATGTGTAAATATCTTTATCAGTAAATTACAAGTCAAGAGCTGAGAAAAAGTCCTTATAAATAAATGAGGAAGTTTTTGATTAAAAGACAAAGCTAAACTGTGATCCAGGGCCAAGAGGATATAATAATTACACATGCTAAGTGTGTCAAACAGCTGGACTGGCTTTTCTTTGTTATTGTATGTGCATTTGATCATTCATTGTAACATAATTTGGAATAGGTCATGAAAAATACACAAGTTCCAGCAATTCTTGGTGCAATATACAGATATGAAGGCACCAATCATAATCTTTAGTATTTAGATTATAATCATCAGTAACTAAAAGCAGCAACTCTCACATGAATGTGTGCCACAATGATATCGTTAGTATACTAACGATACTATACTGATAGTTATATCAGTATTGGTATCAGTATTAGTTTCAACACTCCTCACAACAACATACCTAGTTTTATTCTATCTATAGTCAAGCTATACAAGCCCTGCCAAGTGCTGTCGTTTATATTTATATAAATCTTTGTAATAATACCAATCTGTAACTCTGGATAAGACCAGTATTTTCAACATAACTTTCAACCATAATTTACTGAACATTTAATTTTCCAAGTTTTCTTTTCAGCAGTTTAATGTTAAAAGCTTCACACCCCCAAAGGTTTGTGTAAGCTTTTTAGCACCTTGTGAACATATCAAAATCTATGGTGCAGTAATTTAACATTCTCAGTTCCTTGTGGTCTGTACTGTTTCTCGTCCTTGACTATCTCTAAATGAAAAATCACTAAAATGATAACAGTAAAGATTTGTGAAACCTAGAGGGCAGCTTTAAGAGCCCCGTTCACCTCTTCATTCATCTCATAAAAAAAAGAAAGGAAAGAAACTATATTGAAGATTGAAAATTACGCTTTTCAGTAGCAGCCTACAAAATTTGGGCTTATTAGACACCCCTGGTGGAAAATCACATTTTAATGCTGTGTAGCCACCGGTGCCAACAATAAATACACAGAAAGATTTGTCTTAGTGCAGAACTGTAATAATATAATTACAAGAATGGTCCTTTCATCCTCTCCAATCTCATAAATGCATATGTGTCTGTAATGAGTCTCTGACTGGCACCAGTGGGTGAGCAGGGAACAGGAGAGATTGGTAGCTCCAGGGGAAGTAAGTAGGACTTTTACAATATCAGCTGTTACTGAACATCTGGTGGTCAACAAATGTTTTTTTTAGGACTACCATCATGCTGCATCAGTTTGGAGCTGTGCACCATTAGATAAAAAAAGTCCCCCTTTGAAAAGAAGAGGTGTGTGCCATAAAAGTCAGAGCAGAGCAGATATAAAGGCTGGGAATTTTAGAAAGGACGGTTTCACTCATTTGGAACAAGGGGAGTGGAGAGCAGAGAGGAACGGCTCAAGGGCTTAGAAAAGACGTCCTTCTTAAAGAAAATTTGATGCATGGAACAACATAAAGGAAACGTTTTTAATCACTGCCAGTTACAAAGGTATGCTTGCAGGCAAACACTGCATGACATATAATAAGAGCTTAAGATGGCAGCTGTATAATACAGAAAAAATACATACAAGCTTAAATCACTGCAGACATAGTGACTGGGCTCCTCAACATGGATTTTTTGTTTTCAGTAATTGATAATCTGTGTAGTGTATAGCTGATGGTCACAACTACAGAGGGTGGACACAAAAACATGAACATGTGACGGTAATATACCAGACATTAGCTCTAGGATACAGTAAATGCTATTTTTGTGAAGCCTTTTTTTGTTGGTGCTGTCAGAGCTGTTGATTAATGTTTGAGCTTGTAGCTTTGTGGTGTTGTTGTTGTGTTTTATTCTGTCCGCCCCCGAAGAGATGTACCTGAGTGAAAACATGTCACAGTAAAAAAAAAAAGAATGCTGTTAATTGAGCTAATTCAGAAAATCACAACTTAATAATGACCTTACCGATTTCTGCTTGGTCCTCGAGCGGCTCCATGTGAAACACACAGCCACAGGCATGAACACAAACACACAGAGGAGAAACACACACACATGCTTTCATCTTTCCATGTGCCTTGCAGACATGACAACCGTGGTCAAAACAAGAAGGGATTACAGGTTTTTATCTGTCCCCAGGCCTTCTGCTCCAGTTGAAAAAGAAGAGCTGGATCTTTGAATCACACAGACTCGGTAGGACTGGAGGTCAGGCTGCATAGCCATAAGATTTTCTCTTGGTAACTACAAACTTAGATGTAAAAACATATACTAAGATACAAAATGGCAGCTTTTTTTGTCATCAAATGTATCATTGTCATCATCTTATGAAATGCCAAATCAAACCAAAGCTACAAACATCAGTATATATTGGACATTTTGGCTGATCTTCAATGCCCCTATATAAAAAGTGTTTTTCATATGCAACACCAAACCTAATATTCTCATTATTGTGCCTATATACAGTGTACAGTAGGCTAACTTTCTCAAACAAGACTGCAGCTAATATATGAATCCATTCAAATCAAAAGTGGGCAGATTTTTGAACAACAGAACAAAATTTCACACTTCATTCAAAGTCCTATTACCAGCTATGTTTAGCTTTAAACCGCATCTCACTGTCTTCATCAGCAAATGGAGTTTGCAAAACTGTCATGAAATTGGTTCAGTTGTCATCATGGGATGGGATGGATCATAAAGATTCTCACTTGCCAGCGTTTACGTCATCTGACAACTCAGGAAGGTTGTATGAAACTGAGTTGGTAGAATGACGATTTAAAATACTGACATTGACAAAATTAAAATTGGGTTTAATTATATTGAATGACAGACTGTTGTTGATGAAATGATGTTTGCTCTTTTTTCAGGCACTTCTGTATTATTAAATGCCAAGTCGGATATGACGGAGCTTTCCGAAAAATCCCACTTTCCCAGGTGTAATTACGTCTTGGAAGTTGACATGGACACTATTTACAAGTCAGAAATTCGTAGTTACAGTAAGAATATGCATGAACATGGCATCAATCATGTGATAACAGGTGGTGGCATAACGGGGGAGACTGTAACCACTGTCTCTCTTCCTTCAAGGACTGTCTTTAATAACAGCTGAACCATCTCCATGGCAACTTAACAAGTTCAATTTGCAAATGAAGACGAGAGTGAGATGGTTGAAAAAAAAGAAAAAAGTTAGAAAAAGTTAGGAGGTGGACCTTGAGTTAAGATTATTTTGTGTGCTTCGAAGGTCAAGAATTAATTTTCATGCTCAACAGAAACCAGTTATCATCACCCTGGTTAACATTCAAAGGGCTCTGGGGAAGTTATTACCTTTCTGCTGGATCAGGCTTAACCAGCATTTTAATGGAAAAGCACAAGAGAGCTGATATTGCACCATACCCATAATAGACTGACAAACCAAGCTGTTTACTTTTTATACTCTTCCAGACATGATGTACTTCAGTAATGTATACATAATGGGGTGTTCAGTAATGTGTTACTTTCTTTTTTGATACTATTACTGAGAGGCACCAAAGTGTTTTTAGCTCCTTTCAGCTCATTGTTTTCATTTCTGGCAATTTTGCTGTTATACTTTTTTCAGTGAAAGCTCTGATAAACCCACTGTATGCTACCTGCCCAGCACCCAACAGCTGGCAGACAAAGTTAGCGAACAGCTGTTGAACGTAGCAGAGCGTTTAGCAACTAAAGAGCCACATATTCCTCTCAGGAGTTGGTGGAGACCAAACCAGAGCAAGAAGGAGAGTAAATAATGGACTTTAATTTGCCAGAAGGTCAGAAGCATGACTTTAAATCAATGCTAATGTTGCTCCTTCTTTTCATGATGTGTAAATAAGCAAATGTTTGCGAACACATTTACAATATCTGCTTTATAAGGTGATGATGTGTCAATATTATGTGTAGGCTACAGCTTGTTGTGCTGCTCCCAAGTGGCCAAAAAATCGAAATAATGCTGCTCATAAAACCTGTTTTTTTAAAGTTAAGTATAGCATATTGTGAAAGAGGCCCTCAAAAAGGTTCACCACAGACGGGATCAATTGGTTGGTGCAGATTCAGCCCTTTGTGTTCAGCGGTGTGCCTGAGGATGTGAATACAACAACAAGGATGCAGTACAGACCATCAAAACACTGGGGTGAATGCAGGGAAGAGATAATGAGTATAACCCCAGATGAACAGTGTTATTGTGTTGCGTGGAAGACGCCACAGAGTACAATCTATACAGACTACAGAGAAGTGAGGCCTCCGGGAGGAGGAACTGCCTGCAAACAAGTGGTACACATTGGGGAGACGAACACTACAGAATGTGTAGAGGCAAAACCATCTAGATGACTGAAAGAGGGAGTTAAAACAATGGTTGATGTTCTTATTTACTGGAGGTGGACCCAAGGGAACTCACCAGAAACATCATCAGAACAGTGGCAGCAGAAAAGTAATTAGAAATTCCCCTGAGAATATTTCTATTAATTGGAATTATTCAAGGGTGTCAATGAAGTCAGAGGTCAATGGGAGGGCAAAGAATAACCAAACAAAAGAAGCAAAAGATAAAAGTAAAAGTGTTTTTGGTAAACAAATCCCTCTTAGATCTTAGACTATCTAATTTTTCATCTATTTTATGTAAAACACTTTTAATCGCCTCTGTGTATGAAACATGCTATACAAGTAAAATTGCTTTGCTTTGCCTAGACATTCTCCTCCCTGTCATTTAGTATGACATTTAATGCAATTTTATGCTTGATATGTTTTCACTACTAAGTTATCAGTTTTTACATGGTTGCTATCTAACCACAGAACTAGCACACATTTTAAACAAAAGCAAATTTAAGCCAGTGTTAGATAAAATAACAATCACTTAACTTATCTTGTAATCAAAGCTTCTTTGACTCTGCCTCCATACAAGACTGTCAGCATTGTCGTCCTCCACAATGTTTGTTGGCAGAGAGCCTCAGTCGTCAACCGAGATCCCAGAGTGCAACGTATTGTTTACTCCATGACGTCATGGTGAAACAGGTCAAGTTCAGGTTCATCCTTATATGATTTTGACCGAAACAAATTAACATGTCTGAGAGACAAACTTTACACAACATCTCCAACTTTTTCTCAACTCAAACTCTGCAATGTCATGTTGTATTCTCAGCTATCTGCTGAGTAGTCTCTTTATTGAAATTTCAAATGAAGGCAGTCAAGTGCCCCTGTGCTTGAGGTGCTGAGCCTCTGAGCCACAATCATGCTCCTGTGTAAATGCCACTGATTCACACCGGGAATGAGACTAATAATTTCAAATAAGTTATGTGTGCCCTGTGCAGGTTCAAATGGCCTCATCACTCATTCTTAGTCCCAGGCCAGACCATCCTCTCTTACATCACTTCCACAGTATAAAACCTAATCAGAGACAGTCATTTATCCTGCTGAAGGAATATGACTGCCATTACTGGACTGGAAGTGCTGTGTGTGCAGGTACACCACACACTCATATATAATGTCTATCAAACTGCTCATTAATATTGTGAAGCTATTTCCAGCTTCCCTCATGGGTTCTTATGCTAACGTGCACAGTGGAGCACCACATGCTTCATGTGAACAGACTGGCAGATGGGGTTGGAAATGGTGACCCATGACAGTAAACGCACCATGTATTTGGACAAAGTTTTGGACCTCCATGCCAGAGTATGAGGACAGGAAATCATTTGGAAGCTCATAGACAGTGATGTGTACTTCATGGTAGTAAATTGTGCAGTATTACTCAGTGATCGCTTGAATTTTCTCACATGGTTTTCATGTGAAGGTCCAATGATCATGTTGTCAAGAAAAAGATCAATTAATTAATACGGCAACTACATGTTGGCTATCCTGAATAATGAACATCATCTCTATTTACAGCACACTCAGTTGTAGTTGCAGATTAATGAGATGGAAAACAACTGCACTGAAAAAAAATCCTATCTTACATTTTGTATTTCTTGGCTGGATGCCCTATAACACTGTGGCAGAAGGCATCTTCCTTATAATAAAGGCACATGGGAGGATAAAACTGCAGACAAAAGAGAATAAGCGCACTAGATGTGCTCATTCAAGCAACATACAAAAACATCCTTGTGTTCAATAAAGCTACTACCATTTTGGCCAGAATACAAGATAACCCTGATTATAAGACAACCACCTCTTTTACATCACCTGTTTTGTGCATTAAGACTTCTTGCAGACAAGAAACACTGAATAAAGCATGTACCATATAATATGTTTTAAATGTATTGTAACATTTACCTAAAATACAATAGTTAAGTCAATTAGAAATAGGTGGGAGGGAAGGGGTTTTTCACATTCTGCTGTTTATATGCTGTTCAAAGACGTGATGACAAAAGGTATATGTGTTTGTTTGCTGGTAAAAAGATTCTTCATTTAAAAAAAAATCAATAATAAATAAATAACAAGTAGAAAGGATGCACTAATTCTTCTATATAATTTCCAAGAGAATCAACACTAACCAGAATTCAGCTGTTCAGCAACTTTCAAAGCTTGCAGCGTTATTGCCCCATTTGTGAAATTTCATGTTTCATTGTTCACTTTGTCTTCATCCTTGAAGCATTTTCTCTGTTTGAAAATATTTATATTCATCTATCGATTTCCAAATCTTGCAAGAGCAGCAGACTAAGCAAGGTAGCTCAGACATCTTTGTCCCTGGCCACATGCTCCAGCATTTTTCTGGAGGATCCTGCAGCTTTCAGGCCAGATGGAATATATAATCCTTCCACTGTGTTCAGGGTCTGCCTCAAAGTTTCCTCTCAGTAAGACCTGCCTAAAAAAAACTCTTATATAATACGTTCACAATTTTTCAAGTCAGTTTTAAAACAATAGTCAGGTGCCCATATTATCATTGAAACAGATTTGTCTTGCTGTAATCATTCCTCTTGTCAGTACTGGCCATGTGAGGATCTCTTCCAAATGCGCTTGTACGTATGTACAGTGAGTGATGGGGGACAAAATCAACTATCTGAAGCTAATATGAGGCTTCAGTTGTCCAAAATAGTCAAATTAAGTGGATATTTCCCAATGGTAAAGTATTTTTGGTACGAAATCCCCACTTTTTGTTACCTCCAATGCAACTCAACAGGGAAACACAAAGAGAGAATTTTGTACTAAAAAGATTTTAACTTTGATATACACTTTATTTGACTTTCGCAGACGGCTGACACCTCACATTAGCTTCAGATCAACTTCCAAATACATTTTTGCACAAAACGAGGACTGGATTTTGTTCCCCATCACTCACATTAAAAGCACATTAGGAGGGAATCTTTTAATGGCCAGTATGAACAGGAAGAATGATTACAGCTAGAACAATGTTTATATGGGCACCTGACTGTTGTTCTAAGACTAGAAAAATTGTGAATGTATCCTTTAAGAAGGGTATCTAGAGGGCATCCTGATCAGATTCATGTTAAGGGTTCACGAACCAAAGAAGTTAAGATGTCTTAGCTCAAACATACTTTACCCAGCCGAGCGTGCAACAGCTGCTATGACAAAACCATAAAGTGGATACTGACAATGAGGTAAGAAAACAAATAAGACACTGAGAAACATGATTAGGTAGAAGGTAAAACTTCAGCCAGCATGGGCTGCCACTGCTACATTAAATCTGTGGATGAAGCAAGTGTCAAGGGAGGACAGACAAACAGACAGCTGAGCACACACAGCCAAGATCCACAGACTCAGAGGAGACTTAGTAAGCAACACACTGTCATACAAACAGCAGACAGGCAGAAACTGTAATGATGCCGCTACAGACTGGGTTCCCAACAGTCGGTTGCTGTATTAATGCTTTGAGCAGATGCAAGTAAGGAAGACTCAGTCCGAAACTAGATAGGGATAGGGTTGGTTATATGACCGTTATAATAAATAGGTTGTGTTTGAGTTTTGGTTTTCGAAGACTTTTGGTTGTGAAGAATTAGTTAGAGGAAGTTGGCTCTAAAGTGATGGAGCTTGGCAGGAAAAAGCTCTGCTGCCTGCTTATTTTTTCTCCTCGATTCTCCTTGAGACAGCAAGATAAATGAAATGAGGGGACAGACGGGTCAGGTAAATAAGATGGTGAGCACTTGAAACAATGTAAACATTGACAGAAGCACTTAAAAGTAAAATCTAGCTTAATTTGGGAGCCAGCTGGGGAAGGTAAAAATGGATCATCAATTTTGTAGCTTTAATTAGTATTCTAGCGGCAGTATTTTTATAAGTTGAAGGTTTTTAATAACAGAGTTTGATAGGTCAGATAACGGGATATTACAGCAATCTAGACTTAAAACAAAGCCATGTACCAGGGTTTCAGCATTGCTCATATGCAGCAGACTTTTTTTTTTTTGTCATATTAGAGAGGTGGAAAAAAGTGTCTTTCTTTGTCACTCTTTGAGAAGTTTAATTTAGCTAATGTCAGGATTTTCAACTATGGGATTCTGGGTAATTAAACTGTAAAATTTCCAAACTGTAATGTGACATCTGTGAAAATAAATTAGGCAAGATTTACATTTAAACCCTATTTTATTTAAATCCTTTTGCATTCTTTAAATCTTTTGATCTACATTTTAGCACCTCTGTGTCTCTGGGGTAAAGAGACTTGGCTGGCTGCCTGCTGAAAATATTTGGTTATAACTAGTTATCACCGCCCTGAATAAAGAAAAGCAAGGAAAAATGCAGGAGAGAGAGACCTGCTCTGCATGACCTGACAGTAACTTCAGAGGCAAATGTTTGTGCAACCTTTAAGCCTTGTTTCTTTGAATACATTTTTATATAATAAAGAAGAGAGTTTTGAATAATTTCCATGACAAAATCTCTGTGCTTTTACCTCAGACTTAGTATACACAGTACATCACTGGACTGAAAGAATTCAAGAGGAGATACATTAAGTCACACAACCCATCCATGCCCAAGAAGAGAATGTAATATTGGGACTAAATGGAAGAAACCAGGGAGTCTTTGAAGAGAAGAGACTTGAGACTTGATCTGTAAATAATATGTTAAAGGCTCTGATGAACCAAAAAAAAATTAAACTAAATTAAACAATGTTAATCTTTATGAGGCCATTATTATTCCCCATGAAAGAGAATCACATTTTCCCAAATAATACATCATTAATTTCCATTATAAGAAGCTGCTGACTAAAATAAAACATTGCCTTTTGTTCTAATTTGTATTTAGAGGGAAAAAAATTACAGTAAGAAGAGAGGATACGAAAAGGCAAAATACCAGCTGTAGCAAAATGGAAACATGAAGAAAAGATGTGTTTGGATGAGATGTATGAACGTATACATGGGCTTTACTGGATCCAGACAGCAATGGATGAATGGATACAACAAATGAGACAAAAATGGGTCCCTGTCCTGCACTGGAGTATGAGTGTGCAGGGAGGCAAGAACATGCTAATGCTGCTAACACTAAAGCAGTAATCTGTTGAAATGATACGCAGATGCTTTATGGAAGAGAGCAGGCAAACATACAGAGTCGTTTTGTGAAAGCAAGTTCAACAAAGTCGGGTTATTTCTGTGATAGGCAACTCAAAACTGTTAAGCAGGCAGTAAAAGTGGGTCACATGGGAGAGAAGTGGATCAGTGACACTGTGTTTGTCTGTAAAGGAGAGCAAATAATAATCATAATGAATAAATATGAGCAACACAAAATTGCAACATTGAAAAGTGACAGCGGCTGCTGCCAAGCTCCGAAAAAGATAGCTGGAGGAAAACTGCATGTGTAAGTAAACAGGCTTATCTGCCAGGTCATTAAATCACTGTGGGGATTTTTTTTCATTAATACAGTATGATGTCTTCACACTAAGGCTGTGGAAGCATTTTCAATTCACAAAGTTTCCTCTGTTCTGTGTCCCCTGAAGGCTGCGCTGATGTGAATATGAATATAATCTATTGCTTCAGTCACTCTTGAGACTCCAGTGGAGAGATTTCTGCATACTTAACATGCAATAGTAAATTTCGTTCAATAAATATAGTAACTAGTATTACTCTCTTTTGTAGTCTGAAAAAACATTTAGATGCGTGACAACAAATCATCAGGTTTCCTCCTCAATCCACAGGACTCTGGTGGTGTTGATGTACCATTTTTCCACAGAGTTCATGGCATTTATATATATGGTGATCCCTAAAGCCTGAGCAGGTTAGCTTAACTTCAAACTGAGTCATTGTTGTGAGGCCGAAAAGCCAGGGCTAAGCCCAATCTTAGCTTGGTAACCCACTAATCCTGCTTCGTGAGAGAGGCCCTTAATAACAAAATCTTAATGTCACATCTAATCCTAGATGCCTCAGTCCCCAAAAGTTCTTTTCAACTAAGCCTCCTCATGTACCCACTTGCAGTACAAAGTTCAACTTTTGAATTTAAAGCATGCTCTTTTCATCTTTCATAGCCGTCACTTTTACTCATTTATGGTTTAGGTGAATGTTTGCAACTGCTGTTGTAACTAGAAGCTGTTCAATTAATATTGAACAGCTTCTAGTTTATATACCTAAATAAGATTCACAACACAAAACGCTTGTGGAAGGATTTAAATAAATGGATATACTTGAACAAACAAACAAATCTTGGAATAGGATGCATACAGTATAACACTAAAATGAGAACAATGAATAGCAAACAGCTTGGAAACAACATCCGGCATTTGCATTTGAATTCAAGGACAAACATGCTACACTGAGATGAATTATCCAGATTATAATTTAACAGCAGTCACAAGATTATCTTTTTCAGAAATTCACAGCCTGGGGTCAATAGAAGATTGTACGCTGGAAATGAGAGAGCATTTATTTGATCGACTTTCTGTCAAACTTAGAAAAAATTGTCACACTGGGTATTTTAGGTTTGGCTTTATATGTCAGATTCAGTAATATTCCCCTCCAGTGATGGAGAAACCACCTCTCCAGCTGTCACAATAAACAATGGCTCCTAATGGAACAACCAACCCACTGACCTCTAACTCAACTTTCCCTACTCCGCACACAAAGTCTTCCCTGTTTCTTTATCTGCTCACACAGACTCATACTTTCCCCTCATTAACATACCAAAACGTCTGAGACATGTGAGATACACCTGCTTTCCTCTAATCTCACTCAGTGCAGGTGTAGAAACATGATGCAGATCAGATTAGTCTTGTGCCAATATCATGTGGGTTCCTTTCTAACACAGGCGTGTCATTCATAGATTTCACGTCTCAGTGGAAGTGAAACATTTATAAACAATTAAAACAATACTTTTGTGAGGCCCCTACAGTATACAGTATATGTGCAATTTTGGGCTGTTCTGAACAAAAGGTGACTTACATTCATTACTGGAAGGTTAAAAAGACTCAATCCTGAAGCTGAATGATTATTACACACTGAAGACATAGCTGGAAGGTCTGTGTGTTTTACTTCCCTGTGCTGAATATACAAACTGATAAAATTATAAGAGTGTGGCAATTTATTTGGGGCTGCAATTGCCACATTTTTTGTAAATGCCAGATGAAAGGTGCCAGTCAAGAGAAATGGTACAAAGCAGCGGTGCGCACAGCTCCAAATATTAAGCAGAGTATCAGGTGCACGGTTGTGATAAAGATGAAACAAACAAAACACCGGCACTCACTGATCTATCTTCTTATTCTTTTTTATTGTGGACAGAAACTACAGAAATAGACGCATTTCAACCAAAAGCCATCATCAGCGTCTTGTGACAATCAAGAGAGAAAGATGGTAAAATCTTGGTCTCGGTCATCAATCCAAAGTGGTGGCACTACACAAAAGTTACAGTCTTTTGGTTTATGACCAAATAACAGCAAAAAAAAACCTAATAACATTCCCATTGACCTCAGCTATACTTTGTGTTTGGTGCTAATTAGCAAATGTTAGCATGCTAGCTATACTATATGGTGCTAAACTATGGAAAACACAGTAAACCTTCTAATATCATTGTCATTTTGAGCAGTTTGAATGCGGATGTTAGCTCACAGTGTTACAGAGATGCTAATATGGCTTTAAATTTTAATCTGGTTTTCATCATATGGCTGCTATTGACCAGGTATTCATCACAGAGTCTATTATGCCTCAATATTGATATCTTACAGTCTGATAGTCTGACAATCTTGACTTGTTACCAAGATTTTATTAGACCCATCTCACACAGCGTGACATGCTGTGAACCTTAAAGATTGCTCATACAGTGAATAGGGGCCCTGAGAGGGAAAATGTGAGACACATGTATATTCTATAAGCATGCATATGCTTTTCACATTTAAAACAGACAGGCAGGGATTGAAAATGTACAAACTTTACATCAATATGGTAATTCTACACTAACACTTCAAAGCAAGATGATGTTCTTTTCCTCCACATCTTACTGGTGGGATTTGCAGTTTTTTCTATTCAAGTGGTGCGTCTGTGAGAGTTTGTGCTCAAAGCCCCTCTGCACTTATCTTCAGCCTGAGCCCAGGATAAGACAGGACAGGACTTGCTGTCTTAAGTTGGCCCTTTTTAGGCAGTTTGGCTCTTTGCCTATATCCTATGCTGACCTGGAAATGAAAAGCATGGAGTGAGGGCTCTGAAGAGATGACAGAGCTGTGTCCCCGTCTTCCTGCAGAGCTGATCTTTAATGCCGCTTTGCCTCTCCTTAGCTGTCAATCTGCTCTCCCTCCAACCGATAACTGGCTGCTCTTGCCTTCTCCTAATTGTGTCTCTTAAGCTTAAGTTTGTCATAACATATTGGTGCATGGCATCGTGGTGGTTATAAGCATGGACAGCCTTGACTGCTCTGACAGCTTGGTGCTTGCCAAGCTTATGCCTCAGATGCCCTGTAGTGAAATTGAAGAGTTTTTTTTTCTTGATCCTTGTCCATATTTCAGCAGCATAGTGTATTTTGAAGTGTAGAGGACAGAAGACTAAGACCGCCTACTCCATCATCCCAGGGTGTCCAGCATGTAGTGATTGCACAGCATGGCTGTGCTCTACTGTGGTCACTGGCATTTAGAAATCAGTTTTCCCTGGGACATTTTCACAGTAGCAGAGACTTAATAACACATTGTGCTACAAAGGAAATGGTTGTCATTAGTGTGCAGAGGATGATGGCAACAACCTGCTGTCATTAGATATAGGTAGGTGAGTAAATAGATATTTAAATGGATCATTTGAGACTAGGGTGTACCATATGGAAACTTTGTGTCAGTGGTAAATTTTTGCAGCTCATAAGCCCTTAAATTACTGTGGAAATACTGTAATACAGTTACTGCTTCTCTCAACCTGCCAGAAATTACAAATTTAGAGTAAAATAATTAATTAGGCCAGACAGATCCCCTTGTTCTGAATTAACAGTACATCTACCAGATTGCATGCAGATTATATTGCATTTACCAGATAATGACTTGCTGAAATATAAGTGAGATTATTTTCCAGTGCCAGAAGAGATGAAGAACAATTCAGAAATCCCAAATAATAATGATATGAGGTCTCAGATCCGCAACGATACATTTAAATACATATCTTTAAAGCTGTAGATATAAAATTTAAGCAAGGGAACCAAAACACCACCCTTAAGTTTAATGTTAAGGCAGGTTCATGCAACTTCAGCTATGTTTTATTCTTGATTCTGTTGTGGCTGATTGATAAAAAGATGAACTACAAAATGACCTAAATATTTATAGCTTAGAAATAAACCAGTTATATGACATGTGCTGCACAAGGACACAGGGTGCAGGTCTAGTGGGCAGGAGGATGTGCAACATCAGAAATTTGACTTGCTGTGCTTTTGGCGCAGTACAAAACAAGGACTAGACAACGGATATGCTTAAGCCCCAAATGTTTTCAGCAATTTTGGCACTAAACCCAAATCATAGCTGCATTTTAACCAAAATAGTAAACCCTGTGTAGTCTTTTTGGTCGGGCCCAGTCACCGGCATAAGGAGTGCCAGCCAGGAGAGGTTCTAGTTTCCAGCTTTTATGCCCTGATGCTAAAATGAAGCAAGTAAAATAAATACAGTGCAGGATAGAGCTATAAGATTTAAAAAGTGTTTCCTAAATGGATAAATTTACTATAGTTATTTCAGTTATCTGTGCATTTTGTGTGTATCTACGTGCAAGTGTAGACTGATTGTAAAACACTATGTTAGCAGAAGAGTCCTTTTACATTTACTCATGTACTGAACTTGAATGCAATTTTAAGGTACTTTAAATGAGTATTTCCATTTTTTGCCACTTTAAACTTCCACTCCATTACATTTCAGAGGTAAACATTGTACTTTTTACTTCACTGCATTTATTTGACAGCTTTAGTTACTAGTTACTTTTCAGACTAAGAATATTTCACCAAAAACCAAAGATTAGATAAAAATTCAAAAACTGGAAACCTATTTGTGTATCACAACTTTGTTTTATCTTCTTTCATCTCTCATTAATCATCTCACGACCCCTTGGACTCTTGATCCTTGGAGGGGCCCGACCACTTGGTTTTTTTCTTCATTAGGGCTAACACATACACAGACAACAATCACATTCACAGTTGTGGTTAGTTTAGAATGGCCCATATGAATCCAAGCAAGGGGGCCAGTCAGCAAAGCTTCAGTGATGTAAACTATGCTATTTTGAAGAAGACCTCTAAAGAACCTTCTTCAAGGTGCAGTGGAAGCTGGTCAAAAAAGTGGTGAAGTGCACTCGATCTGGCAGAAATATTTTCCTGTCATAATATATCAGGAGGGGGTATTCAATCACTCCACCACTGAGGTTGCTAATACTCTTCCTTATGTACTTGTTGACAGTCTTCCTGTCATTGTTGACCTTCGTTTGCCTTCCAGCTCTCCACACTTGGCACTCATTGATGCAGGAAAATGCAATTCTCATTGAGGGAAACTGCATGCAGCTGCACCCATTGCCTCTGCATTACAGATGCAAGTTCCTTGCTCGGCATCAGTCCTAGGTCATTGCCACTGGCATGGAGGACCAAAATCTCTGGGGGACTCTGGGTGGCCAACTCTGCATAAAAACGGGGAAGGACACCATTCCAGCACATTCCTCCTTTGTCAAACCACTAAACTTTGGCATTAAGTCCAAACTTCTTGCCAAGCCTCTCATACACCTCTTCCTCCCCCCGGTGTACATAACTGTCGCTGATGATCCAGATTCTGTCTTTTTTCCTATTACTGTGGTGAACTTGGTGTCTGGGTTTCTGGTCCCTCTTAAGGCCACCTCTCTCTTAACCTGAGATATGATTTCAGCCAAAGTGCAAAAAGCCTCTTTAGAGGTGCTTAGAAGCTCTGTGTCTTTCTCCTCAGAGTCCATGGTCATCCTCCTCCTCTTCCTTTCTGGGGAGGATATTTTTATGATTCTGTGGCTTCCCTGTGAAATTTCCCCACAGGGCCTTTTCACCACAGATCTTCCTCTACAGATCTTCCTCCTCTTCCTTTCAGGACCAGCTGCCTTGCCAGCTGGCAAAATGTAATAATAATAATAAACTTTATTTATATAGCACTTTTCTTAAAGCGTACAAAGTGCTTTACAAAAAAGGAAATAAAACCAGACAAGGCAGATGAAATAAGAATAAAATCAAAGGACATGAGCACAGAGAAAATAAAGACAATAAAATGAATAAGATCAGATAAATAAAAACATATATCCGACATTTCCAAAGGCTTTCACAAAGAGCAAAGTTTTAAGAGGAGATTTAAAAGAAGCTGGGCACTTAGTGTGTCTGAGTTCAGTAGGCAGAGAGTTCCACAGTGTGGGAGCTCTAATAGTAAAAGCCCGATCACCCTTAGTCACAAACCGTGACCTGGGAGTAACCAGCAGGGCTCCATCCACGGATCTTAATGGCTGAGAGGGCACATACCAGGTCAATATATCAGAGATTTATTTAGGTGCAAGGCCGTTTAAGGCCTTAAAATTGAGCAATAAGATTTTAAAATCAATGTGAAATCTAACAGGAAGCCAGTGTAGGGAAGCAAGCACAAGGGTGATGTGATCATGCCTTTTTGTTCCAGTAGTAAGTCAAGCATCAGTGTTTTGTACCAATTGGAGACAGTGGAGGGAGCCCTGGATGACACCAGTGCATTGCATTACAATAATCAAACCGAAAATAGATAAGAGCATGTACAACTTTTTGTAAATCAGAAACTGATAAAAATGATCTAATTTTAGAGATTATCTTGAGCTGAAAGAAACATGACTTGACAACATTTTTGACTTGATTATCAAACAGAGGTTAGCATCAAATATTACCCCTAGATTCCTAAAAGCCTGCTTGATATTATTTGACAGACCGCCAAGATTAGCACCAAAAGAGCTGATGGAATTTTGGGGACCAAACAGAATGACCTTAGACTTATTAAATTTGAGAAAAATTTGGGACATTGAAGATTTAGTATCAGAGAGGCAAGCTGTAAGATTTGCTAGGCTGCTAGGATCTGTGGATTTTAATGGCAGCAACTGTCGCCAGCATGAAAATGTAGCTTCACATAAATAATAAATACAGATGTGTGATGTTTTACTGATTGTTATTAAAACGACCAATTTGTCCTGATAGAACCTGTGGTGCTTGACCTCCTACAGTAGTATTTGACAGGAAGAAAACATGTGACACAAATTCACGTGAGCCATGCATTAAACATTAAAGGGTTACACTTAACTTTAAGTCCCCTTATTTATCATTTATAATAAGAATATAAACAGTTCATGAATGGTTTATAGCACTATTATGTAGTTATGAGCAGATATAAGTGTAAATTCATGTATCTGTCAACAATAACTCCTCCTGTGTGCACCCATAAGTAGATGCTGGTGTAAAAACAGCATATGTTAAAAAATAAGCTTTCCTGAGCCCTAGATTAGGAAACACTGGACAAAACTAGATAACTGTATATAAAGTAGTTCAAACTGGATCCACCTCAAGCAACTACAACAGGAAAATGCTGATTACACACTGATGCACTAACAATCTAATGTCATACAGAATATTACAAGTCACAGGGACAAAATGAGTGCTATTACTTTAACACTTTAAGTGTATTTTGCTGCTCTGTTTTTAGAGAAATGAGTGACTGAGATGTTGAGGAATCGAAACACAACACGCAACCCACATACACTGGACACAGATGATCAGAAACCTGGACACTGTTAGAGCGATCATGTATACAGAGAGAGAATAAACACGTTCCTCATGTTACATGTAAAGATCATATCCCGAATAGGATCAAAACCGGGATACTAATGGGCATGTAAACACACTCACTGTGAACATGAAACTCTAAATTCCCCAGTGTTTAAATTATCTGTGTTAGTGCCCTTATTGATTTGTTTAGGGTTTTATTCTGCTCTCCACCTAATTTGTACTGCTTGCCAGCCAGTTTGTGTTTCAGCCACATGTAATCCTAAATCAGAAAGCACAAACTGTTTATTCTTACTCCTAGTGTCCTCACTGGAGCATATTAGTCCTTAAAATATGTGAAACACCATCTCAGACTTCGAACTGTTTTTACAGTGTGCTTGGTAATACATGTCGTCATGTGATGAACCTCAGCAGTCTGTCGTTACACTAATATACTCTGTATGTTTGCTATGCCCTGGAGGCATAGTATACGTACAGTAGAAATGATATTGGTTGCCATCGCTGCGAGGATGACACTCGGTTGTGCCTCCCTATTGACCTTAATAGCAGCAATCAATGTGACACTCTCCACAGCTGTCTTTACAATGTTAGAAAGAGGATTTCAGAAATAAAAAATCATCTTGGCATAGTGTAACTGCTGCAGATGCCTGAACTACACAAATAAGAAGAAAAAGTGGACCAGAGGTAACTTTGTAGGCCCCCCTGACCTTTCACATAGCACCACTGACAGGTCAAAATTTCCCCTTTACCAACACTTGACATGTTATTTCAGAAAATACTGGCTGGATTTCCATGACATTTGTTGTCGATATTCATGGTCCACTGACCTTTCCTCTAGAGCTTCTACTATCAGGCTGAAATTTCCACATACATGTTCACAAAACCAAATAGGTGGATTGCCCTGAACTTTACTGAGCACATTTACACTTTCCAGAAGATGAACTCTTTCCAATTTGGAGACTTACACAAGCTTTCCTCTGGCACCATCCTCAGGTCAAACATACAACATTTGTTGTATGTTTGACGCTCTCGGTGGGAATAAACAGATATGATTTTTATGAACCTGTGGCCTTTTCTGAAGCTCTGCCCTTGGAGTAAAATTTACATTTTCTGCTGTGTGTGGTCGTTACAATGAGCAATGATTATTGCATCTTTGAAGGATTGTAGACTTCGGGCCCTTTTTCTTTTTTACTGCAACAGTGCTTTAACAACTGTGCTCTATTATATGAAAAAGGAGACATCCAATGTAGAGTGTGGAGATGTTTATTAAAGCCATATTTGAAAAACCACAATGTGCTACATGCTGAAGTCTCATTGTTTTGTCTTTGTCTTGCTTCACAGTACATAAAGCCAGAAGAAAGTGGGGAACATTTCTGGCAATATATCATACAAAGAAATGCTGCTGTGCCTACCTAAGTATCCAACTACCCACCTGTCTATTCATCAAATATATGTTTCTATTTTTCTATCATATTATTGGCTCAATTTCATATAGCAGTCTGTTTGATAGCCTTATCCATTTTGACAAAGGAATCAAATTTTCTGAGCCAAACCTGAATTCAAAAGGGTTCTGCAGTGTCTTCGTAATGTTGCTGTAAAACAATCCAAACGCGGGGAGAAACTATTATGCAGTGAGTAGGTGTCACTGGCTTCTGGTCAAGAGAGATTGAACTCAGTGTGAGATTCACCTGCAGATTTTGAGAAAAACAGCTCAGTGTCAGTCACCTGATGTAGACTCAAGGGAAATGACTCTTAGGAGTGCTCAGTGGACTATCTATCTGAATATGTTCCTCCACAGTGGGGTGCTCAGCTCAGATGAAGAAGTAAACACCAACTCGTCTTACTGAATTATGAATACAGCAGGTCAGAAAAGGTGGAATTGGTTTGACTGTGTTGTTGGTTTGTGTACAAAAAACTCTGCACTTATCACAAGTGAGACATGAGCCAAGATTTGACAAAGACAACTTTGTGTTTTGCAGGCCCAGCAGGTGATGTTTATCTCATATAGCATCCACAACAGTTTAGACAAGACTGCAAATTCTCTGGTTTGGGATATCTCTATATTTTGTAAATGAGATCTAATTTCAACCCTTGTATCCTAGAAATTATGTTTATATTTTTTCTAATTTGTTTAGCAAAATACATTTTGAGGGAAACGTAATTGCTACTGGGGTTAAGTTCAGGGATGATATTTTTTCAAATGTTCTTGTACCGCACTGATTTCTCCATGGTATGTCTACAAAGCAAAGGATTTTGACCCTGGAGATTTTTGACAACAAACACACTTTAGTTAATGTTAATGTAAACTCAGTAACAATACTGTACTGTACTGTCTATGTAGATGGAGACCTTGATTCCAAACAGCAAATCAAATCTTGAATAAAGTGATAATATGGCATTCGATCAAAGGTAGAGCAGACGGTCACACTGAGCCTGATAGCATCCTGCTACACAACACAAGAGCCACAGACTCTGAACAACAACCCACATTAGTTTTCCTTCTGAAGTCTCCTTCTCTAACTTACAAACATGAACACACGTCTTGTCCTGCAACTTAACTTGTTGAAAGAGCCATCAAACAAACATTCGCTGGGGAAAAGTGTACTGCTAACATCAGATTACAAGATAGATAGCTAATTAGCTGCTGCTGACTTGTAGCTACAGAAGTTTGTTCACTGTGTCTCTTGTTCCCCTGCAGGTGCAACTGGAGCTCAGTCTGCCAGCTACTGTCAATCAAGACATTAACACGCTCCTCCAGTATTTTAATAATAAAAACTGTTAACAATACATTTAAAAACATGCTGACATTATTTTTTACAGCAAAATGGGATGACTTAATGTGATTTTAGTGGGACTTTAAGTGAATATTGCTGCTATAATACAAGCTGCATCACTGAAACCATACAGTTTCATGGTAAAGTGAAATGGGTTTTTCCAGATGACTGCAAATATCACTAATTTTCACAGTATTTCTTACCCAGCCGTTTGTTTCCCAAAATTAATTGGCTTTATTGAGGTAGATTGCCCAGACTCAGACTGTGTGGTGTCTGTTAGGGAGCCATGGGTGAATGGGAAATGGTTCGGAAGGAAAAAGCTGGCAGATAAAAACTGAACAATAGAATCCCTGAATGCAATTAAGCAAAAGAATTAGAAGTCTCTGCTGTGAAAAAGAAATGTCCTGCCTCAGTAGATCCTCTCGTTCATGCAGGGAAAAAGAACTTTGGTGTACTACTGATAAAGTAAAGCCTTTCATTCCTGTCTGCTGCTCCTGGTGTCCAAGAATTGAGCAGAATTTCAGACTTCATTCTCATACTGGAGCTGTGAACTCAGTGTGCATGATATTAAGAACACCTTCTTCACTCAGTTACACTGTATTTTCCTCTCAAAACAGCAGGCACCCTCTGAAAAAAAATGACTTCACAAGATGTTCCGCATGAATGCCGGCAAATACTGACCCTTGTCCCTTTTATGTTTCTGCTAAATTTGCAGACGGTGGGACTCCACCTCTGCTCAATTTGATTTCAAGCAAAGCTCCTGATGTAAATGTAAATCACTTGCATGTTTATTGAACCATTCCTAGAAGACATTATCCTTGAGGAAGGGGTAATGATCAAATTTACACATAAAACAGCTGTCACATTAGAATGTGCTTAGTTACTGATGATGTTAAGATAAATGTGACATTTTAATATTTCTCCATTGTAATCAGGCTGCCCTGTATGTGCACTGACATACAGACACTGACATGCATCATGAGTAATTTACATACTGCATTTGATATTCCTTCAAATTTCCTCTACAAACGGATTCACCACAACTGCATCTGGTTGTTTGTTTTCAGATAGATACGCTGAAAAAGAAAAGCTGTAACATTATCAGCTGCCACATCAAAAGGGCAAGTTTGCTCAAATAAGATGTGGTCATGAAAATGTAAAAGATTACACACTTAACTCACACCCACATAACTGGATTGATTTAAGATTAAATACTCTTTATTCTAACTAGCAGCGAAAATACAAAATAGCAGGAAAAATACAACTTAAGGGCAACATGGTCAACACTCACATCAAAGTATCTCTGGTGAAGTGGACAAACAGGAAACAAAAACATTACACTTGAGGGTTTGAGAATGAAACAGGATAATTGGGAGTTGCAGCAGAATTGCTCCATGGGACCCAAACAGTGTGTGTATGTGCTTGAGACAATATTTATACTGTTGATCTGAGGGAAACACATATCATGTATCAAATACTATCAAAAAAACTCTAAAAACAGTCCTTTCTGTGGAGTGTGTCTGTGGAAACAAGAAATGATTCCAAACTCCACTTCTGTCTTTCTCCTTGTATATACAGTAGATTTGTAAGTTACTGTACCCAAGAAAATTATTTTCTATTTCATTTTTGTTTCTTCAAAATGATTCGAAACAGTGGTCCACACTTGACAGTGTAGAATGATAGTCCACTGTTATGTAATGTAGGAACGTATGTGTGTGTGCATTTGGTTTTTTGTTCTTTTTTTTGTAGGTAATGTAAACAAGAATACATTAAGCCAACGCTACCTACACAACAGCCAAATGACTGTGTAATGTTGTGTGGGTGATGGAGTATAAATGAGGTGCTTTAGGGGACACAGCTCAGGTTTCCAACTTAAGAGCAGGAAAAAAAAGTATGTCCTGGGGGAGAAAATTACTGTAAATAAAAAGAGGCTCGCAAAGCAATCAAGTTCTGCTGCTGAACTTGTAAGTATAATATTCAGTAAGCTTGCTGACAAGGCTGATTCATTAACATATATATAGTTTAAAGTAAATCTTAAGTTCTTCACTAGGAATTATTAATAATTTAGTGTCCCAATAGCATTGTTTTGTTCAAGAATGCTCATCAATATTCACTGAAAATCGAAGAAGAAGAAGTTTTTCTACATCTTTCAAAGCCTTTCAGAGACACCTTGTGAAGTTGTGAGAAAATTACCATGAGGGGCCGGTCTTGTCAGATTTTCATCTTCGGCTGTCACGGTTGTGCATCGTAATTCATTTATCTTACTTTCCTTCTCACTTAGCAGATGACACATTTCAAGCAGAGAAGCAGATGTACACGTTGATTGATATGATTTGTAGAACAGAAGCGTGCCATGCGTGGAGCATTATATCGTACAGTTTTGCGATAAACCTTAACCTTAATGTATTTTACTACTTAAAGGAAAGGGAGGAATCATTGCAACTAAAATCTAATCTAAGGAATGACTTTTTGAAAGATAGTCACATTTGTGAGTAGAAATTCAGAATTATTTTATTTAGTATTTTAAACTAAAACTATTACTAAATGTAGGTGTTACTATTGTTCAGTAATCTTTGCTTCTAGTTGTTTTTAAGCAAGTAACACATGTTCAAACTGCTACAATGCAACAAAAATATCTTGGTTCTGCAGAAAGAAGTTTTCCTGAAGGTGGGAATTAAAAGCAATTCTAGTTCATGACAACAAAACCTAATTTCCAACCCCAAATTGACTGACAATCCTCTGCCAAACAAGATGTGTGTGTGTGTATGTGTGTGTGTGTGTGTGTGTGTGTGTGTGTGTGTGTGTGTGTGTGTATTGTGTGCCCACAACTCTGCTTTGTTAGAGACTTGATGTATAATCAGGCTTGCATACTAGAATATGCATGGTATCATTCACTGACATTGCTTTGTTTTCTTTTACACTTTGCTGTAAAAGAACATGTTTACAGCAACAGAAGACTGTGTAGCTCAGTGTAGTATATATGAATAGTTATTAGACAGCTTTCAATCTTAGTTTTCTCTTTCTTTAGTTAGTATAGGAACAAAGTGCTCTGCTTTAACCTTACTGTGTCAGAAGGACACACATGCAAAGACCTGTTTTGTAAAAACTTTTCATATGCTGTGACCAGTCCTGTTCATACTAAGAATAATACTGTTGAGAGCGAAGCAATGTCTGCTCAAACTCAGATGTCAGAAGCCCACAAGCCTCAGTAAAGGCAACAGGTCCTCCAAATAAACGACCAAATATGTTGTTTGACTCCAGAACAACACGTAGGGGCATTTTGCAGGACAAAGTAAATTGTTTGTGCTTTCCAAAACCAACCAACAAATCACAGTTAAAAAATGATGATGTTTTATGATGTGAAAACACTATGGCTAAGGTCTAGTTAGGTTTAGGCACAAAAACCACTTGGTTAGTTTTATTGTCGGTAAGGAAGTGGTTGACATATACTCTATATAGTACATCATCTTACTAAGGCCACCAGACAGCATCTGTCACTCAAATGTAAATATATGTCCTTTCTGGGCCACTAACATTATTATTATTATTATTACTTATTCTGTCATTGTTCTTGGGAGGACAGTCTCAGCAGTAACCAGTACATAAATCCAAAATATAGCTGTACATGTATGAATTTGTTGCTTTGTTGATTTGGCAAGTGTAACTGCAAACTGAATGAATTGCAGAGTGGTGCACTTGTGCAACGAAATTATGAAAAACATTCTCTCCCATGTCATGACAACAATGAATGGATGAAGAAGAAAATTGGAGAATTTGTGTTTGTTGCATCTGTGGTTGACTGAGCCCATTGAATGGAGAGTCGCCAGCTGGTGCTGCAGTCATTATGAGTGTATACTGATAACAACTGTGCTTGCTGTACTGTTGGATCCAGTGTTCTCTTCTCTTCTTCTCCTGTTTTTTTATCAAAAGCCTACAAAATTTGAGATTTAAATTCTGTGCTACTCATTTATGGTTAAAGGACATGCAGTTTGGGGGAAAGACTTGATCCGAGTGACAAGCACGTGCCAGAATATTTGAATTTCAGTAATTGAAAATGATATGAAAAGCCAAACCCTGAGGACAAATATTTTAAACTTATCATTCAATGTAAGAGCCATTCCAGTAGCCTGCAGGCGAGTATTTAACATGGATCCCGGAGGTTTTTGCCTCTCTCATCTGTGCATGAAGGTGTGAGATATTTGTTTGTCTGGGTTTTTCAGCACTGACAGCAATGTGTGATTTTTCCAATAACTGTTACATTTTAAAAATCACATCCTAAACACAGTCATCCAGCACAAAGCTTAAAGGACATTCTTTGTTAAGGTGCTGAGCTTTAATACCCTACACTTAGAGGATTAACGGGGGGTGTGGGTGATGGGAAGCAGTCAGGTAAGTGAGACTGTGTGAGTTCAGAGAGGTCTGCACCTGAACAAAACACTGGTCGGTCAGACACGGGGTACTGGGAGGTAACATACTGCATGAACAGCCCTCGAGGAGTATCAGAGCACACTGGAACACTGGTAACATAAGATCCAGTAAGATGCTGTTTGATAGGAAAGTCAGCCTGAGATGCAGCTAAAGAACAACTGCTTTGTTCGAAAAATATTTGTCATAAGTCGGACCTCTTTTATTTTGAATGTGAATAGCCTGAAATTCAAAGACGCCCTTCCAGTTTTTATTAGGTTACACTTTGGGTGCACAGTGTGCGCTCTACTGATATAGAAGATGAGGTCAAATCTCTTCTGAGAAAAATAAGACAAACAAGCAACAATCTTTACTTGACCTTGATGTAGATGTTTCTGTATGTGTGACTTCTCTCTATTTGTATATGTAAATGCCCCCAAGATTTACAGTTTACAGTTACAGTTTAAATAACAACTTCCAGCGATTGACATTCATGTTCCAAACAATAACATCAATAATCATTGCTGTAAATACTGTACATATATTCACATATTTTTGGAAAGAGAGTAACGCTCACACTTCTCTTTCCATCGTTGCTGTCTTCTAGTAGCCCTGCACCTACGTGATGTGTGTATAATTACACCCCTTCCTCATGAAAAGCACATTTTTCACATAACACAAAATATATAAACCTGTAAAAATAACAAACCTATATACAATATTTTTGCTTAATGACCAGACATAGTTCAAATACTCACACAAAACAAAAATGTCCATTTCACAATGTTTTCATAATTTCAACTTCCTCGTTTAGAAAGTAGTCATTTTTAGTTTTACTCAACAATGTCTTTATGTAATTAAAGCTGCAAGCAGCGTTGGTCGGGACCTCGCACTCTGGCCATCGGGATCAGATCATTTTGCTTTTTAAAAATGAAGGATATTTCTTACAAGTGTGGTGTACTTTTATTTTGAAAGTTTGATTGACAGGATGAGACTTTTCTGCAGGGTGAGACATGTCTGTCTTGCTCACACCTGTGGCATCAAAATCATGCAAGTTTTGGGCCCATTCACTTGAATTTCAATTAGTAAATTGAAAACTCTTGATGAGTTTGTGTGTAAAACAAATTAATTTCCTAATTTTCATCAAGTTTATTTTTACAAAATCAAAGACTTTTGACCCACATGATCTGGTCAAAGTTTGATTGAAATGTGTACTGTCAGGTGTGTAGAGACAATTAGTAACTGCAGCTGGACACAGAAAAATACTCATATATTTGAATGGAGAGTGTGAGCAAACCAATAGGTGCTTGGGCCCTAATAAAGGAAAAACTGCAGAACAGAACAGCTACAAATTTTAGTTTTGATTTTATTTTTCTGCAGCACTTCATCACTAAACTGTCATTCTCACTCAATGAGCTCCATTCAACTCTCAGTTGGAGAGGAGAATGTCACTCTTCTTGTGAAATATCCTCATAAATCCCATGACTTTGGCAAAATGCTACATTAAAAATCACATTTTTTGTAGGAAATTTCGTCACGAATCCATTGATACAGGTTTCAAAGTGGTCAGACTTATAGTTCAGACATCAGAACCATTTGTTTGACACAAAGTCCATGCCTAGAGATTGCCTCCCCATTGGTTTACATTGTGCAATAAGACATGTATTAAAGTTTGAGGCCGATACCATTCACGCCCTAGGAGGAGATAGCGTTTGATTGGGGTCCAAAATTGGCACAAAGTCATACTTTCATGGGCATATTGTGGACTTCCTGTTGGATTTAGGTCAGGGGTGTCAGCGTATGATTTGTAGGTCTTGATGAGACAAATAATTGAGTTTTGGTTCAATCTCTCTACAACATTCCTACGGGCCATAGCAGCCATATTAGATACATAGGTGGTGCTATAGAGCACATTTTGGCACTTTGGGGGATAATTTTTACATTTTATCAAATTTTTCAGCAGACCTGATGTGTGTGCCAAACTTGGTGAGTTTTTGAGCATGTTTAGGGGGTCAAATTAAGGGTTGAAGTGGCGTAATAATAAAGAAGAAGAAGAAGAAGAAAGAAACAAACACACAAAATACAATAGGGTCTTCGCCCCTTTGAGGCTCAGGCCCTAATAAAGAAAGAAGAAGAAGAAGAAGAAGAAGAATAAAGAAACAAACACACAAAATACAATAAGGTCTTCGCCCCTTTGGGGCTCAGGCCCTAAATAGGGTTCTTGCCCTTAGGCGAGGACTACTGTTTTACAGTAGTCCTCTGCCTTTTGGGCTCAGTCCCTAATTATAACACAAAGGGCAAAAATAAAACAAAAATACATTTCATTTTCTACTTCGTTTAGCTCATGTGGCTGAAAAAGCCAATCCTGTTCTTACGTTTACACATTTTAAACCCTGATATTAATCAGATATTCTCCTCATTCCCTTTCATTACCTTGTTATTACAACATATAACAATTATTACCTTGTTGTTAGATTATTATTGTTTTTGAATAGCTTAAAAGATTAAATACATATTGTGATTTTAGTGTTAAAAGACAGAAATGAATGCAAAAGTGTTTGAACTTGCAACTTTGAGAATGAATTGAATGTACAATACATTTTCAATACAGTCTATATTCAGTTCATGTATATTAAATACGTTGAACTTCGGGGAAGTGTGTGACTGTATTATGGGAATAAATTGTGAGACAATGCAGGTTTTCTTGAAAAGATTGAAAGCTGAAGTGTCTCTAGAAGCAACTATCTGACATTGTGGATATTGAAATTTAGATTTTTTGATGTATGTGTGGTAGGCAGAGTACAGAAGTATTGATCCTTTTTATAATAAGAAAAATTGTTTCATCACATTACTTAAGGGGTAGTTTTTATCGGTTGATCTATTTTATATTAGATTTAGGAAACGGTGTGAATCAATTTTTGATCACCTCTCAGCAAATAATGTTGCTGAAAGAAGCTGAAAATCCTTCTGCTTATCAGGTTCCTGTGTTCCCACCCACAGCAACATGATTGTGTTTTGTATCAGCAGTGATACATGAACATAATAGATAGTCTACCATCCTCTACATCTGTTCTCAGTTAGAGACTGACAAGTTGATTTATGGGACTTGGAGGAAAATTAAATGAATTAATTAGGTTGATAAGATGCTGTGCTCAAGGTCACTGTCCAGTGATTCCCAAACATCTACTCACTGACTGTAAATCTGGTTAATACATGCAGAATTAAAAATAACAATCAGCAAATGACCATCCAAAGACCTGACAGCTATCTACATCATCATGTCATGTTTATTTAAGATTTATTTATGGTCTTTAAAATTGTCTGTCAGCAAACTGGATGCTTAAAAGGCTGTCTCAATAGACATGTAGGAGATATTAAAAGTGATTATTTAACAGGAGAAACAACCAGTCATTTGTACAGTACCAGTCAAAAGTTTGGACAAACATACATTAAATATAAATGTTAACATTTCTAATGGTACATTTACTTAGAATTCACACATCACACATTAACATGAATTTCAACAAATATAAGCTTTAAAAGTTAAAGGGTCTGAATCTGATAGAGGGTGATTATGATTACAAACGTTTGGTAACATAATCAAGCAAAAGCAGGAAAGAAAATATGAAGACAAAAGTCTTAACTGAAAGATTGTAGTGTCAGATTATGTTATAGTTTTGTAATTACTACGCTTTCTTAATCACAGCTTATACACAAAGTGTTTATACACTGCTGAATGGTTTGAGCCTTGCAGTAGTTTCACAGCAGACAAAACACAACTTCATTTTTTGTTTATAAAATGCAAATAGCAGCGTTTGCATGCTTTGGCTGTATGAATTAGTTTTAGAGCCATTGCTGTCTGCCTACAATTTAGATGTAATACAAAGATTTTTACAAATCCCCAGGTACAGTCCATGAATGAACAGTGAGAAAATTTTACACAATTCAGGTGTTTCTTAAGAATCTGATTAATGTATGTTCATGCACTGCAGATAGAAAAGACCAAAAACAACTTTATTTTCTGCCAAGGTGGACAATTGTATTTGGTCCATCTGGCTTTAAAATATAAGAACATAATTAAAATGTAACATAAAAAGATTAAAAAGGAGTCTCTAAGAATTATGCCTCTATACTTGTGGGATACATGACTTCTCACATACGGCATCCTGTTGTGTCACTCTACATCCTGTAGAGTTTACCTGGAGAACAGGGATATGATGGTTCCTCTATGGTAGACAAAGCCTTCTTCCCTGCCCCATCTGAAGATGCACTTCGAATAGTGTATCACCTCAGCCGACAAACCAGCACTCTGCACACCAGGAAACTAGATTTAATTCAGTCTAAAAATGAGTCTGTCACCTGTATTCGCCACCAATTTCAGTTTAACAGAGGTACCAGCGACTGCAGACATTCCATTGATTGGTCACAGGAAACTAAGAACTTCCACTTTGCTCAACAAAATGCCTCGGACTCCTTGCTGCGGAGGCCATTATCTCTCTGATCAGAGGGAGTAAAGATGGACAGACTTTACCAAGGCTGAGGCTTTTAAACAGACCTGGCCTGTGGGTTGCAGGTTTCATTGATGATGCTACTGAACATGCTCAAGCTGTGTGAAACACCCGCGGTGACTCAGCAGGGAGTTCGGGGGGAGAAACTATTTAGCCAGCTCAGCTTGTATACCAAGCAGGCACCATTACATCCCATTTGCAAACATAGTCATTTGGGATTTGATGCTGTTGTTTGAGGGAGCCAATTTAATTTTACTGCTCTGTATGCCTCAAGGATGGTATCAGTTAGTTTGTCTACATGAATGCCTTTGTGGCACTCCTGCATCCCTGTTTCTGTAATGTCATGCATTTTTTCCCCTCTATTTGATTTTTTTTAGCCATAACGAGCTAACAGTATCTCCAGCAATTGCTCCTGTGCCCCTAAAGAAAAGGTCTGTAATTCAGTTAAGTGGCAATCTGATGCTGCAGCATGTTGGCATGTGAATCATTTCAAAGCTTGTTTCTTCTCATAAAGTCTTTCATACATGAATGTCCGATCTTTGAGTCATTCTTGGCATTGTAAGATGAAACATTAATAATACTCGAGATAGAATTACCGTAGATCTCCACAGCAGTCAGGAATGTGATATAGATTGGACAGACAGATATAATGCAGAACACCTCTTAGAGTGAAATTCTATCCGAGGCAATTTGTGTTATAGCTCAGCTACATGCTGCAAGAGCAGAACATACAAAATGTAAAAAAAACAGAACAAGAGCGAGCAAAATGGGTTAAAACACAACAGCAGTTTAAACAATAGGCCCTCATCATGCTTCATATAATTGTCCATACATAGGTCCTATTATTTATCCAGTTCTATTACCCCAGATGAATTTCTGTTTGGTTGGTTTGTACTTGAAGTGCTGTAGGTATGTGACCACTGACAGATTTTCAGGTGAACAGATGTTTGCACTTTACAGATATATGCACACATTAACACCTTAGTAATAGAGCGCCAGGCTGTTTATAGCAGGAAATGTGTTTTTTGTGCGTGTGTGTGTGTGTCTTTTGTGCTTTGTGGCTGTGATAGAAAAGAAGGCTGTTTTGACACTGCTGATGTTGTACCTGCATAACCTATAAAGCTGTGAATCATGGGAGCTCACAGGTTCAGGCAGCAACTTTAGATGTCCCAGGAAACATGTTTCTGAAGCTTGCAGCAGCCTCCTTTGTCAGGTCCTCACACAATAGAAAGAACTAAAAAGGACTCTCTGTTGTTTTAAAGAAAAAGCTCCTCAGTCAACAGAGAATCTAAAAATGATGTTTATTCTCTTAAGGGTTGTACTAAACACCAGTAAAGTTACTGACCTCATTACAAAAAATTGGTACATGACATTGCCAGTTACATATGAGAACGATGCAACACTGTGTGCCATGTTTGTGCCATGATGAAATCGAAATATACCGCACCGGATATTTTACAGTACATATTCACAAGAGTAAACTTTATTGATTACTGCCCCTATTGGCATCTGCTACAGGGTGTGTATCATATGATGTATACTATAAAGTTTGAAGATACCCTGTGGATTTCTTTTGTGAACAAATAAATTTAGGTTTACATTCACTGTTTATTACTAACACGTTTTGTGTATGACCTTTAGGCCTGATAAACATATTGAATGCATTTCCTTGAACTGATTTTTATAAGAATGTGAAACATACAGTACATTCTTTGCGTCCATGCTTTTCCTTCCTCACCTTTGTTGGTAAATCGTTACATTTCTTGGCACATAAATGGCACCAGCTTTTGATCACTGGAATAGCATCAAGCAATTGATAAGGCTTTATATCGCATCCTTATGCATGTGCATGAGATACAAATGAGACGTGGACCAACTCTTGAAAACATTGCTCCATAGGGCTTCTGTTGGTCAAAAACTCCTCAAGGTAGCTTGAAGTTTATTATGTAACATAAATGCATATATTTTTTATTGTTGGTGATGTTTGATTATGAACTAATTTTTTAATTACACAGAAAACGCACCCAGTTCAAGCTGCAATGACTTTCAGTGCAATGAATTTGAACTAAATGCATATTTCTGCCTTCCCTCTATATGTTATAACATTAAGTTGTATTATATTGTTGTATATAATATGTCCATATGTAGATAATTTGTTAAATGGCCCTCAAGGCTCTCTGTCTTGGCAATAGTCATTGTTTGTATGGAGAGCTCAAAATATGATGGCAACAATAGTATAAGTCCTACAGGGAGAACCAGCGGGTATGAAATGTGTAACCTTGAAGATTAAATTAAACTAATTCATGCCTCAGCAGGTCAAATGTACCTTTGCTTGAAGATCCATCTTTTTCTCTTATTGCTTTTCATAATTGTGACAAATGAAGAGCCAGGCTTGTTATTTAATGTTCTCGCTGGGTTACTCTTACAACCTCTCGGATCATGAATTCAAAACTGAACACTAATTGAAATTAATGGAGGCCTGCAAACAAATATAACCTGTTTGTTATTCCATAAGTAGCTTTCTGTTAGCATTATTCCTCTAATGGAAGAGTTTGATCAGTAAAGTGTTCCCTCCAAATCACACTTCATACAAATGAGCTCTTTTGTCTTCTCCATCTCATTTCTGCAGACTACCCAAACAACTGCACAACTGTGCACTGACAGAATCAAGTAACATATGGTCCCATATTGTTTGTCAGGCATGAGCAGTTTACTGTATATTTGAGGCTGTTGCTGAATTAGCAAAATGAAAGAGCAAACTCCGTGTCTGGCTATAAAGCTTCTCCCAAGGTCTTCTGAAGAGTCTGTCTTTACGTCTGCTGTGATTTACCGAGTAATGCTGTATTTCTGCTCTGCAGCCTCTATTGTTTGTTGGGGGAGTTTTTGGTCAGATGTGAAAAAAAACATAACAACATAATAATTAGACTATTTCCATCAGACTGGTCATCAGTGTATTGTTAAAAAGCATGAGAAAAACAATGCGTAATTACATTATTCATGTGGATTGTACCCTGCAACAATGCAAAATCAGTATCTCCAGAGACAGTGGTGGTGTGTGTGCATTGGAGGCTGTTCATGATCTACTTTAATATAAAGTAAATGATGCCTGCTATTTTAAGCTATCAGAATAAGGTCAGAGCTATTTTCAGTACGCTAAGCAGCACCTTACCATCTCTGAGCTTAGTTGTGTTTTATATTGACAAAGCAGGCAGCTCACAGTCCTGATATTATAGACGTGCCCAATAAAAGGAAGCAGTGCATTCTCAGTTTACAGCTCTAGCAGAGGTTAACAAAGGAAACGAAGGAAAGCATCAGAGGAAGCGGTGTGATTGGAGGCAGCAGATCGAGACACTAATCAAAGCTACGCCAGGATCTATAACTCTACCAGCTGGGTGTGGAGAGCTCTTCCCTGCTCACCCTGATGACAGAGATTCACTAACCTGCAGTGACCAGAGGGGAACAAAGATTCACACTTTAATTGATTTTACTTTTATGTTCTCTTGCTTAATGAAAATCAAATCAAAACTAAGCCAGGGGCCTCTTAGTCTCTCTTTCTTTCTTTCTTTCTTTCTTTCTCTCCCTCTTTCTCTCTTTCAGTGTTTCTTCCCCCCGTCCTTCGCTACGTTGCTTTGAAGTGTAAATCAGATTCTACTGATGTATGAAAGTAAAGTGCAGACGGTACACCAGAGACCATTTTACAGCACTGAGGGCATGCAGGGTGTAACTAGATGTAAGTGTATCTTTTTTACCAAATGTATAGGTCAATAATGTGTTATATGCTACATGTGAGTGTGTGTGTGTTGTATGTATCGTCACTTAACAAAGGACCACCTATAAAAATTTATGAGGCTGCATACGTGGCACATAGGATATTTATATGTAATTGCCTACATACTTAAATGTGTTATTTTATATGTATGCACTTTATCTTGTATTTTTACAGATACCCTCCATTCAATTTCAGACATTTTTTTTTGAGTATAAAAGGCACAAGATCACCAGCGGATAAATAAGTGGTGGGCTTGTGCTGCGTTCTTCACTTGGCAGTTAACACCTGAACTAGTAAAGCCACTGACAATCAGCCGACTCACTATTGTGTTTTTCATTTATTCTTTCAGGTGGGTAAATATCATATAGGGAATGGGAATGTGATGTCATCAACAGCAAGTTGGCTATTTTTGGAGGATACCATCACCTGTACACCATCACCACCCATCTAGCTAGGTAGTCTCAACCCATGACAGCCAATTTTATGTTTTTGTGATTCTGATGGCCTATTGGTTTTAAATGGAAATATCTAGTGAATGCATGGTTAATACTGTATTTTGAAATGTTGAAACTTTGATATTATATTGTTACTATTTTATATTGTCATTTCTATTGTTACAACTAAGTTCAGTTGGCATTATATTGTGTTTTTCATTTAATCTTTCATAATAAATCATTTCTAAAATATGTCACCCCTTGAGTCAGCTTGTACTCTATGGGTGTAACATAGACATTTTTTATGGACATTTTTACCCCACTAGAACACTGCACTCCCTGAATGAAGGCTAACTTGTGGTTCCTTGAGTCTCCAAAAGTAGAATGAGAGGCAGAGCCTTCAGCTATCAGGATCCTGTGCAACCATCTTCCAGTTTGGGTCCAGGAGGCAGACACACTGTCTACGTTTAAGAGTAGGCTTAAAACTTTACTTTTTGATGAAGTTTATAGTTAGGGCCAACTCAGGCTTGCCCTGGACCATCCCTTATTTATGCTGCTATAAGCCTAGACTGCCGGGGGACTTCCTATGATGCACTGAGCTCCTCTCTCACCCTCTCCCTGTCCATCTGTACGCATTCCATGCCATTATTGCATGTTACTAAATTAGCATCTTCCCCAGAGTTTTTGTGCTTTCCCGTCTCGCAGCTTTCTATAGATCATGGTTGTGGCTTCTGTTGATCATGGTTGTGGACCACTTGCCGCTGTGGTCTTGCTTGACTACTATTATTAATATTAGTCATATTACTATTATTATTATAGTTGTTGTTGTTGTTGTTGTTGCTGTGCATCTCTGTCTCTCTCTTTCCCCCTCCCTCTTTCTCTCTCAATTCAACCAGTCGAGGCAGATGCCCTACCCTAACCCTAACCCAACCTAGAGCCTGGTTCTGCTCAAGGTTTCTTCCCATTAAAGGGGAGTTTTTTCTTGCTGCCATTGCCAAGTGCTTACTCATGGGGGAATGTTGGGTCTGTGTATATTAAAGAATATGGTCTTAACCTGCTCTATATGAAAAGTGTCATGAGATTACATTTGTTGTGATTTGGCGCTATATAAATAAAACTGACTTGACTAGATGCACCTGCTGTTTGTCCTGCATCAACTTTAGTGGGAAAAACTCAAGAACTATGAAGTGTCAAGTAGGCTACTTTTGTCAGATGACTGTACTTCCCTATAGGTTCCTTTCAAGTAAGTTTCAACTTAGGTTTTGTGCTAATTTTTTTGTTGCCTCAGTTTGCACCATCAGTCGATGTTATTTATCCTTTTTTTTAGTGAATAGACTTAGTTGATTGAAAAGAAGCAGATTTGATCCTAAAATATTTTTTAAATAATAATAAATAAATAAACTTCTGCCTTTCTTTGTTTATATCTCCTCCCTTGTGATTTGTAAACATTTAATAAAGAAATCAGTAAGATAATTGATAATGACTTTCACCTGGATTCACCTCATCAGTGTACTTTATGAAAAGATTTAACTGAGTTTCAGCTGAGCCTCGCAGTTGTTTCATAGTCACATGATCTATATGCCAGTCAGATACTGTATGTCCACGTCCTATCTCTAACACTAGATGGTCCTTATAAACATTTGCAAATGCTACTGTCTTGTTTGTTTTAACTGACTTCCACTGGTTTGACCTCCCATCAGTGATGTATAAGTGTACTCCAGTGTGAGGCGGTACAGTGTGACATCACTTCTGGCCACACCCATCAGTGCTGCAGGGTGTAAAACAGGCCAGACATGGCTTTTCAGCCTGGTAGTAAGTTAATCTTTCGAGGTTCATATTCACCAAATGTTGTGTATTTCAGACTCTGCTGTAGGGGTTTATGAGCTCAGACAGTCTGTGTCAAAGTCTGTTCAGATTTCTTGAAGAGTATCACATGAGCAGAGCTACTTCTGCAAACTAAAATGTGTGTTATTGTTGCAACAAATGGTAAGAAACTTGATGTAAGTGTCCTGATGGAACTAATACTTGTGCTTTTCATGTGTAAGGTCCCAG
This sequence comes from Thunnus thynnus, assembly GCF_963924715.1. Classification (NCBI taxonomy): domain Eukaryota; kingdom Metazoa; phylum Chordata; class Actinopteri; order Scombriformes; family Scombridae; genus Thunnus; species Thunnus thynnus. The sequence continues at coordinate 19,265,238 of NC_089517.1, read as the reverse complement.
TGAAAAAGCAACAGAAGTGCAGTATATGACATATTGGTGTGTTATTTTTGTCTTTATTTTGTACAGAATTGAATAAAACCAACTTGCAGCAATGGCATGATGTTGCTGACTAACAACATGACAGACCACAAAATGACACATTATAAGATAAATATGCTAAATTATGTGTTTATACTGCAACATTCAGCATTATGTGGTAATAATGACACTCACTCTTCAATATACAGTAATAAACAGTAAATGTATTAAAAAATACATAAAATGCTTATATGATTTTCTGACATTTATATACAATGCTATGATGTCAGATATCTTCGTTAAACATGGTTAAAATTCCAAAACCTAAGATGAAAAAAATGCTCTCTGAAAGTCAAAAGCCAGGGCATTAACCTGCTCTGAACGCTTAGTTTGCAAAGTTACTACTTCCCAAGTGAACTGACGTTAGATTTTTTGTGCATGAGCCACACATGGCTGCCCATTCCACAGCCTTTGTTGCTAAAGTCATTGCAAAGGGTGATCCATGTGTTGTTAGCGTTGTCCACTCATATATTTTGGATCGGCTCAAACATGTACAGATGATTTGAGAAGTTTCCATTTCGAGAAGAGACCAGGAAAAAGAAGCAAAATCCAACTACTACCATAGATGCATTATGAATTTCATTTCTATGAAAGTAACTCAGTGGCGCATGAAGCCAAAAAAGTTTGATGTCCAGGTATAAAATTATCCAGATCTTCCGTATCTGTGTGGCCCACAGAGCAAGTACACTAGCATTTCCTTTAACGGATGCGGATGGGAGGCGTCCCATCCGCAAGTACACTAGCATTTCCTTTATCTGCACCAGAGACCTCCGCCGGCCAAGTTGGCTAGCTTCCAGTTTAGCCCTCCGCTAACTTGAATTGGATAAAATAATTCAATCATGTGGTTCTTCTAGACTTTCCAAATGTTTTTGGACCGAATGGATCAAATTCTGATGGTGAAATGAGTCATTTCGCAATGGTTGTGAGGCTCAAAAAAATGTATACACTGTGTCACAGCCACTCATTTTCCCATGATTGTGTGCAGGAAAAATGCTTTTTGGGCCAGTGTGCGTCACGTGATGGATCCAGAAGTTGTAATTACACAGTTTGGCCACTGTGTCAAATTGGCTTCAAAGCCCGGTGCTGTTCCCAGGGGCTTGACTACTAGTCTTAGCCTCCAGGGCCACTGGAAATCTGCCAAGGGGCAGCTTCCGGGAGCTAACCAATCAGAAGAGAGTGGGCTCCTCAGGAGGGGGGGCCTTAAAGAGACAAGAGCTAAAACAGCCTGTTTCAGACAGTGGCAGCCCCAGATTAAAAATATAAACCTCAAAATGTGCATAATATGTCTTCTTTAAACTATTAAGCTAGGTGTTTTTACTGCTCTTCATTACACTATATAACTATTACACGTTGATAAAACCTCACATTTGCACCTGAATCTCATAAAGATGAAAAGTCAAAGTTTATAGATGACTGACATTTGGCCATAAAGTTTTACAGTTTCTACAGTAGCTGCTTAACATGAATCAGAATTAGTTGGCCACTTTTTTATGAAGGCCTTTGATATATTTTTGAAAGATGTGTAGTCAGCAGTACAGTATGTGCTGTATGGTCAGCCCTGCATTTGATAACTTTTCAAAGACTCATCATTCTTAGTCTATATGAGTCCATGCTGTGTCTTTGCTTTTGCTGTGATTCAGATACTTAAGAAAGAAACACTTAGGTGTTAAGTTGTTAAATATTCACATTACAGTTTAATGCAAAAGAAGATCAATAGGCAATAGAGGATCATGACGGATTCTTAATAGTAAAAACGCCATGGCCAAAATAATCATATTCGTTTACCATACTGGTTTGTTGCTTCATTACTTCAGCAACGATAGATGTTTTTTCACATCATATACCATAATGTTAAATCCTCTCCGCACAGACAGAATTTAATTTACCATTTTTTCTTTTATCTAGTACTTGCAGTCAATTGAAGCCACACAAACGAACACAACCTCGAACATGTTGGGTCACAACTGCTAAACGACTTTTTCTGAACATACTGGCCTCCAAAGTGTTGAACTCATTAGACAGTCACCCACAGCAAAGAGATGTCATCTTTAATATTGTTTAAGTTGATTTGCTGAATGGTTTTCTGCTCGTTACACCTTATATTTTAGGGGGGGGGTTAGACAAATTGAGGCTCAATGTGAATGTTTAGTCTTGTTAGGAATAGCGAATCACTCCTGGCTTAAAGGCTTACAAAGAAAGGGATTTAAAACAGATTAATTTTTCTACAAAGCTCGTATTATCAGGATTAAACTTAAAGTGCCCAAGGGTGAATATAATAAAGTGAGGACACACACAATTTTAAGAGAAATAAGTGTTCAGGCATAAAGAGAGTTAATTTACTGTAGTAATGACAAAAGGCATACTTATTACATATTATACTATTAAAAGCAAATATACAACAATGAACTTCTGAGGGTGAATCACCTGAGGGTTGCAGGATGTGAGCAAGATACAAAAGAAAGGCTGAGAAAGATCAGTTTAAAGATTGATACATCTCTAATTGCAGTCACAACTGCAACACAGTTCTTCCCAACGATCTATTGTAAGTGATAGAAACATTTAAATTATTTCCTTAAACTCGAACTGAAATAGAAATTTATGTTTGCTATTATATTTAAAGGACCCATGTGTAGGATTTAGAGGGATCTATTGACAGAAATGGAATATAATATTCATAATTATGTTTTTCAGTGTATACCTGAAACTAAGAACCTGAAACTAGGAATCTTGTTTTCATTAACTTGGAATGAGCCCTTTATATCTACAAAGGGAGTGGGTCCTCTTCCACGGAGCCCACTATGTTGCACCGCCATGTTTCTACAGTAGCTCAGAATTGACAAACCAAACACTGGATCTAGAGAGGGCCTTTTGCATTTTTCATGAGTTTCACAGCCACTGTAGGTTCCGCTACATGCTTGGAAGGGGAAGGTTCAGTTGGTTGTAATCTGCAACCTCACCACTAGATGCCACTAAACCCAACACACTGGTCCTTTAAGAAAGTTTATGTTTCTGCCATGATAGCGCCAACTACATTAATGTTTTCCAGGGGCTGTGAGTTTTTGGTTTTTGGTCAGTATTGTAATCTAGTGGTTCGCAATTTCACTTCAATTCCACCAGCTGTGAAGGCAGTTAACTACCTGTGGGGCAGATGTTTTTAGCCATTGCTTAGTACTTTCTGTGATTTCAGCACTTTCCACATCAACCTGCAAGTCTGGACGTTAGTCACTCCATGCTATAATTCGAGTCACGGGGTACCTTATGGAGCCCCGAGTTTACAGGACAACTTGTGGGCAGTAAGACATTACTTTGTAATGCAGTAATGTAATTACTTTTTTCAGTAACAAGTAGTGTAAGGGATTACAATTTGAAATTCTGTAATTACATTACAGTTACTAATCCCAGTAACGCTCTTTTACTTTTACACTTGGGGGTCGTCGTGATCAATGGAGGGTTGATATCAATGTGGTGTCTGTGATCAGTTGACAGACTGCTCTGGAGGATGAGAAATGTGACTTGCTGTAATTTCAAAATTGTCTTATTCACATGTGTGTTCTTAGTTGGCTTGATGACGTTAGCTACAGGTACACCTACATTCAGGAGTCACCTGACGCTAGTTCATGCAGCTAAGGTTGGGACTTCTGGAGTGCTGTGTGCAGTCACTGAGGCTTCGCTAACACTAGCTGTTGGATGGTAAGTAAATTCTTCCAACCGTATCCCGCCTGCTTGTTATACCACAACGTCTCATTTTCTATTTCTACATGAGTTAAATACAAAAGATGCAGTGTATGGGTGTGGAGGAATTTGAGTTGTTTAAAGGCTAAGTAACAAAAGTAATGAGTAATGTAAGGTATTACTTTTGCTGCCAAGTAATGACTAAAGTAATGGACTTACTTTTACAATGAGCAGTGTATAATCAGTAACTGATTACAACACTGGTTATTTTTTCGTTATCATGACCGAACATTAAAACAGAGACAGCTAACACTAGCTAGACCCCCTCTTCTCTATGATGCAGGACAAACACAAAACTTAGCGTGCAGGAGCTGCTGATGACTCTACTGGTGTTGAAATAACATGATTGAAATGTAATGTTGAGTGGGAAGCCAACTAGGCTCCACTTTCTGTAGCTTCAGCGAGTGAATTAAAAACTGAACACCTCGCTAAGCCCTCCCCAGTGTTATAAAAATTATAAATCTTAAAAAGGGGGAAAAACATCTTTTTCAACATTCATAGGCTACACAGGTCTATGACGTCCTCCAGAAGCGCAACATGGAAGCTGAAAGTGTGTCTCCTAGCAACGTGAGCCCTCAAATGTCAGTCAACAGTTGCCATGGGAAACGCCTACTCGGAGGCCTGAAGCTTAGATGCTGTTTCCACAAATATGTCCAAAACCTGTTTTATCCTCTTTTGAGTAATGTAAAAATGTGCTCAATAGCTGCATTATCATTTTAGTTTGTGTTTCTTTGCACACAACGTGAGAAAAATTCCAGTTCCCCTTTAAAACTTCCTCAGGCTTTCCAGGCAATTACTTCATCTTCACCTACACGCCACACTGTACACTATAGAGGCTTTGGGATGCTCATTTTATGTGACATATCTATATGCATTCTGTCAAATACTGGATACTGCTCTACTCTGCTGAGTTTGGCCAATTCACTTCATCCTTGCATGAGGGATGAAAAGAATCTGAAGCTCAAATGGAGAAAGTAGGGCAAAGAAAAGAGATTTTATGCTGGCATTACTATTATAATGGTCAGTGATGATGAGTTCATTTCTGCTCCTTAGAGGCCAGCAGGTTTTGAAAAGCTTATCTGAATGCAGGTTAGAAATATTTAAATTCTGCAGTGTGATCAGAACGGCATCTACCTGCAAAAGTACCCTGACTTCTTATGCATGAAATATGAATAAAAATCAAAAAAATCACAAGCAACATTGGTCTCAGTAACAAAGTTGGTGTTATAAAAGTTGTTCATTATAAATATGTGATGCTGGTTTTAGTTTAGATTATTTCCCATCTCCATGCACCTTGAAAAAAAAAAAAAATCCCTACTCTAGTTTGACATGTATTATAAGAATATGATAATCAAATAATTTGTTCTACTAGGCTTAAATGATTTGTGTGCTTTCTTCACTGGATGAAGAAATGTTAAAATGTATTGCTTTATTTACATGATACAAGATGACTCCATGAAATAGTTTCACTTAATTTTAGGTGATATTTTTCATTTCTTGTAGGAGTCTTTGTTGTCCACCATGCCAAATGAAGTGTCAGGAAGGTTTTTTAAAAAATAAAATTGCAGCAGATATCTGTAACTTGTACTCTGTTCAGCCTGTCACGAAGGTGTCTTGATGTTTTTAAAGTTTAGGATGAGATTCAGTCCTGGCAGCATAACTTAAGAACAATGGCTACATTCACACTGCAAGCCTCAGTGCTCAATGTGGATGTATTGCTCATATCTGATTTTTGTGTTTGGCTGTTCACATTATTTTTAAAATGTGAGGAATATCAGATTCCAGTGTGAACTGCAAAAGAACAATAACAAAGATGTCACATGCAGCACACTGTCATATGGGAATAAACATGGAGGCCACTGAAGTCAGCATTTATGGTTTCATTTATAAGTTGATGTATAGTGGAAGCCAGCGAATTCGTGAGCAGAATTGTCACCCAAAATACTGATGAGGTCTAACACCTCACTGTCATTCCACTGAATACCTCCATCACAGCTGTCTTTCATGTTTGTATTCACAGAGTGACTCCTGCCAGTGCAGAATTGTGATGAATGTCGATCCGTGACATAAAAGTCACATGAATTCTGATCAGACTAAGGTCATACTGCAAAAAATCTGAGTCATCTATGAGCCAAAAAATGAGATTTGGGCAACTTTTGCCTGCAGTCTGAATGTAGCCAATGTGTCTTTCAGGCAAAACAATTGTCCAATTTTGCTCAGACAAAAGGATAAATACTAAGGAGTGCAGCTGCAGCAACAGTGTATTTGTAAGCCAATCCTTTTTACTTTTGCCTCCCATCATGTCATTGTCCCCATTTCTGATTCAACTCTGGGTCTCTCTTTATTTTTCTCTCTGCTACCTCCTTTTTTCAACTTTTTAAATTTGATTAGCTTCACCTGGAAGGGAGTCCACAAATCTCCCAACTTAGACACAGATGGTGATAACCTTTCTTGTACCCTTCTTCCTGCTTGCAGCTCCTGTGTCTTTCGTTTCAGGGCACCAAACTGAGCTTGTAAACTCTGTTTTCTCTCAAAGCCCAGGTGAGCTCACCCACCACTCTCCTTCAATATTCTGCCAAACCTGAATGCTGATTCTCCTCACCCCCCTGCCATCACTTTCTGATACATGTGTTAATTTCTCTACATCAAAAAACATTTGCTTTCATGTCACAGATTTGTTTCTCCCCTGCTGAGAAAGTTAACACAAGCCCCTTCTCGGTTCGGCTTTCTGGTTTCAACCATTTTCTGAGCTAATTTACTCTGCAAATGCGTTCCAAAATTAAAAACACACATGTCCTCCTTTTTTGGTCTATTACTGTTGTGTGCCTTAAGATCTGTGGCTTCTCATTTCTGTTGGTTTAATTTGAAAAGATGACAGCCTGCAGAACACAACACTCAGAGCACTGACCTTAAAATGCACTGTGAGATGAGAATATTAAAATTATTTTTAGTGAAAGGATTTTAAATGATTTCATCGTTGACACAGGGCTTCGCAGCCTAAACTGTGACAAAGCAAAGTAGGTTTTTCCAGACTGTCTCTACAGTTTCAAGGCTGGTGGTGTTGGGGAGCAGGGACTAAGCTACAGTACTGTATGTACAGGGCCTGGACACAATATCATGAATCACCTGTGCAACCTAATTCAATCTCATACAACAGCCCTGCAGCAATAACTGCCTGCAAATGTATTAAATTGTAAGTTGTTCACTGTATTTTGTCCCCATGAGCTCCATCCTGAACACATAATTCAATCCTATATAAACAACACAAAGTATAAATTACCACAGTCAGCTCCTCTCTCACACAGTCTTAAAGTATTGTAGCTTCACAAAAGTAGAATTTATTGCAGGATTATTGAATTGGATTGCACTAGATTTAACGGGTACCTGTGATATCCTGTAGATTAATTAGATGCGTGAAGCTATTCTGTGTCTTGTGCTTTATTTGCTGCCTTGCATTTCACTTGTTTCATCATGTATTACAGCACTTCATTTTGTCATGTGATTGATTATGATTAGAGAGATCTGGATACGTTCTCTCCTTCTCTCTCTGAAGGCCTCTGAGACATGCTTGTGATGAAGTGCTCCATAAATAAATGAGCTTGAACTTAATGCGATTCTCATCTCACAATCCCTGTGTCCGCATCGAGAAATAGTTTCACAGCTACATCTTTTTGAAAGCACAAATATTCAAAACACTACGGTGTAGTAATAAAAAAACTATTTAAAAAAAAATTTGAGGCAACGAAGACTAGTAATATCACTTGAAACCATTCAAGTTTTTTTTCAAAGAAGGTGCAGCTGATAAAAATGCATCAGACTGATTCTTGATCTTTAAATGTTTTATGTGCAATAATAAATTGTAAGAATAAAACCGCTGTAATTCTCCATGGATGAGCACACAGTACATGATCAGAAAGGCTATTTTCTGTGATGTGAGACTACAAATATAACTTTCTTATATTCAATCACATTTTGAACTGCATATAAGCTGTTAACACAAGAAGTGAACAATTTTGTTCTTCATGCCAAAATGTAAAAGTTAAAGGATGTGTAAAGATATCCTTTAAACTTAAATTCATTGAAATTTTCAGGCTTCTTGTGCAGCAATCAACAGTGTGCACCAGTTAAACATGAATTAATTGAAAGTGATCCTGAGTCTCAGGGGAAATTTCCTTTTCCTTGTCGGCCCCCTGCCCACAGAGAGATCAGCGTACAGGGTCAGCTTGTCGCACTGTATGAGGGGAGGATTTGTGTCGACCATTTCTGCCATTTAATGGGGGGGGGGATTGTGAGACAATCAGAAGGTCGGCCTCACAACAGCACCTTTTGAAAGCTGGAGGAGATTCCAAGTCTTTTCCAAAATCCTTTCATTGTGGACAAAATTGCTGCGTGTTAAAAGTGTTAAAAATATCTTCCCTATAATTTATATCAGTAAATGAAAGAGGGAGGGTTCAGAAAAGGACAATTATACCACTTTGGTATTGAGTGTGTTTTGTTGATTAATGGTTGCTGTCTCCACAGCTGAAGAACTTACAGTGGTCGTATCTTTGTCTCCCAGTCCTCACAGTGATGATTATAGGATAACCTCTCGCACACAGTAATTTATCAGCCCAGAAGAAGACCACTCGCTCAGACTAAATGTGGCAGCTGCTTGGCCGTGTGGATCACTCAGTGGGAGGATCGCAGATCCCTAATACCAACCTCAAAATGTCCCTTCGGCTGGCTCCAGTTCAAAAGAAATCAATGGAAGTTGCCAGTCTGACACTTGTGGGTGTTTATGGCTTGTCAATGAAATGTGTACATGGCTTTGAGGTCATCTTCATGACAACACTTTGTGTTAGTGGGACATCCTGCGATTGTTCTCGCAAGCTTCGTTTTTCAGCTCTGCCCTTCAGGGGAGACAAGAGAGGTGAGGGTCAAAACAACAAAGTGAGACCAGAGCGGGAACTCATATATCACAGTGTACCACTCTGTTAGTTAGAAAACAAGCTAATCTTTGAATAGGCCCTTCAATGTGACCGTCTGGACTGGCGATATGGTTTGCTCATTATAATTTCAATCCTCTTTAATTGTATCCATCTCCACGCTGGGCACAGTTTGCAGTCTGAGGAGCATACTGTATCACACTGGCCATTTGAAGTTAGAGGAAGGAATTACCCCAAGAATTGATTAGAGTAGTTAAATGTTTCTCACATTTCAATGAAATATTTCTCTAGCTCACATTTCAAAAATTTGTTGTGATCTGAAAGTAGAAGTATGCCCCACAAAGACTCCCCTGTGGAGCCAAAGCTTGACAAGTTTGGCTGATTAAATATTTGATATATCATGGTACTAATAAGCTACAATGAAGATACAATGAAGAAAAATTGTGAATTATGAATGATGAATCAGTGAAATGAAAACCATGCAAACTTTAGGGCTGCAGCCTACAATTATTTTCATTATTGATGAATCTGTCTGTTCTCAAATGATCAATCTTTTTGTCAGCTTAATGTGAGAAAATAGGGGAAAACGCTCTTCACAGTTTCCTGAAGTCTGAGGTGATGTCTTATGATGTCTAATTTTGTCTCACCAGCAGTCAAAACTTTACAATTATACATTTATAGAATCATATAAAACAGAGAAAAGCAGCAGAGAGCAGCTGTAACTGAGGACTGTTTGGCATTTTTGATGAAAAAAAGACTCAAATGATTAATCAATTATCAGAATAGTTGCCGATTCATTTTCTGTCCATAGGCTAATCAATTAATTGTAAAATCATTTCAGCTTCATCAGACTAGTTGTAAATAACATCTTTCATAGTCAGCAACCTGAGCTTCTATAATGGTGTGTCAGTAGAGGACAGTTTCTACCATTAACTCAAACTGGAGGCCACAAAACAGTTTATCGACTTTCAGCAGAATCTCACGGACAAGTGATTAAACGAGTGAGAAAAGATACAAAAATGATTTTCATCACATACATGTCACTAACAAATAGAAAAACCCCTTTTCATACTGCAAACTTAAAAAACTACCTTTGTGCACTATGGCAGGTCTGTTAGCTGAGATGAATGGGCGGCATGCTCCTGCATTGATCTAACAGCCATAAACGGCTGCTGCTGAGCAGACAGGACAGACGAGGTGGTCTGTCATTAGATCTGGATCACGGAGGAAAGGGTAATGCTTGTGATTGTTGACTGGCTAAATAAATAAGAGGCAATTATTGAAGCCCTTACGTGTTTTTAGTGTGAAGCAATATGCACTGGAGTTGAAAATGATCAGGTTTTAAGCTCCTCTTTTACAAATGGCAACATATTCCTGCCTGTCTGTCGCTTCAGTTTACTGATTTTTCTCTTTCCTGTTCTCTATAATCGAGGTGTGATAGCAGCAGGCCATAGAGAAGCATTATGCTCTGAAAGTGAAGAGATGGTGGGTATTACTGCAAAATGAAGAGTTTGTTTGTGTTGTTTCCTTCTCCTACACATGCTGCAGTCATCCAGGAAAACTATGTCATAACAATGCTTTTTAATCCATTTAAAAAATAATTAATGTATTGCATTGAACATTTATTTCTTCATCACCAAATTTAATGCTTTCACTCTGGCAGCCTGCTGTGTTGTTGTTGTCTGGCAGATTGGATGGCAAAGGCTGTTATTAGCAAATAATCATTTGGCAAAAATGATACCAGAACACACTGTCAAAACACAATCAAGGATTTTAGTAAAATTATAGTCAAGACCCGACGTTCAGCCGCAGTTTCCATGTTAGTTTAAAGGAGCCTCAGTGAGATGCAGCACGTCCTTTTAACTACCAAGTCTCACCCACAAAGATAAAAAATATTTGATGTTCTTAAAGAGTAGGAGGACATCTAGCAAAAAATGACAAGTCAACCAACCTCAAACACACAGAAACCCAAGAAAAAAGGAGAAAAAGCTGGCAGACAAACAGAATCCAGAGGCTCTGCTGTACTGAGCACATCCTGCAGAAATGAGAATTGCATGGCATTTTGAGAGTGAACATGAGCAAAACTCTCTTCACAATGGCTACATTTTAAGCTTTTTCTTTTTTTGCTGTGCCATTTAATGAGCCTCTATTCTTCTCCTTGGGTGCAGAAATAACAAGAACTGAGAAAGCCATTCACAAAAATAAAAAAAGCTGAAGTCTGGGTGGTGCCGAGACACCTCCAAACCGAAAATGCCTCAATTTGAAATCCAATAATCACCTCATGCTTATAGAGAGGGAATAAACATGCCATTTGCCTTGATTTTTAAAATACTAAATCCACAATTAACACTATAAACTACAGTTTGGTAGAAAATCACTTTGTCTCACCAGGTAAAGTGTTGCAGGTGTTTGTGTTTAGCTGGTCTGCAGCGTTGTCTTTGAACAGATCTGCAGTAATTAGACTGTATCCCTGCATTGGTCTATTTACAGCATCATGTGAGACAAGTGCAGTGCCTCCCCTGCATCCTTTGCGTCTCATGTCGAGCTGGACCAGAGCCAAACCTATGACATGACCCCACCACACCTTGATTTCTCGTGGACCCGCGTCGTCTTTATCTCACGGCTTAATTAAGGATTGCAGCAGGAAACCGATTGTATTCATTTGCGTCCTTGGATCATATCGAAGTAACTCCAACAGCGTTTTCTACAGTAACAGTGCCTGATAATTGAGATCAAATGAACCAAAAAAGTCTCAGAGATTCTGCAGCTCAGGTGGGTGAGTCCTCAGGGAAATGAATCAAACATCACATGTGCACAGTAAGGTCAATGTGGCGCAAAGTTGGCGCTCTTTGGACAGAAATGGGTTGTCATAGTTTGTGTCTCTATACATGGAAATAGTCCGGTCAGATCAGTGCGCAGCGCAGCGGGGACGCGTGCAGGAGGAGGCGGTCAGTCCTCACCATCACTCCCATTGGCTGCAGCAGGATGCTCCGCGTCTCTCCCGTTTCCTTGATCCTCACATGCAACTGGAGCTGACGGAGGTTTGCGATGGAGCGAAGGAGGGAACCTTCACCTGTAGATATTTAACATTCACTTGTTTTTCACCATCGCGCCCCCTCAAACAAACCAAACACCGCGCTTTTGAAGTAAAGGCGCACAGATTCGGATTTTGCATCGCTGGAAATAACTTCATTATTCCCGTTTTTTTGCAGGCGAGTGTCGCCCTGTCGTCCGGTTTAACGGGAAACTGCAGGCTGTATGGAGGGATGTCGGCATGGCTTGCACCAGGAGAACCAAAACTTTGGTGTCCACATGCGTGATCCTGAGCGGCATGACCAACATTGTTTGCCTGCTCTATGTCGGATGGGTTACTAATTACATCGCCAATATTTACATCAAAGTCCCCATGCCTTTACCGGAGAGAAAGTTAGAGGGTGACAAAAAGGGAGACACTCTCCGGATCATGGAGCGGCTTGATCGCCTGGAGAATGTGGTCAACCAGCATATTCAAGGTAAAGCCTCAATTAGTTTAACTTACTGTTCACTGGTGCATTACTTTACCTGCACCTACATGTGCAGTGCGCTATCATAAGAAAGTTTTAGTAGGTTTATAGCTTTACGTTATGAATGAACTTACAGCAAGGTGTGTTTGCAGGTGCAGTTATGTTTTTGCGTTATCTGTGTTTGGAAATTGATAGAACAGGAACTTCTTTTGTCTGTTAAGGATCAGCTTGTCTGGAGGGTGTGATAGAGAGACAAAGGACAGTAAGAAAAGCTGCCCGTCCTGATGAAAAGGATTAGTACAGTGATGCTCTAACATAACACATTTGAGAGTCATAAGTAGGCCACAATATGAGAATGTCTTACTCTAGATGCAAAAAATATCATTAAGTCTGATAATGTCACGTAAACTGACTCACATTTCTACACTTAGTGATTTAAAGACAGAGAAAGAACCCTTGTCTCAGTCATTAGGCTACTCATGCTTGCAAACCAGAAACCAGCTTATTCTTTTATAAAAGTGCACTATATGTTAAAATCCTTATATCTTGAACTGCACTCTCCTTGTGTGACACAACATTATGCATCCTTATTGAGAGCCAAAATCCAATAAAGTGTTTAGTGCTGACTGTAGAAAAAGTCTGCATTTAAATACAGTTATATCACAGTGCGATTATGTGTGCGGACATCCTACAAAGAGATTTTTTTTCATCCTTTCATCTTTTCCTCTATAAGTCACTTGTTACCTCATCTAAGCAAATTAGGTTTATTAATGGAGCTATTAGAATCTGATTCTCTGCTCCTTGAACATCAATTGGACTCAGACTTCCTTACTTTTAGGAATGTCAGGAATCCTTTGTTCTCAAATTCCTTTAAGCCTTTTCTCCACTGCCGGTGTACAGTTACTTTACGCTTGATCACACACAGTTAATTTTCTCTCCACTCTGTGTCTTTAAAGGAGCTATTCTTGTCATCACAGGGGGGCTCGTATTGGGCAGGTCTCAATTTGAAATGGCACAGAGCTGGTGCAGAAGTGAAACGCAGACAGAAAAATCTACTCATGCTGTTTTGACCAATAAGGCTCGATGCTAAGCTTGGATAAACATTCCTCCTGGAGGCAGGTCTCCATTTCAGTTTGGCACCCATAGGCATCTGAGGGGTGGAGCTTTCTTCAGGTGCCCCCAGTGACTTTCCTCCTAAGTACACGTTTCAAGTATTTATGTTGCTCTGACTGAAAAGATCATTTCATGCTGGATTTGTGTTGAAAAAAAACCTGCACGGTCTTTTACAGGGATTTTCCACTTAAGCATTCCTTCACCTAAAATTAAAGATAATTGTATTAAAAAAAGATTATAAACATAGCTTATCAAGCTTAAATAGAAAATCCCAAAAGCTTGTTTTGTCCATGCTCTTGCTCAAAAATTTTCACCTTTTATGTACACATTCATGAGCTCCTGCACAGTCAGCGAGCCTCATTATTGGCTGCTTTGGGTATTTGTACTGATTCAATTTTGAGAACCTGTTTCCAGGCACCACACATAAATTGCAGGGACATGACAGAGGTCACACAAATACCAGTAGTGAATCATGGTGCTTGTCATTTTTTAGCCCTTCGAGTTGGGAGCACATTACTGTTGTTGACAGCAGAATCTGTAGGGGCTAATACTGGAGACATATCAGTGCACATTTGCAACAATGAAAACTGTTGTAACAAAATGACCTGTCACTTTAAGTGCGAGCCATATTGTCTGCGTTTCCCCAATAATTGCTCTGAATGCATCCGCTGCAAATATAGACCTATAATCCGAGTCTGTAAGTGGCCGGCGGCGTCAACAGTCAGTGAGCTGCGGGCAGAGCCAGAGTCATTAGTGCACTTTCCACATCTCTAGAAATACATTTTCTTCCGATATTGTGAGGCAAGTGCAGAAAGAGCATATTCCTGTTTTTATATATTCTGATTTTTGCATTCTCTAGTTCAGTGCTGTGACTTACACACTTAAGGAGTCCTGGTGCTGTATTCACACAGCCACGAACTGTACATGCACTTAGTTTTTGTGCACCGGAGGCCAACACGAGCTCCCTCACCACAGAGCTTCGCTGCATGAGAAAGTGAAAGATTTACTGCAGCTGACTCACTGCAGACAGTGAAGAGAGATGTGTCTCTGGTGTCAACTACACACTCGGGGATGAGACAGAAATATTCCACGACTGCAACTTTAATATGTGATGAAGTTCACTGGCCTGTTACCAGGAAAAAGCAACGTGGCAACAGAACATAAACAGGCTGAATTCTTTCTTGTATTAAGTACAGTCAGCCAAGGAGAATTTATTGGATAGTTGGACAGAGCAGGTTCACACACGCCCATCGTGAGGGATGCCGCTGCACTCTTTGCCTTGTGCTACCAAAACCAAAAATCATGGAAAAATGTAGCAGCTCCATGTGACTGCATTGTTGGCAGTCTAGAGAAGACTGAGTCCTCTTAAAATATTTTGTGAAAACACATAAAATGTTAGACTTCCTGTTTTCATACAAATTTTCTCTAGTATAGCTCATTTTTTATGCTTTTGTATGACTTTGTGCGTGTTTTTTTTAGATATCTTTGGTATTTATATTTATATATTTATTTATTATCAGAATTCCACATATACTGTAGTTTTGTTTTTGCTTAGATAACTGGTTTTGAATTGAATACAGTAGATGTCGTGTTGATCAGTTAGATAATTAGTGTGAAAAAGGTGATTCCCTCCACTGTTTAAGTGCTTAAAGTACTAATAATGATGATGGTAATGCAGAGTTTATATTTTCAGTAGGGCAGCAACTAATGATTATTTTCATCATTGATTAATCAGCTGATTATTTACCTGATTAATAGGTTGTGTCTATTAAAAAAAAATGTGAAAAATGGCATTCACAATTGCTCAGAGCCCACAATAATGTCTTCAAATTGCTTGTTTTGCCCGACCAACAGTCTAAAACCTTTTTTAAAATTTACTGTCACATATGACAAAAAAAGCAGCATATCCTCACATTTGAGAAGCTGAAAGAAGAGAATATTTGGCCTTTTTGCTTGAAAAATGACAGAAACAATTATCAAAATAGTTTTTCATTTTCTGTTGAAATGAAACCTAAAGTGTAAGCAAACAGTGTGATGCGTGTGTATGATGGTGTGACCAACATGCGGTTTTAACAAAGACCTGTTTCATGGGGATGGTTTTCATGAAAAGGCAGTTTGTTTGATGGCTTGCTTTGACCTCTGAGGATGTGCATTATTATTGTGTTGTCTGATTGAATGGCCATGAGGCCTGCGAGTGCAAGTCATTAACACAATGCTGATTTAGCTGCAAATGATAAAGACGGCTTCAAGCAAATCCACCCGTCAAGTCAATTGAGAAGCTCAGTAAATCGGCGTTTCCATTGATGCTCAGAGGACAGTTATATTTGGGTATTTATCTGATGTGATTTTCCAGAGCGACAATGAATGCAGCTGTAGAATAAATGAGCGAGGAAGAGAAATCATTGCGTGTGTGTGTGTGTGTGTGTGTGTGTCTTCAGTGACGTGTGCACATGTATTGCACAGTATGTGTGCATGCTTGTGCATGCAGTCGTGCAGGCTCTGGTATGCAGCTTAGGGAAAGTACAACTTACACTCACACATACTTCCAGCTCCTTTAAAGTGCTCAGTCTTTTGGGAGGAAGAACAGCCAAAAGGCTCCTTTGGTACAGTTTTAGAAGAAGGCAACCTTGTGTCTTACAGAATAAATACATTTTTTTCTAATATTTCTTTTTCACTTAACTAAGATATTGAATGATAACACTTAATTGGATATAAGATGACTGAATGGGTGTCATTAAGGTATTATATTAAAGACAATATAAGTTATCGAGGCAAAATGAGCCCATTGACTCGAATGTCTCCACTGCCGACAGAATTCACAAAAGGATTGCGCGGCTTTTGCAGCCACCTAACCTGCACAAATAAGGAAAAGGAAAAAAACAGTGTAATTCACAAAGCACCCACAAAGGGTGAAATGCACCAGAAACTGCGCTGCCAAGTAAATAGCGCCTCGGTGCTCCTTTTACTATTTGCACATATGTAAATTAGATAATATGCATACATTTGGTGTATAATTGGCCCCTTTCTATGCAAATGAGTCTCATCGCAAAAACAGTCCAATTCACAAAGACCAGCACTAATAGCCACACACACATACAGTGAAATTATTAAAATCTTCAGAGAGTTGGTGGTAACTGAAGCGCATTTATAAGGGGTGTCACCTACCATCGATCGGGTCACTGCCCCTTTGAGAAGCTTGTGAGGCACTGAATGATATTTTTTCTTTTGACCTCTTTTCAAATCATGCCATCTTCTTTTGCAGTCTGAAGGTGTGCGTTTGGAAAAACCAACAATACTGACAGACTGGGATATTAAATCCCAAATATGGTTTCTCTCTGTCATGTTTAAATTTCTTGCCTGAAGTTTTGAGGAATGCCCCTGCACCTTGTTGGTCGAAGCTTGTAGCTCACGGTCTGAAAATTTAATTTTTCACTTTCACTCTGCCATTGTCCTGCCTACTGTGTTCTTGGTGCAAAGGCAACATTTATACTTTGCTACATGGATAATTGCAATCAGATGCAGAACAAGGACAAATTTCACTCAGCTGCAAAGCTTTATGGGCATTGTTTGTGCTTTAATATCATTATTAGCACAATATCTTTTGTGAATCTGACCTTGAGACGGGGCAGATAGCAGTTGCAAGTGGTGCGTAATTCATGGTGCTATCAGCAGCCGCAAACCATTCTTTGTGAATTCGCCCCTCAGTTTTTAAAATGGGCTTCATCTGCAGAAATCCACTTGATTTCAGCATCGATTAGTCTGTTGTGTAACTTCTGCAACAGATTTCCATTTGGCAACTCCAAGAGCTCATTATTTCAGCAGGTAGGAGACTGGTGCACCAAACCACAGAAGAGCTGCTGCCATGGTGAAGCGGTAAAATGCAGCTTTTTTTCTTTTACAATTGGAGCTTAATGGACTGGTTGATGATCATTTTGTCTTTTTTTCACACGTAAAAGGGGACCATTATGTAAACCTGTTCATTTGCTGTGTTGACAGGGGATATTAACCAAAACTAAAAATGAAATTAGGTTTGCCTCCTCTTAGCACTTGATTTATTGGGTCTTACGATTATAGTGGCACAACAGACGATCTGGCAGTGTTAGTGGCCTCATATATAAACTGAATGGCTGGTCAAAGGGAATGAGGGGCAGGTGTGCTGGCAGGTGATGATCAGGTGAGTGGGGAAATGGCAGGAACAGCTGAGGGCTGCTGCTGAGAGAAAATGGTCTGAAATGACAGGACAGGTGAGGACTTGCAGGCAGAAAAGTGCAAAAGTATATTAAGATGAAGAAGTCGTTATGATAAGTACTGTAGTTGAGTTGTGGACAGGCCAAAAAAAGGACAGCTGTCTCATATTAATTTCCAAGAAAAAGATGTGTTTGTCTGTTTTGCGTAAGAAAAAGGCCTGATTTCTTTGGGCTCCAGTCCAGTAAGGATACACCTGGTAAGTTTCTGCTCGATCAATTTCATGCAAATTATCAAGCAATGTTATAGGGACCTATTATGCTTTTCCTTCTTTTCAGTCATATAAATATAATGCTACATTGTCGGAAGTTATGAAGTAATCCCTGTGAGCAAAAAGCACCAGCTTCAGACTGCTCTGAATGCTTGGATTCCAAAAGTTTTTTCTACTTTCAAATTGAGCTGATATCAAATCATGACAGATTCCTTTATATGGTCATCTGCTGGAGCGTGTGTCAGCTGCTCTTGTTGGATTTCATTGCTCCAGTGCACTAACATTAAGGTGTTTCTGTGACTGTTTCTGCCTTATACTATTCTTCCTTGCATTATTTCTAACTGATCTGCTGAACAGAGAGCTCCAAATATCTCCATATGTTGTTGTGTTGACTGGCTCTAACGAAGCTCTGCTAAAACGGCGAATAAACACATTTCATTTCCTGTAAATTCTTCACAATAAAAGTCTCCCGTTATTTAGTCACTTAAAAGCTTTTAATTTGAAGCAGCAAAAGCAGAAAATGTCGGGTTTCCATCAGCAGTAACTTAACACAACTGATACGTGCTGACTGATATGTGCTTAAAGCAATCAGCAAACAGTAAAATAAGAAAGATATCTAAAAGTAGAAACAGAGAGAAACTAAACTTCACATCACAGAGATTCACTTAGAAGCTACAAAAGTACTGAGAGCTGAACACAGATAGGATGAAGATGTTAAACAATAAGCAGGTAATGAACCTTTGCAAACAGAGACATTCTGCTGTAATCTTTGTTGCTGCGGATGTTCATGCGGTCCACTCACATATTTCAGAATAGATTTCGGCTACCATAAGTACAGATGTATTTGAGAAGTTTATATTTTAAGAATGAGAAGAAAAAGGAAAATCCAGCTACTAAAATTTGTTTACGCTGCCTCTGGAGCCGGAGGAAGCCTCCTGAAGCTGGCCAATCAGAACAGAGTGGGCTTTTAGGGAGGGGGGCAGATGGGAGGGCAATCCAAAACAGCCTGTTTCAGAGAAAGCCTGAACTGAGGGGCTCCATAAAGGGCCAATATGAGATAAAACAAGAGTTTTTTGAACTGTGAATCATGTGAAGCTACTCTAATGGAATGCAAAAGTAAAAACATAGAGCTGGAAATGAGCATAATAGGTCCCCCTTAATGTATTTGACTTTGACTGCACCTTCTGACAAAAACTTAAGTTATTTTGTGTTAGATATTTACTGCATATTATAACCTAGCCACTAGATTTTTTTTCTCACATATTTATATGATACATATGTGAGAGTTAAAAATCTGATAACAAAATGGCATCAACAGTCCAAACTCTAAAGATATTTAGTTTACCATCATGAATGATGCAGAAAAGCTTCAAATCCTTACATTCCAGAAGCTGCAACCAACACATTTCTTTAGCAATTTTGCTTAAAAAATGACTAAAACTATTATTCAATTACGAAAATAGTTGCAGAATAGTTTTCTGTCAATCAACTAATCGTTACAGCTCAAATTGTGACCAAGATGTACTGAACGGGGTATTTTACAGTTGAAAACAGTTAGTGTTGGTGTACAAACTATTCCAAGATTCGAGATTCATGTATTACCATTTTACAATACAAGATTGTATAACGATATGTAGTTTGTAGTCCTTTAATGCTACTCACAAAAACAGAAATTATATAAATGGATTAATAAATAATAAGTCATAAAAATAAAACTATTTTTTATGTTGGAGTGCAGAGGATGATTTTAGGAGTCTCACAGCCTGATGAAAGAAGCTTCTCTGTAGTCTGGTAGTACAACAGTGGATACTACTGTATCTCTTGCCAGACGGCAGCAGGGTGAACAGGCTGTGCCTGGGGTGGGTATTGCCTTTTAGTATCCTTTGGGTTCTATGCAGGCACCTCACCTCACCGATATCACTGATGCTTGGTAGATGGGTACCAATGATGTTCTGGGCAGTTTTAATCACACGCTGCAGAGCCTTCCTGTCTTGGGCCATGCACATCCCATGCCAATTTGTGATGTTTCCAGTCAGGATGCTTTCTATTGCTCCTCTGTAAAAGGATAGGAAATTTGCCTTCTTAAGTTTCCTTAAGAAGTACAGTCGTTTCTGAGCTTTTTTCTAGGGTGGAGATGTGTGATGTCCGTGACAGATTCTCTGTGATGCTGATACCCAGGAACTTAAAACTGTTCACCTGCTCCACCTCAGCTCCACTGATGTAGGGAGGGGAGTGTGTCTTTGTCTCCTTTTTTCTAAAATCAACTAGATTTCAACTGTCTTACTGACAGCACTGTTTCTAAATTACTACAAATATATCTTTGGCATTTGTCCTCTGCATTTTCACATGACACAATGACATATGTGCCAATCATATATCTGTGATAAGTTAAAATAGTATTGACCGACTGATTTTGCAGTCAGGCTCAATTGTATATACAGCACATCATATGATTAAGAAGATATTGGTTAAGTGAAAATTTAAGTCTTGCTATGGTTAGCAGAATTTCATGACAGGAACCAGCCAGGTAGGACACTGAACACATTTAGAGAGACAGAGAGCTGTAAGCAAATCTGAGCGCTTTTAATAGAGCAGCCCATGTAATTCATCACTGTATAGTGATAGTGTTTCTCATATTACTGAATGTAACCAAAATTAGCTTGAGCAGCTGTTGAAATAGAGTGAAGAGAGGAGGTTTACTGTTCTTCATAATTTATAAATATGAAATCAACGCAACTGCAGTTTCTATGAACATTCTGCTGTTATATTTCTCTAGTGCTGTACTAAGTCTGAATCATCTGTCAGCACTTGCTGCTTGCAGCCAGGCACAGCTGAAGACAGTGTGAGAAAAAAGTGTCTGGCGGTGAAGAGTGTAAAACAGTAGGATATTCTGGGTGGTAATTTCAATAAATCGAGAAGTTATTGAAATATGAGGGTATGAATGCACTGGAGAATATTTGGTAATGAAAACAATTAATTATTCTGACTCCAGAGGGCAAAACCATCAAGAAGAGAATAAATTAGACGTGTAAAAGCCTCTTACAAGAATGTCAATTTTAAAGGTTGTCCCCTGACAATTTGTACTAAATAGACGAGTTCACTATTGCAAACATTTTGTGTTGCTTTTCCCCACTGACTTTCTGCAGCCACAACAAAAATATGAATACAGTCCTTGTAAGTCAGCAGGAAATCTGGTTTATCTGTGACTGTATGAGATTTACATTATAGCTCAAGATGACAACAAGCCATTTATCTGTATACACTGATGTACACTGATGTATTGATAAGAACGTCATTGCTTGACACAATAACTATTTTCAGGATAGACTTACAGATGCATGAAATGATTTTTGACCAGTAGTGAACAGAAATCTCACAGGAACGTTGCTGATAAAGTATCAGGTTATCAAATACCCTTGGCTGACATCTTATAGTGAATAACTGCCTGCTTTCAGCAGACACAGAGCTACATGGACATCCCATTTCTTTCCTGCCTTGTTTGTTCTGCCCAACCCTGAGGAAAATATCTGGATCATTAGCATGCTAAATGATCAACTTTCTAATTGTGTCTCCTAAAAATTCACTTCATTTACAGTTAATTTTCAATATTAGGTGCAGTATGTTTTGAAGAAGACACAAATGTCAGGGTTGCAGGCAATGAGTGGACACTCACTGTACCTGGCCAAGAAATAGTAATAACCCCCCTGAAAGAGAACAAATTATGGCTTTTACATTTTGGTTTTCATGTTGATTAAACAAACCAGATGTAACATGTTAATTAGTGAACTTTAGAGGTGCTGGAGGGCGTATTTTGTTACCTTGGACAAAGCCAGGCTAGCTGTTTTCCCCCTGTTTCTAGTCTTTATGCTAAGGTAACCGGCTGCTGGCGTTAGCTTCATATTGACTGTACAAACATGACAGTGGTATCAATCTTTTCGTTTAACTCTAAGCGAAAAAGTGAGTAAGCCTATTTCTCCAAAATGTTAAGCTACTCCTCGTAGCTACTCCTGTACAGTAAACCATTTGTGAGAAAATAAACCACCCAGTTTTTTCCTCATATCAGACTTTTCTGTACATTACTGTGTCTCCATGCTGCAAAATCATGAAGCTTCAGTAAAGACAAACTGAAGTGCTTAGTTGTTACATATTTTCTACATTTGTCAGCAGTCGTTTTAGTTCTCACTCCTCCTCTGCACTTTCTTTCTTCATAATTAATGGCACTAAGTGAGGAAGTGTGCTCTGCTTCAAACACACCCATGCCATTATGTAAAAAGTGTTTTCAGCTACTGTATGAACAAGTGTAGACTGTCATGACCTCATGCAGTACAGCACTTAGACTCCTCTTTTAGTTTAGTTTAGACCTGACTACATAATCTAATCTGTCAGTGCACATTTTCAAACCCATTCTTTTTTGTGGTGAAGCTGCAAGTAGACAATACTTCCTGAAGACATTCAGAATCTGCAACTTTTATGCCGAAAAACAAAGGAACACGCTTTAAATGATAATATTATTATACATTTCCTTCAGAGATTTGTCTTTGTTATTGTAGGAGAGCTTCAAAACAGCATTTAATCAATGGGACATTTCCATATATCAAACTAAGCAGCTAAATGATTTAATAAAAGGAACAAACAAATGATGAAACAAAACAAAGATTTATATTTTAGAAAATCATGGGCTAGTGAAAACACTTTTCCAACATGGTCCCAAGATGTTACAGGAAAAACACAATGAATAAAGTAGGAACACTGTAGACTTACGCCGAGCCACAAAATTGAATCAGTTATGACATCATTTTGATCTTCGTCAAGGCAAAATGTTTGAAAAAATGGATAAGATACCCATATTTATACATCCATGCACACCAATAGGCTGACAAGCTCTATGATGACAGGTGTGGTTAATCATCCAACCCGCCCAGGGTGATAAACATCTCAGAGCAACTCACAACTCAATAGAGCACATCAAAAAGAGCAGGAATACAGAGGCCATACCTCAAAAACAATACATCAAAAATATCCCAAATATCAAAAAGACAAACACAAGACAAAACATAAATATAAGCAATAAAGCTGTGAAGTGGGAGGGTCGTGAAGTGTTTTTCCCTTTTCTGTATTCCCATTTCAAACTTTTCTTGAAATGATTTCCTCAATGTTACTGAACATAGAAACTCAGGTATATCACAAATCATGTAGGTTTAAAATATGGCCATCAGTTTTAAGTATTTCAACTTAGTTTCTGAAAAATCATTGTTTGTGTGTCATTTTGGCATGGCTGATGACTCAAAACATGACAGAGACCGGTCAGTGTCACAAGTCAGAGCAGAAGTGATTTCAAAACGTTCCGTCCTTGCAGTCGAGAACAAAACTCAATGTCATAGTTGCTGAATTCAAATATAAAAGTAAATTAATTTAGGCTGTAGATTTTCTCAACATCATAATCTTCAGTGTCTTCTGTCCCACTGTTAGAGGCACACGTCACAGAATTTTAAGCTCGGTAATTAGATGTTTCTTGCACCTTGGGGGTCATAGTTCGTTACTTTGTCGAAATGTTTCTGTGCACAGGCTTGTACCTTCTCCTGTTTATCAAACCAGATATTTTCTAACACAGTTGTTTATCTTTTGTACTGATGATTTAACCAAGAGACTTTCATGCCAGTCCAAGCTGTGCTCAAGCTGTGAGTCACGTAACGTCTACGTGCTGCTGCCAGCTGCTTGGATCTGTCTTCATGTACCCCGTGGGCCTGCGTGACAAATTTATAATGTGCAGTACATGTATAGTCAGTATATAAAGCTAATCTATTCACACCAACCAAAAACGTCAATAGATTCAACAGAGTTCTGTTAACTAACTTCTTTAACCTGATTACATTTGTTGCCTTCATATTTTTCATGCAACAGGAAATTGAAGCTGCATTTCTTTCTACTCAGCAGATCCTGCTATCTACAGTATAAGACAGTGGGGCTTTAGCTGTCATTTTCTATTTCCCTTTATTGAGTCAGTCGTTACTGATGTGAGGTTATGATGGGGGAGGGTGGAGATGGATTACAGGGTGAGACTACACGAGACAGAAGTGAATTACCGAGGCCTGCAAACAAGATTCATCAAAGCTAACTATAATTGAGATCTTCTATCACAATACATGTTCCCAACCTTCACTCATTATTAATCCGTCACTGATACAGACCAAACTGGAACTGAAGTTATCTGCCGCAAAGCAATGCACTGATCAGCTGCAGTCCAAATCCAGAAACAAACAGTAACGGGAACACGATGTGAATTTTTTCTTCCATTAAGAAGGGTTCTGTTTACCAACTCTTAAACCTCAATGTCAGTACATCCTTGAACGCAGCACCAATGTAAATTTTCCATTTCTACAGCTGATCACACCGAAGTTCTGCTCACTCAGGACAAGTATTACTTGGGGTCCTCTTGTGATTTGAAATAATTGCAGAAGTTGTTTGTATTCATTATCCTGAGCAAATCTCCCCGGGTTGTAATCTGTAAAATAAAAAATAATCCCTGTTTGGACAGGATTTATTTCTCTAGGGAAGGTTGGGTGACTTTAATATTACATGCACTAAACAGTGATTTTAAGTCCATCCAGAGCGCGTGTGATATTTCTCTCTCTACCCCACTAATAATTACAATCCTAATAACCTACTTTTTTCTTCCCACGGTGGACCAACAGCCATGGGAGGTCCGACTCATCTGGAAAACCAAACTGTATGTTGACACAGAGATATACATAGATTCCAGTTTTCTTTTCATCACAAGCGTTTTTTGCTCTTGCTTGTCATAGGCAGAGAAATTTTAATTAGTAAATCAAGATACACTTATCGTACAGTATTTCCTCCCATTTTTTGCATGATCGTCTCTCTTATGTACAGTATGGTCCAAAAGTCTGAGACCACTTTCCCAGAATGGGAAGAACTGACAGAAATTAACTTCACTGCCGACGGCTAAAATGAACTTCAGATCACAGACAAACTGCGCTTTAAATCTGCTGTGACATCTAGGAGTCCTGGTGGAAAATTTATCACAAAAAAGGTGCAAAAGGCGTCTTCAAACCTTTCATTAATCACATGAGGTTCTCAGCTAATTGAAGATGAGTTTGAATTGGGCAGATAATCATTATCATTGTTTTATTTTCTCCGTTAACATTTCTACTTTAGAAATATCTGAGGAAATTGTAAATACTAAATGGCTTGTTTAACTGAAGATTTGACATATTTCTTCATAATACTTTCATATATAAGTTGTGATGATCATTTTTATTTGACATGGGTCACAGACAGACTTAAAGAGGGAAAACAAGCTCAATAAATCTATAATGTCTCACTTTTACAAACAACATGTCTTTGTTAATTGAATAAAGGCTTTAAGTAAAGTATCATATTGGTGAAAGTGCTTATTATTCTTCTGCTTTGCCACCTGGGTCTTTTCCTGTTTCCTTTTACTTTCTCCAGGATGAGATCCACCTCATGGCTCCTTATGTAGACAGCCTGATGCAATCTGGAAGTAATCAGTTTCCTAACTCAGTGAGGCTCTTATTTGTTTCCAAATCTCTGTATTTTCAGTATGAACTCTTGTGTATTACATAGAACACAGTTGCTACCTATGAGCATGTGAACATTTTGAATAACAGAACAACAATAGAACAGTTTTGAGACAAATCATCTGGGCACAGTTATCAAAAAGGAAATTGACTGAATGAAACTGACTGTTACATTGTGTCAATGATGCTGTGATGTAGGGGTCCGAATCAGCACATGAGGTGGTAAAATTGTTGTGTTTTCCTCTTGGTTCAGTTTCTTTTTTCATAGAAAAAAATCCAAGCAAACCAAAATACATCTCTACAAACCATGTGAGAACATTCACTCTGCTCATTGGTTAGTTGGGGCAGGTGTGAAAATGTAAACACAGGATGAATGTCTCATCTGCCCAAATATCAAAAATGCAATGTATTTCACTCTCCAGCAGGCTGCTAGTAACTGTTTATCTCACTCATCTGCATCTCAGTATACAAAGTACACCTTTCTATGGGAGCTCTTTAGCTCAAACTTGCAGAGGTCACACCATGTTCCCAAAGCAGACAAACCACTCCAGAATTCGCTTGGGACCAGACCGTGACCACTTCCTCAAAGGGTGTTGGTACAGTTGTTTTGGTCCACACTCAAGTACGATTGCAGTAGCCAGATCTGCCCAAATGAATCGTAATGAGGGGAAAAATGAACCAGAATCCAGTTCAACAGGACTAAACGACACAAGTTTGAAAATGCCCTTAATTGCTTTTGGTGCATTTTGGAGTCAGTTTGTCACTTAATATTTCAGCCTTTGGATGGATCTGATGATGTGTCTGATCAATTACAAATTTTGTGGGAGGACCAATATCCATATTTCATATACGGGGGGGGGGGGGGGGGGGGGGGGGGGGGGTGTAACCCTCTTTACATTGGGATGATGTCAGGGATTTCAAAATTACTTTTCTAGTCTCTGTAAGTTTTACAAAATATATAACCATCATGGATTAAAAATTCACAATACAAAGAGTAATAATTGACCTTATTTGTAGTTTGAGGTGTCATATCAACAGTTTTATAAACGTCTTTTTTATAATGGCAGTCTTTGGGGAAAATGCTTTTTCAGCTGCAATGGATTTTTTTTCACTGCAATACCACATATGACCACAAGGAAAAATTGGCAGCAAGGCTGGGCGGCAGTGCCAGATCCAATTCTCTTAATACATCCTCCATGCTCTTTCCCCAGTGGCTAGATGTTTCCCCTTGTGACTAGTCTTTGTGCTAAGCCAACCAGATACTGACAGTAGCTTCATATTGAACGGAGACACATGAGACTGGTAGCAATCTTTTCATCTAACTCACAAGAAAAAAGAGCATAAGCATTTGTACTATTTCTTTTAGTTAGCCAGGCTTTTATTTACAAATTCATGCATATTTTTCCCTGCCACTACAAAAAGAATTACTTTGTCCTAATTAACCACCAACTTCTTATGACATATTTAGATTTGTTTTAACTCTGCCATCCAAAATCTCTGGGATTTGAACTAACACAGCTATTTGTATTGTTTCTGAACCCCAAGTTGCTTCAAATGAACAATAATATGAGCACACGACTGATTTTGGACTCATTATAGAGCAGTTGATGCCTAAAGCACTGCACCAGCATCCCCTGCCTGTCTGTGCCTCCTCCTGGTGCAAGTGCAAGCCATCAAATATTCACAAATGCCTCTAGAATGCAAATGCTTTGCATAAAAATAGATCCAATCCATTTTAAGGAGGTGATACGGTGCAGAAATGAAGTCATTACACATTCTCCTCAAAAAATAATACTCAGAACTTGGTTTTGTATTTGCTCGGGAATGTCTCAGCTGAGTTGTGCAGAGAGGAGAACAGCAGTTGGTGAATCACAGCTCCAGAAGTATTTCTTAACAACACTTTCAGTTACCATCTGTAGCCCTCTGAAGGTCGTTGTGCTGCATTTGTTATTGTCAGAAATACTAAGAATAAGATGTGTATTGTGTGAAATCTGTGTAGTCCTGCAACATGTGGTCACAGGTTAAATTGCCTCTTGTGAATTATACTCACATGTTCAAGTTGTAATGCTTTAATTTACAAATCCAGGAAAATAACAAAAGTTTGAAAACTTCATGAACACGAAACACAAAAACATTGCCTTTATTTTTTCTCTTTTTTTAAAAAAAACATACTGTTCTATCTCACAAAGAGTGTTGATCCTGAATTGCATTAATACAGGATGTTTATATTACTTTGATGCTGATATCAAAACTCTAACTATGCTCCTCTGTTTTCATAAGACTGCACTCTAAAAGCATTTGGAAAGCTTTTGAATCTTCTGACAGAACATGATAGGGGGATACAGCTGTCAGGCAGTGCTTTGTCAGCCTGGTACAGAGGGCAGCAGCTGCCATCAGCAACCAGCCAGCAGCCATGCAGTCGGCCTGGCCTCAGTTGCAAACCAACACTGTGCAAAAACTCCCCTGTCGCGTGCTTTTGTGGGGCATCTGCTATGCAGTGATAAGGACTGGGCTGTCTCACTTTTTTGCATCGCAGCACAGAGTTTTTGAGCTAATTATCCATCTCATTGTATTGTTGTTGGAATTAATGTTGGTTAAAATTCTCCCTCTGAACCTCAACCTGTGCATTATTTAACAGCAAGCATGACTCATGATAGTAAGAGTGCAGGAGCTGGATGTAAAACAAGGCTTTTATCAAAGTGATGTGCGAAACGTAAGAGCACATCTGCTTCAGTCTGATTACAGAACTGAAGAATAGAGCAAGAAATATCTGCCAGTTTCCTCAGATTCCGCAGGCTCAGGTTCAAAACATGGACTTGGTGCCTCCTGGGAAAAACATTTATTGTTGGTTGGTGGGTTCATTTTGGGTGGTGCACTGAAGCAGCTCGGCCATGCCTCGCCTGAAGCAAAACATTTAGCTACCTTTTCTTTGTGGTGAAGACAATACATGCATCAGTTTGCAGTGTATTCGAGGATGAAACAAATACTTTATGCGTATTTAGCACGGTTGGCACACTTTGAATGCTGTAAGATAAAATGTGCTGCAACAAACTCACAACCCATGTGATATTTCTAGCATTTTAAGCAGTTTGTTTATCACTGGCAGCCTTTTTTCACAAGAGGCTTGATAAGCCTCATTACTGCCCCTTACAGTAGCTTGTTTCTTCACCCTGAATGGGGGATGTGAAAGGTGCCAGCTAGTTTTGCGAATGGAGAAAGCCTTAGGCTGTTTTCCTCCGTTTCCTCATGAATGAACACCTAATGACACCTAAGATAATTAAATGCATTTTATTGTGTAAAAATTCCATTAAAATTTCTATATTTCAGAATGTTTTGTCTAAGATGTTCTGTTTGCTTTTCTACAATATGTGCTTTATGCCTTCTTTGCATTGTTCAGATTGATTTTAGATGTTACAGTTCTTGTGTTGTGCGGTATCGATATTTTAAAGTCAATAACGTGATGACTGAAGAACAGTTGGTCATTTCACTGTAGAAATTGCTTTGGAATAACTGAGTTTCTCAGGTTTGAACATCTTGTAAGTGATGTTGTTTTTTTTTCAACCACACCTGTGTCAACATTTTTTTCTTTCTTTTATCCCACAAAAAATCAGCGATGCATTTTTTTATACAGCCGTTGGCGTATCCATTGACAGTGGAGCATTGTTGTAAAGTTGTTCTCAACCATGTGTCATCACAGGCGAACAGATCTGAGATTTTCTTTCCAGCCAATCACTGCATCATCTGATTTATTGATGTGTGCACCTTCAGTCACAGAATGAGAACAAGTAAAAGAAGGAACAGATACTGGTTGGAATAAAAACCTGCATATTGTTGCATCTCCAGAAAAGAAGCTCTGCATTACACACATGTAGTATATAAATTCTAGCACCTTTACAACATTTAAACATGCCCTTATAGTTTATATTTCCTTAAATGTTTAAGTATTGCAATTCTGTTTCTAAACCTTACATCTGTAATGCTGTCTTTGAATTCCACAGCCCTGAAATTATAGGATGCCATGTTCATTTCTACATAAAGGTGATAAAACAAAGGGGAAGGAAAAATAAATAAAGACCTCAGATGAAATAAAGAAACCCCAAAGGACTCATTCAAAATTTTTCTCCAATAAAAGCAAGGGCAAACAATAAATAAAGACACTGACTGAGCTGAAAACAAGTGTGACAGGTGTCAAAGTATTTTGTCTTCACCAGCTGTAAAACAAGATTAAATATAACGTAAAGAAAACAGACCCAAACTCATAACTGCATTGTTGTTGGAAATGGCTGTGAAATAAGTAAAAGAATTCCGATAAACGTTATTTTATTCATGTTTTCATTGTCTTTTTGATTGTTTAAGATATTGAAGGGCATCATGTGCCACACAGGGCCATGAGTAAACAAAATAAGATAGCACTAGTTGATGCAATGTTTGGTTTGAGTGAAATATTCATAAATTTGGTCCTGGCTGTAAAACAAATGAAATGTCCAGGTGATTTGAATGATCTTCTTCTTCATAATCACAGCTGACACTTTCAATTTCAGTAATTCATCAACGCTGTGATGTGGGAAATGAGGCACAATCTTAGGAAAATATATGACCAATTAATTCCATATGTGAGTAAATTAGAGCTGATTAACAATATTAAAATAAGAGGCTGAAAATTTCAAGTGTGTATTTTTTGCTTGAGTTTTGTAGCCCCAGGGTTTGACAACAACTTTATTGCATTTCAGGCTGGCTTTTATCCCTCCGCCTCCTCAGGCAGCTCTCAGTTCGACCTGCAGGTCATTTCTCCTCTTCTGAACAGAAATGGAGAAATCTTGACTGATATCATTGTCCAGGTCTTCGACTTACTTGCAGATGTTGAGAATGGATAGTCGGTTATCAAACCTTAAGAGCTCGACCATTATTTTTCTGAGGCTATCTACCCCGTGAGCCCATTTCTGCTCCACAGCATTTGTCTCACTTGCTTTCACTTCACTTTCTTGTCAGCACTTCCAGACACAATAATGTTACTATCACCTCCACTGATTTTAACCCGCAACACTGACTCATATTTGTTTTTATTACAGAAATATTCTCCTCCAGCTTTGACTTGCCAGAAATGCACTCTGTCCACTCTGCTTTTTATGCTTCATCAAAAACAAACAAAAGGTTTCATGTGTATTGAGGGTTTCGAGGGTGTGTCAACTTAAGTCTGATACTTCTGCTGCAGGTGAGAGAAAGCTACAGTTTCATCTCACAATAGATGTATTTTCTTGAGAGAAATGAACAGTCCTACCTGATACTTTACCTTTGTCACAGGCAACCAACAAGCATGAAAATAAAGCAAATTCAGGACAAACAATACCCTAAACTATCTACTTCACCAAGATCATTAAAATATCACTGTTAGTTTAGACACTGATGTGAGTGGTGCACAGTTAAAATTTTAGATCCTGCATTCAATTTGAGATTATGAACTGTCACAGGAGGATAAGTGTGTTAAGTGAAACTAAACAGATTTATGCTAGCATTTAATTGTTTCTCAAGAACATTTTTACCCATAAAAGTCAGTATGTTTACATGCAAACAAGAAACCAAGTTATTCAGGAAATCAATCAATGTGTTTCCATTCACTGGTTATTCACTGTTTTTTTTTCCGTACCCATGACCTCATTTTGAAAGCATGGGTCGCTTATGTTAACTGTAATAATGATGCAAGACACTTCCTCCTGATTTGTGTTGGTCTGAAACAATGTCTCAGAGAAACTACCTTTATATTCTACTAATTTGTTTTCCTGATGTTCAGTGTTTCTTCAAGTGAAGAAGGTGCTGCGATTCTGGGGCTGTTTGACCAGAATTGCAACATGAGATAATTTCCTCTTGTGTTAATTTTGACATGTATGACTAATAAAAACAAGCACCATACTTAAGACCCATGCATGAGCATGTGAGGGGACTAAAGGACTCACAAATGTTCCTGCAATTTGTGACTGACAATCATTTGTGAAACAGGACACTGGCATCATATGAGATCTGCATGTAAACTGTAGTCACAAATCTCTTTTGTGAGATGGGCCCCTGTACCAGACACAAATTGTAGAGGCGTGGTTGAGATGGATGGCAGACGAGCATAGTGCAGGACTTTAACATTGGAGACCATTCTGTGGAGTCCCACATGTGGTTAGCTTGAGTCATCAAAATCACTTAAAGAAAGATTGTGGTTATGGTAAAATATTGATAAAATAAACTTGTTGCGACTTGATTAATAAAAACATAATCCAGGTGACATTTTGCTTCTCTCAAATTGCATTGTGTCAAACTGTCAAATTAAATGAAAGAATACGGTCTAGACCTGCTCTATGTGAAAAGTGCCCTGAGATAAGTTTTGTTATGATTTGGCATTATATATATATATACTCGTATACTAGTGCAGTGCCCATTCAGAACGGGCCGATTGCTTGGCCTTCAGTATTGCTGCTTGCAGCTTTCTCAAGAACCGCTCATCTAAACAACTTCACAATCAACACTTCACTTTCTTGGGTCCTCAACAATACATCCGCCAAAGTCTGAAGTTGATCTGATGAAAATCGAAGGACAGACATACATACATACAGACAGACAGAGACTCCTTCCATTTTAGTTAGATTTGTTTCATTGAGGTGAAATTGTCCAGCTCTGCTCTCCTCCGATATTGCTACTTACTGCTTATTGCTCAAGAACTGCTCAACCAAACAACTTCACATTGGACACTGCACTTCCTTGGGTCCTCAGCAATACACCTGCCAAGTGTGAAGTCGATCAGATGAACGGTTGTTGAGAAAATCGAAGGACAGACAGACAGAGACTCCTTCCATTTAGGTAGATAAACATAAATTATAGGAGACAGAGTTGGGGTGTGTGTTGGTGCATTAAGAGGACACGGCTCTGTAGTGAGAGCACACAGCTTTTCCTTACAGCATGAATGTGTCTGAATTATACAAATAGTCAACTGTTCAGTGGTGGAAACTGACTTATTTAGATGCCCAGAGGATACTTTCCGTTTTAGTTGGACTTATGATGGACTTATATTAAGGTTTCATCCTGCCACACTGATGAGTAACACTCAATGTAAGCATAACCTTTGTTTGTTTACAAAAATTCTCCACAGGGCACCTTTTTAAGTACTGAGAGTCGCTCAGTAGTTGATGACTAAATAAAGGCAAATATGTAGCCACAGAAAGCTCAATCAAATGCTTTCTTGCTCAGTTTCCATTCATGCTGGTGTAAAGAGTGTGAATGGTACTTTTTTGTATGCAGCATACTGTTCCTCAACTCGTAACATCAAGGAAGAGTCACAACCACAAACCACAGGAGACAAGAAGCTTTCCAAAGAAAGACTCTCACAATAGCTCTGGTTGTTAAGTGACCTGTGCCTTATTTCCCTCAAAACTTCCCCGAGTGGAAAATCAAGAAGCTCTCTACCTGAATAATTGATATATGCCCCATACCAGCGATCATCAGAGGCCACGATCAAAAACAAAACATAAAATAAAATACTGGATGTCTGTGTCTGCCATCCAAATCCATGTAGAGTTCATTAATATAGAGCAGAAACGTCTGTTTCTACATGCAGCGGGTAAGAAAAAGACAGTGTTTTAAAGATTCTGTCGCTACTTGTAAGTGAAATATTAAACACAATATGTCAGAAACCTTCACACATCTTAAGATCTTTTTATATTCATTAAAAAAAATCTCTGGATGGTGTCATTGTGGGTGAACCTTTTTGTACACCTCAACTGGAATGATTTTCATTGTTAGAGGCATCAGATAGTAAAATATTGAAGCAAAGAAATTCTCTTGAGAACTCAGTGGGTTCTCTTTTGAATTTGTATAGCTCTTCTGTAATGCCAAAGGTGAAATAATCTGATAATATGACAGGCCTTGAGGACTTACTGCTCTATGAAGGTGCTGATAACATCAGGATACTTTTAAGAAAATCTTTTTTATAATTAGATGAATAGACTGTCATGCCTGCTTTGATTTTGATTCATATACTGCCCCTCAGTCAAGTGTTTGTTTGCTAAATCGTGTGGTTTTATGTGATGAATTAAAATTATTCTCTGAAAAATTCAAAAGAAGCAAAGATACAAAAGATGGCAGTTCTATTGTTTTCACTTTCTCTCTGTCTCACTCAGATTTAGGGTGGCAATTTACAATTATTTTTAGTATCAGTTAATCTGCAAGTAATTTTTTCAATGAATTGATTCATCTATAAATTGTCAGAAAATTTGGAAAAAAATGCCCACAATTTCCTATAGCCCAAAGTGATGTCTTGGGTATTCAGTTTACAATCACATGAGTAATAGTCCATTTAAAGTCCAACTGAAAAAACTTTTTATCATCCTTCTTTGCAGTCAAAAATAATGTCAACATGTTTGTAAATGTATTGTTAATAGTTTTTTTATTAGGGATGTCACGATTTCAATTCTACATCAAAAATCGATGGAAATGAGTTCGATTTCAATCTTCGAAATCAAAAGTCTCCCAGTTTTTTCTCTCCACCTCGCCTACTTGTGCACGTCCAAAGAAAAGAAAACAGCATTTCAGAAACAACACAGTGTAACTGTGTAGCCTACAGCTGCATTACTTTTCGAGACACCATGGCCACTGCCGTAGTCGGAGATGATGGAGAAACAACAGAACTGGAAAATCCTGCTTCCCTGAAGTCACTGGTGTGGCAACATTTGGCCTTTCCCATGAGTTGTGTAAACAACAAACATGTCAGAAAAACTACTGTTTGTAGGCTACACTAAACACATCAGGTAATGTTAAAGCGGGAAATATATTGACAGATTCAAACATCCCAGATCAATAACTCATAAGCGTAACATTGTTAAAGTACAAACGACAGACTTTTCCTACCGTAGTAAGGTAGACAACAAGCTACAGTCTACAGGCTTTTTGGTGAGGAAACTTATCGGAATCAGGACTCGCTACACAAGTGGATGGCGGAAGGGTATTTAATCAAAATAATGTAAAACTAGGAGGCACCATCATGAAATAAAATGATTTAATGTATAAATTTATTTTTTTGGTTTCTATTTACAAGTGATTTACAGAGCAGATATGTATGCTGTAGTAGACAAAAAACAGGTGGTTTAATTTCAGTTGGACTTAAAGAAAAATGATGATTAATCAATTATTGAAGCCCTATACACATGCATTGGTTTTCTGAAGTCTATTTTACTCATTGAAATATAGAGTATGAATGTGTTTTGTGAGCGTGAGAGTAATAAAACAGAACGTTTTGAATAGACCTACAGCAGATCTTAGACACACTAAAACATCAGAGTACATGCTTAAAAACACATTACACTATATCACAATAAACCTGCCTCTACACACACACACACACACACACACACACAGTGTTTCAACATTACATGATTTTGTTCAAAATTTGCAGTCATTTTTTGCCACTGTGGCTCTTTTTTTCTCATAAACTGAACTGCAATGTGAGTTTGAACAAAGACAGAACCTGTGTTTTCTGCTCAGTTCATGGGGGATGCTGAAATATTTCAAGGCTGCTGTTCTCATTTTCTTATTCATGCAGGTGTGCTATATGGGGTGGAAATGTTAGGAGGATTATAAGAGCCTGTGACTGACAGGGGCCCTAATTATTAGAACATTAGGTAATTTTTTTTTTCAATATTAAATTATTAACCTATCATCATTAATAGAATATTGTATTTACAATGTACTACTTCTTTTCTTGTTTTTGGCAAAAAGTAAACATTAAGAGAGTCTCTGTATTGTAGGAGAGAAAAAAGAAAGGGAAACAGTATGTCACCCAATTTTTCACAAAGAAAGGTGAGTGTAGTCCATGAGTGATGGAAATTAACCTGTTAGCTTACTCCATCGTGAACTAGGCTACTTTTGCTCCCCTAACATTAGTTACTTAATATCCTCACAGAAAGTTTTGAGTGTTTTCATTTCGCTCCTCTATTAGCCGACATTTAATAAATGCAGGTGAACTTTTAGCAAGCTATTAATACAGAATCAGTTGTAGACAGCAGCCCTGTCTCCCCATCCCCATCCCCCTGCCAATGAACCAGACCTACTCCCAACTGAAGGAGAAGGTGAGCAGCATTATGTTGAATGACATGTCCGTTTAATAATTTGTTGAAATTTATTTTTTCATTATTATGAAAGGAAGAAAAAATGATTAAATCCTTTTCAATGATAAGAATTCAGACACTGTAATTATTTTTCCAAATGATGATCATTATATGGCCTTTTCATTTCCATTTCCATTTTATTTTCCATTTCCACTTTTACAGCTGCTCATTTTCTAGTTGGTGTGTATACTTAGTTCAAAAATCTCCTGCTGTTTTTATTCTTTTGTTTGTTATATCATTCTATAGATGATAGTGTTCATTTATTTTAATTGGAGATGTTAATGTATATTTAAGTTATATTTAAGTGATTCATTAATGTTAAGAGAATTTTCCATCCAAGAATTTCACCATTAAAATTACATTTAGACTGTAAAAGATGGCCTTTAGCACATTTCTTATAGAGTGTATCAGTCTTGCATCAAATAGTGAATTCTACTGTATGCAGAATGTTGCATGCATGTTGGCACAGTGTTATATTTTCACAGCTCACTGTCAGTAAATATTGTACTACAAGAGAGTTGCAAGCCTGCAAAGGCAGAGTTATTTAAAGCTTTGAATGGGTCAGTTGGGTTCTGGAGGAGTGGTGACAATAATTGTGCAGGGTTTGCCCCTGTATTCATGCATTTTTCTGGATGTTCTTGTTGTTTTGTGACTTTTTATTAACCATTTAAAAACCTCAACAGTGATCACAAGTCAGATGTTTTTCGGTTGGATAAAATCAATCTATCCACATTCAGGATGAAACTTAATGTAGTCCTGTAGTTCCAAATATCAGCCCCAAAAGTATGATGGGTTTGATGGAAAATAATAGGAAAAATAGGTCTGGATCTAAAAAATCCTGTGGTTATGTTCTAAAATATCTTTGCCCATGAATAATTGGTATTGGCTCAGAAAGATGGATGTCCTAAGTGATAGATTAATGATATTCCTTCTATGCCTCAGGCCACATCAGTTTATTTTTCTGCTTTCAGGTGAACGCTCTGAAATATTTTTGATTTATATCCAACACTGATGAGTGCTTTTCTGAGTAGGGGCAATACCCTAGACTCCAGTTTATAAAGAAAGCAACTCCCCCATAGAGGACAAATGATGTTAAACGAAGGGCACAGATATGACTTGCAAGATAAAAAGTGAAAAGATACAGCGAGAGGCACTTTTTTTCACAGTCCTGAAGAAGTCAGATCTGATAGCAGGCTATAGAAAAGGCATCTCAGATGACTGAATCTAATGGGATGACAAATACACTTTTTCAAGTTGAACAGTTTAAATAAGAAACGTGGCACAGGAGCAAAATGTCCAGAACTTGATATCAAATAATGCCGCCACTGTCTCGTAACATCCCCTGTTCTTCAAAAGAAGGCAAATATTGCAGCTAGTTGCTTAGAATTTGTTGGTGTTAATGACATTGAATTTCTAGAGGAGAGGATGAAAAAGCAGAAAGAAAGCTTTGTACCCTTCTGAAGGGCACAAGTGATTTCAGGCTTTAATGAGGAGAAATGAACAAAAGGGGTAGAGATGACAAAGGCTGCTGCAAGTAAACATGACCCTCCTCCTAAATTCTGCCACAGCATATCCCCTCTTGGGAATAAACAAAGAGAAAGACAAAGCTGCGCACCCTTCTCCTCTTTTCAAGAGGAAAATGTCAGTGTGACGTGCCAGCTCCTGATGCGTCCTAATGAGAGAATTTCCCCCTCCTACAGAGCCACAGAGGCCCATACAGCACCTATAGAGCGGTAGACTCAAACCCAGTAAACATGCTAATTGCTGATTAGCTGCATTTACTGTCAGGTTAGAGAGGACTTTAAGTGAGAGAGGAGTAATAGTATGTAATGTAACTGTGCTGTATGAGCATGCACAACAGTAAGTGTGCGAGAGCTGCTGTGTTCACACACAAGTATGTTCTTTGTAATACACTTTTACATGAGCGCGTAGGTAGATCAGTAGGGTTTTGGATGTCAAAAGTGCTGTGTTCTACAAAAAAAAGTGACTCTATTCTCAGCTATTGAATAAAGTTGTTTACAGCGTTTAGTCATTTTATGAGTAAGTCATACATGCTCATATAATAATGTTCAGTCACAGGTTATTATCATCTTTTTACTCTGACTACAGGCCATCTAGAAGGTCGTTAAACCTGGATTAGCTCAACAAGCTGTAAACACAACATTAACATTATCTTCTAATAGAGTTTCACTGGTTTTCCCCTTGTATTCCAATTTCAATTTTTTCTTTAAATGATATCTTCAGTATAACTTAACATAGAAACACAGGATTCTCCAAGATCATGTAACAATCCTATAGGTTTATATTATGACTGCCAGTTTAAATTATTTCATTTCTGAGAAATCATGTTTTGTCTGTGATTTTGGCGTGGTGGACAGCTAAGAATACTACAATACCCATAAGCCTCAGCTCAGCTCTTGCTATGGAGAAGAAGCCACGGGCGCGAATCAGAGCATAGTGAATTCAAAACGCTTTGTCGCTAAAGTTGTAAACAGCAGACATAGTTGCTGAATTCACTCAGAAGTGACCAGGAAATTAAAACTAAACCGACTCACGGTGCAGATTCTAAAATCAGTTTTCTCAACATTGTAATCTTTAGCTTCCACCTGCCGTTAGAAGAACACGCGATAGGTGATTGGCTCTTTCTTGCCAAAATGCACCTTGGGAGCCATAGTTAACGTATACCCCCAAATTTTTATGTACATGGTCTTGTATCTTCGACTTTTTATCAAAGAACCAGATATTTTCTAATTCATTGTTCATCTTTTGTACTGATGATGTAACCGGGAGAGTTTCATACTGATCCAAGCCATATAAGTGCTCAAACTGTAAGTCAAGTCATGTTGTCTATGGAAAAAATGAATGAGAATTGTACTTCTGGAACTGGGGCTGCCTGAAATATCTCTCACTTCCCAACTCTATAAAGTTGTCAAGGCGAACGTGTTACAGGTAGCAAACAATGCCACCTTACACATCCAGTAGAGATGGAGCAACGTCAGAATCCTTATGAAGTTATGTTTCATCTGACCACCTGATGAATGCATTTCCTCCTCTTAATTCTGTTTTGGTCTCAACAAACTGGTGAGGTATATATCTGGCCCTTTAGCTGCTAAATGCTTCAACTAACATTGTATACTGTTTGGTGCTGGGCAGGTAGTGTATAGTCAGTTTATCAGAGCTCATCTATTAAAACAGCTGCCTACTGCAAGTTTGATGAGAACAGTGAGAGTGAACCAAAACAAAGCAGAAGCTGCAGAACTGAAAGATGCTAGTGATAATTCACTATGGGTTTGTCACTACAAGCAACACCTTTCACACTACACATTGTTTCAATTGTTAATATAAAACATAAATTAATGCAGCTTTAAATTTGATGTGTCACCAAGACTGGTATCATGTCTGTTTATGAAAAAGAGCTTTCACTGAAGGCCCAGTTCCCCTCACTTTCAAGTCTAGACTCGACCAGTTGGGAGATTTTTTCCCAAAGATATAAGACCTTTATGTTCCGGCTCTTATGGGACCTGAGTTATGATTTGAAGCCGTGATCAATTAAATCTTTAAATTGATTTCAAACCTCAGAGGCAGCCAGTGCCAGGTGATAAAACAGGAGTAATATGATTCTGTCATTTAGCTTCTGTTAGGAGCCGACTAGTCTTGCATAGGCAGTCCTATCTCCACAGCGCTGTGCCATTGCTGGAGAAATGTCTGGCTGCACCCCACTATCATTCTGCGATAGGAGAAAAAAAACACTCT
This sequence comes from Thunnus thynnus, assembly GCF_963924715.1. NCBI lineage: Eukaryota > Metazoa > Chordata > Actinopteri > Scombriformes > Scombridae > Thunnus > Thunnus thynnus. The sequence goes on along the minus strand of NC_089517.1, from coordinate 19,225,980 downwards.
GGCTTGTTTGTATTCTTTAAACCAATCACAATCATCTAGGACAGCACTAAGCCCAGGATGCAGCGACCGTGTCCTTGCAAAATAGTGTTGGAGGAGACTTTGGCATTAAAATGGCTAAATCCCTGCAAAAGAAAACACCACATAAAACAGTAAAAGACTTTTGCTGACTATGTTACATGACTTTTACTAATAGAAAAGACAAACATAACTTGCCATTTTCGGCCTTTAGGTTGTTAGCTTTGTTGTTGTTGTTGTTGTCTCACATAGCGACAGGGATTTTGAAAACAGTAACACTCAAATAGTGGAAGGGGAGGAGAATGTCGCCTGAAATAGGCGGCCAGCGGCAGACTTATACCCACAATTTACATCCGGTGAAAGAAACTAAATCCTACTACTATTGTTTGTTTACGTAGAGGGGCAGCTTCCAGGGGCTAACCAATCAGAAGAGAGTGGGCTCATCAGGAGGTGGGCCTTAAAGAGACAGGGGCTAAAACAGCCTGCAGAGGCTGAACTGAGAGGCTGCATAAAGCGCCAGTATAAGACAAAATAAGGAGGATTTTTTTTTTTACTGTAAATCATGCAAAGATATTCCAGCAGAGCTTCAGAATATAAATACAGACTTGGAAATGTGCATGATTCTTCCCCTTTAAACTCATGAATCTATGACTCAGACTGGACTCCCTGAATCATATTCTATCTATACTTGAAACAACATCAGCCCCTTGCATTTTCTGAGCACAGGGCTCTTGCATAGCACTTTTGCAATATTAAGGCTTTTTTTCTTTGCTTACTTTAATGTCTGTTCAAGTTTCAAAATATACATGGAACCAGCTGGATGGAAATTGCCTTAATGATACTCTTATCTCCGCTGTTTCTCAACAATTCACACCACCGCTCACTTGAGGTTCAGGCGTTTAATGAGTGAAATCATGACCTTCTTCTCTTGTGTTTAAGGATCCGCAGGTGCGGTTTGGAGTGAGTCTTGGTGGTAGATATCTCTATTGATTGTTCAACCTTTGTGTCAGAAATGTTGTTTTTCCTCCTTTCAGCAATTCTTGTGGATTTTGAGTAAGTGGTGAAACACCCTCAAGACTTACCAGCAAATCCTGCTGCCTTTGATTTGCTTCAGTAGATATCCCATGACCAGACAACGCCTACATTTTCTCTCAAGTTTCACAGTTTTCCTATTTGCAGACTTGTTATATCTTTTATTTTTTTTAATCAATTAGTGGCATTAAGATGACCAAAAAAGCCAGTCGGGCTCACACATTAGTAATTGAAATAACATTTGAGACATTTGTTCAGCATTGTATATCATTTGTAAATATGATTTCTGAATTATGTGACCAAGAGGGACAGTATCCAGAGTGGAAAGAACTGAACTGATGACAGAAGCTCATCATGTAATAGGTGCTGCAGAGCATGTCTCAAGTCCAGTGTTAAACCATGTACTGTGTATCTACTCAGACATGGAGATATGTCAAAAAGTGAGGTTAGGGCTGGACGATATGGTTGAAATCAATATCACAATATTAATAAGAGAATTTTAGTATATCTATATATTGTAATATGGCAAATGTATGCAAAATAACAGAAAAATCTAATTGATATTCAATGCAATGAACTATGTTCCATTATTAGGATTAGGAAGGATTAGGATTATATCTTCACATGTGTAAAACAAGAATTTAAATTATTCTTTTTGTTATAGTTTATCATTAAAATTTGCTAAGAATCATTAATTTGGACAACAGAATCACAATCACGCCATATGTTCATGTAATCATAGGATTCAGCTGAAAATAAATACATTATTATTGAATAACATTTAACAAAACATCCCTTTACAAATCCTCACAAATGTACTTTCTATACTGTAAATGATATAATTGTATTTTGAATACCTCAAATATTCATAATTACTATAATTATTGTAATTGTTAAGTAAGATAGCAAGTGAATTAAAAAAAATCTCTAAAATCACAAGACAGGAAAAGAAGCTCAGAGATTGACAGCCGAAGCTGTTGTTAGGATGTGTGCAGTCTGGAGCTGCTCTGCAGGAAAAGCACTTGACTGTGGTAAGTGTGCAGGGGATTTTCTGCGCTATTGTCAAAACTGCCTTGAACGTGAAAAGTTTTTAAAATACTTGCATCTCTTTTAGCTGACAGCTGCTTTGATATCAAGTTGTAGAAACACTGTGTGTCCTGAAATTTTCATGTGGATGATGAGACCTGTTTTTTACAGACTGTAGTGTACGTCAAGGTCTTCTCCTCCTTCTCAGTTGGTGTCAAAATGAATATACAATGAATACGTTGAAGGCACTGCGGTGTTTGATGTTTTGACTTCACAATTTGCTCTCACAATGACTGAGGATGCAAAACTGTCTGATTTAATTAGAAGGTATTTACACGAAAGTGAAGTCAATGGAACAGACGAAGTACAGACTCGTTTTTAAATGGTTTTCTGTTGTCCAGGTCAAACAAGATTAAAACAATATTCTGTTGTCAATTTTAATTCGTATTGAAATACCAATGATTTCTACAGAAGAGGCCTATAGTAACTTCTTTGTATCTCTACATGTAATTGTGACGATCTTGAGTCAGGATCCAAGTAGACTCACAGGTCAGTCTCTGAATGTGTCGCTTACAGAGAGGACAATCTCCCAGGTTTTGTTGTTAAAACTGGGTGGAAACAATTAGAGAGTTTAAAAGCATAGCATTTTAGTCCAAAGTCCCCTCATATTGGGGCGGTGACATACAGTTCACAACAGAGGAGAATAGGGGGGAGAGCATCATTTCCAGTAAGGCATGTCCTTGACAAAATGTAAGGGGTGTAAGTTTGTTAGCGGCCTCTCTTACCATCGTTCAAGCAACTACCGTGTATTTAGAAATCCCTAGACAGATTGTCTGGTATTGCAGGACTAGGATCCAAGTAGTTCTTTAAATTATTGAAACAAAATGCAGTAGCAAAGTGTAAAGATAGCAGAGAGAAGAAAAAGAGGTCCGAAAGCTCCGGTCATGGAGGTGGTGGACATTAGCACACCAGCTAGAATTGCAGCAGATTGTTGGATACTGGAGGTCAAATAAAACTGTTCTGAAATAGTGTGACTGTTTACACTAATAAGGATGTCCCTCCTCCCCAGGACTGAAATCTAATTTGTTAGTTTGTTTTACCTATATTTATAGTGTTTTAATGCTCATAGCAGTTAGAAAAAATGAATATATAAATGTAGTTGCAAGGGACGAAACAAAAACAAGCAATAAGTATCTGAAAACTGATCGTGGCCACAATTTGACAGTTAACAGCATCTGATATGGAGCACAAAACTTGAGACCATGATTTTACCCCTTTCATTGATTTTAACTAAAGTTGTTAAAACAGCCAAATGCTTCCATATTTCCTCACAGTCTACAGTAGAGCTCAGCGTATGGAGATAAAGGTAAAAAAAAATCAGGTCTACAGCAGTTCTAGCAAAAGTCTACATCTGTACCACCATGAGTTAGCATTTCAGGGAAGAGAGTTTCATCTCCAAGGTGTCAAAAATGATAATGATTTGTGTTTGAAATTCTAAAATTTTTCCTCTCCACAGGCAGGGAGGGGATGAAAAAATATAATTTGATAAAATCTCTGTGCATTGTGGGGTAGTTTCATCACTGTGGACTACCTTTTATGGGATTAAATTTAATAATTTAACAGATGCTGCTCTATCTCTGAATGTAAGTTCACTTAAGACCTGGAGGTTTGTTCTTACTTTTCAGTGACTTCTCTGTTAAGTGTCTGAGTTTGTTCATCAGCTTCTGTGTTAATAATAATGAACGTGTACGAATTCACAGTGTGTACATGTCGTATGTGTATATATTTTCCTCTGCCTCTTTCCTCTGTGACTGTGCGAGCAGACAGCTCTGAGTTGCCTTGCTGTGCACGCAGTGGAAGCACACTTAGTGCTGCACTCCACTCACGCCTGGAGTGCTGCTGGGAAGCTTTGGGAATACTTTCCCTATCTACACACACAAACACACACACACACACTAATATTTGCCTCAGGTATTTGGTTGTGCTTTACTTGAGTTAGCACCAAGGTTAGTTGGCTGAATGTGTACTCAGGAGGAAACCACTCTCCAAACAACAAGGTTACAGTATGTCACATGACCAGCGTGATGGAAAACAAGCCGTGTGACATAATCTCATATTTTTTTATTTTATGTGATTTATTCGAACCAATTACAGTAAGGTTGTCCAAGCATGTCTGACAGACATCTACTGTATGTGCATCAGTGAAACACATTACACACAATAAATTGCCAAGGTTACCCAGTCCAAACAACACCAACCTGCCCTAACCACTGCTTTAGGGATTCACCGCTGAGGAAACTGTCTCTGTAGGCTTAATTAATCACCACCACAAGCAGTCAAATAAAGAGGCCTTCAGGCATACTTGCTGGGATTGAAAGACTCAGAACTTTCATCCAGTTCTTAGTCTAATCACTGCGTTGTCTTATCAAGGAGCTGAGGAACTTTCCCTCTGCTTCACAGCAGTGAAACTTCAGCAACTGTGTGTTGAATTTGAGAAGTCACTGCGCCTCAGGCTCATACCGTTCACTGTGCACTGTTCTCTCAACTTAGATGTTGGCTGACTTTTTGAATTGTTACTGAATATTTTTAGAGCACACGTTTGTCATTGTGGACTGTAAAAGATGGATAACTGCGTTTGCACATTTGAGGACGCAGCTATTTCTTAATTAGCCACATGTAGGGCTATAGCTTCCAATAGTGAAATACGTACATTATCATTGGAATTAAAGCATCTTGCTTTGTGTCAAGGACTCAAGCTTGTTCCATTAGTCAACCTCTGAGTAATAGTAACATTTCAAATTTAGAGCGAACAAAATACATCTACATCTACTGTATGATGCTCCCTATGATCTAAACTCCTGTGAGACTAATTGAGTCTACAATCTAAAGGAAACAACAGTATCAAAGGACAGTAATATTTGCTTTTTATTATGGCTGGGCAATTAGTCAAATTTTATTTTCAATTACGAGTTTGGCTTCCAACGATTATGAAAACAAGATAATTGAGATAAAATGATCATTGTGCCGCATTCCATTTTGTAATAATGCTCTGGATTTGTCTTGTGTTATAAATCCAGCGAATCTTGTGTCGGAGCAGCTGGACAGTGCAGTGAGAGACAGAAAGGCAGAGCAGAGCGAATGTGTCTGAATTTAACAAACAATAAAATGTTCAGCTGGAGACTTATTTAGACATCTACAGGCTACTTTGTTTTAGTTTCAGTCAGACTTTAGATGCTGATATTTTAGATACGAGGACGCTTCTCTCCGTGTAATGATCTCTCCTTTCATTAAGCCGCTCAGCACAGTACTTTCTCTGTCTGCAGTCTCTCACTGTGCACATGCTTACTTGTAAAAAGCTGATTAGAAACCTGGTTACATGTTTATATGGCAGAGAAATCTGTGTTCTCCAGGGAGTAAAATCTACCTGTGGAAACCAGGTTTCTCTAATCCCATACTCCCATTACAGAAAGCAGTTTTCTTGTTCACACGACAGTTAAGAAATCAGCTCTCTGGAGAAAACTGACTGTAACCTGGTTACTCAATTCATGTGCACTCAAGTGCAGGATAATTCAAATTTCTGTCAAACCTCTTGCTTCTCAGAGTATCATGATGAATGATCATTTTAGTATTGATCACTCTCCACACAACATGCATCTCAACAATCACTACAAAAATATCAATTATTTTGGTCTGTTTTATTTATATACTGCATGTTTTAATTTTACAGGATACAACTCTGTGACTAGCGGTACAATAATTGTGTTCCCCTTCCAAAGACATTGACTGTAAGCTCCTGCCTTCTCAGAAGCAGTTTTTGTTTTGTTTTCATCATGTAATCCCTTCACACCTGCCTCCGTATTGTTGTCTTAGTTCTAACTTGGCTGACACGGTTTGTCACTCGTATGTTCAACAATCTGCTCATGAATATTAACCTTTCCCAATCTGCTTAAAACACACACTCACTCACATACGCACACACGCTTAACCTTGTCCTTTGTTTACAGTCTTACTAGGGGCTCAAAGCCTTTTCCTCTCTCCCCTCTTTGGATCTTTGAGGCTTCTGAGTTTACTTTTGTTCCTCCTTATTTCATTTTACTTAAAAAAAAATCATCAGTCTTGTTTTATTTGCCTAAACTCATTTATCTTCTTCCTGCAGTACTTCTCTGAAGCTTGAGAGACAAATACTGTATTAATTCAACTGCTAAACAACAGAAAAACCCGATGCCAAATAATAATTAAAGGTATCGATTTACTTCTAGCTTCCTTTTCCTTTAACTCTGAGAAAGAAAGCAAAACAGTTTAATATGTCTGGTTGGTTGTGAATTATTCTTGATAACCTCAGTCTGTTGGCAGTAACGAATAGTACTGAAGCTTTGTAATGAAATAAGTCTTTTATTATTGTTGTATGGCCTCAATATGCTGCAGGGGACTGATGCTTCTTTTAATGAAATTATTAACAGATGACAGCAGAACCAGTTTTCATTGGATTTCATTTTCTGCTGATTAGGACATTTTAATTAACAATATGCCATTATTATCCATGACATGGAATTCAGTTTCATGGAAGTCATTTTCACTGAAGTAAATTATTACATAAGGTTATGTTAGGTTATGTATGAGGTTAATCATTTCCTGAGAGACACTGTTTGCAGTAGTATAGTATTTTTTACTAAAGCAACTCATCAATACAGCTTACAGTTTTTTGTCACCAGATGAAGTGCACATGAAATCAATAATTTCTCAACTTCACCGGGTTACCACTAACCTCTCACCTGCACCCCCATGTTTTCACAGATCATAAATATCTCTGTGATGTTCAATAACATGAAAGCACTGCAATATTCACACCTGACTATGGAACACTATTGAATCTCTGCATAATGTCCCAACAGGTACTATCATGGAAATGGATTTTACATTTTTATTCATGGTGTAAGAAATATGGCTACAGATGATGCTTTGACTTAGATTTCAGAGATATACACTGTAATCATGCAAGTTCAGCTGGAAAACCCTCATTCTACAGTATATTCTTCAAGATGATATCCCTTCATTTTTATCTTCTTTATATACTGTAGGTTTTGTATGTAAGCCACTTGCCTGTTGGTAAGCACCCTGATTGTTAAACTCCTCTAAAGTGCATTAAAACCTTTTGGAAGCAGCACAGAATTTTGAGCAGATGCCACCGATGTTTTATGGAGTCTGGGCATGAACTGAGTCTATCAATGAAAACCACGCGCAGTGGTTTACTGTTTGTTACAGTAAACTTGTGATTGTGAAATGTCCATTTGCTCTCAGTGCTGTCAGTGCTGCTCTGCTATGAAATGAGTCAGACCCACATTCATTTTCAATCCTTCAGTCTTCAGCTCAAGAAACATAAGTGCAGTCTTCTCACACTATTATCACCTAAACAAAAAAAAAGATCAAACCATGCCTCTTGATTGATTAGCTTCTGTGTGTGTGGGAAATTAGTTTTATTTTCTCCTCTCTGTGGAGGTCAAAGAGCAAGGTCAGCTGCAAAACAGCCCATCGGTTGCTAGTAGGGATTGAATCTTTTGTTCAAGGACACTTAAGCTTGTCGTCATGGATCAGTCTGTTGAAGGTTAGCCATTCAGTCTCTTTAAATAACTGTCCACCCTTCACCTAGTAACGGACATTATATCATGAGGAAAACAGCATTCATCACAGTAATTATATTAGCTCTATAATTTTTCCCCGTTCCTTAAATGTCATCTTACGGACAACCTTACCCACAGGTTGAGAAGCTGTGGCTTAGACAAATATTCATGCCATTTGTCTTCCTGTGCCTCCTAGAGACTCCAGGGAGGGGAGAGGACAGTCAGGCGGACACATCATTCTCTGACTCGTCGCTGTTCGCTCACTGGGGTCAGGAGCTCGCCCCGGACAACCGGCGGGTGGCGCTGAAGATGTTTCAGTACTACGGCTATAACGGCTACCTCAGTGATCGCCTCTCTTTAGACAGGCCAATACCAGACCTCAGGCCTGATGGGTAAGACTGCAGAGGGAATTGTGCTGAAATATTATAGTCACTTTTATAGACTACTAGCGCACTAAACTGCCTCCTAGTAGTTGATATAAATCTATGAAGTAGCCCAGACTGACACTTTGAATTACAGATATTAAGTCGTGATCCCAAATTTTGTGCTGCTGTAAATCAAGTGTACTGACCTGACACTAGTGATATACCAATTTTATTGTGTGTGACAAGATTCTGTTTCTCTCTGTTTCTGAAAAAATCACTCAAAACAATTAAGCGATTATCTAAATAGTTTCTGATTAATTTTCTGTCAATTGACTAATCAATTAATTGGCTAATCGTTGCAGCTCTGATTCCTTTATCACAGTCTATCAAATTTTATCTTGTGATATGTACATTTTCTGGAAAACCTATTGATGAAAGTAACCAGACAGGAAATTAAACACCTGATCAATCAAGGTAAAAAAGGAGGAAATCATTTAATATTGCCATACACTGATTTACAACACTGCCTTCAACATTTCATACACTCAGAGATATTAAAGGTGTAGCCACTATGGTATAAATAGTCTCACTTAGTGCTGCAACTAACAATTTAATCATATGGCAATAAAATGTCACAAAATTGTGAAAAATTACCATTATAATTTCCCAGAGACCGATATGTCATATTTAAATTGCTTGTTTTGTCCGACCTCCAGTCAAAAAACAGAAAATTGGGTTTACTATTACAGTATATATGATTCTTCTCATTTGAGAAGCTAGAACCAGCAAATGTTTGGCATTTTTGCTTGAAAATTGACTGAAACAATTAACCACTTATCAAAATAGTTGGCAATTGAATGTCTGTAAATGTATCATTTCGGTTCTAGTCTCACTGTACACAGTATATATCTTCTTATCACTAAACCTTTTTTACACTGCTGTTCTGGACTGGTTTTTTTTTTTTTTTTGCTTACTTTTCTGTAATAAACAAAGGAACTCCTGAGGCACTTGCCACGCTGAAAAACACATTGTTGTTCCCTCTCAAACACTGATTGCCTCTAATTGATAACCAATGAAGAATTAATTTTGCCTATAGCATCCAATGCAACTACCTGCTGCTGAGTTAATGATATTATGGAAGCACACACGGTTTGTACAGAGCTTCATGAGTGGTTATTCTTACTGTAAAAGTCCCTGCGGCCACCTGGCAGCTACATGCTTTCCATCTGCATCCTATAAATTAAAGTACATGTGCATTTTCAAGACCTCATACATTTACTCGTTTAGTATCAGCACTTTGATTAAGTCTTGGACAAAAGGAATCTCAATCCTGCAAAGTGAATACACCAACATCTTATCAGGGAATTGTTAACATCACACTGGTTGGCTCTGACTCGTGTCTTTTTTATACAGCTTTCATGTTCACATCACCAAGGTTACAGGCAGAACACAAGGTGACATCCTGGTGCGAAAGTTTACACAGCTCAAAGATCTGCAGGGCATTTTCTCTGCTGCACGTCACCAAACACCCTTCAGACCATCCGTTCCCACTAATACCGGCTCTGTACACTCATCCAAAACAGTTTCAGGGGATACATTAATCACGCATTTTGCATTTGTGTTTTCCCTGCACATTTCCCAGAAGAAGTGCCTGAGCCATGGCATGCTGTAAATACAATAGTCTTTTGGCTGGGATAAACAACATGATGTGGTAATAGTGATTGGATTTTGTTAAAATGTGATACTGGCATGTAAGAAAGATCACAATCCCAACAAAATCGATTCTGTACAATTAAATTAGTCATCACATGGGGGTTATGGGCAACATTTATAAACAGTTTTTAAACCACAGGTCACATACGGTTATTGTGGGAATAATTGTCTCCAACACATTGATGTCATTATACACAGAAAAAATGATTTCCACAATTAATTCAACCTAAAAGGGACATTACCTGCAGCTTATTGTTCATATATTTACACCTGCTCCTTCTGCATTTCCTGGAAACAGACACTTTCCTCATGAGAGAGGGGGCTGGACTCCCCTATGAAAATGTCAGCGTGTAATGACAGGAAACTGTATTTTAAAAGAGACAGAGAGGAGCTTGATTGATGTCAGACCTCACCACGCTACCTATAATTTATTCCTCCTAAAGAGATCTCTTTTATAACTGCATTGCAGGTGCAGCACTGTTCCAGCAGCACTCTATTGTTAAATTTCCAAAAATCTGCAGGCCATGAAATGGTGGCTCTGCCAGTGTTTACACCTTGATTCATAAAAACAAGGTCCTGATATAGACTGCAAAGTGTCTGAGTTGACATGAAATCTGACATTGCCCTGCTCTTGAAGAAACAATGTCAAATTTATGTGCTAATCCTTCAGACAAAACATGGCCTCACCAACAATTTATTTGTTCTCCACAGGTGCAGAAACATCACTTATCCTTTAAACCTCCCTCAAGTGAGCATTGTGTTCATTTTTGTGAATGAAGCCTTGTCCGTCATCCTACGGTCCATTCACTCTGCCATCAAAAGGACGCCCTCCCACCTTCTCAAAGAGATAATCCTGGTGGACGACAACAGCAGTAACAGTAAGCAGCAGCATTTCATACTACAGCAACTGACCTTTCCCTAAATCCCTCCCCAAACAGTGATTGTCCAGTCATAGCAACAATAAATAAATGGGCACACCTGACCTGTCTACGTTAGCTTTTCCAAAAGCAAAAACACAAGAGAAAAAGTGTAAGAAATGGATTAAACTTGTGTTAATCTCTAGGCTGCAACTGTTAGCATGTCCAGCTAACTATCATACTACCTACAGTAGTAACTGAATGTTACTTGGAAGGCCATGGAGCACATCATAACTACATTAGTTTGAAGGGTCACATTAAAAAAGCCCCATTCAAGATTAGCACATCCAATGTGTAATATTTCCCCACTGTGTGGAAGCTAGATGCTGTCAGAGTACAATAACTCTAGCTGCTTTGTCTGCTAACTTGTTTGATTTATAGGAAGCTTAGCAACCACAGCCATCATTACCCAGTTATGTTTGCCAAACACATCTTTTTTTCTCTTATAATGTAAAAGTGAAAACATACTGTTATATATGTTTACACACCACTATCCACACTGAAAATATGAACTACGAACTAAGTAAGTAAACTGAAGAGCTCTACATAACAAAACAAGAACAATTTCATGTTCTCTACATGGATCATCACCTGGTGAGGATGCTGACTTTTTACTTGGGACATGTAGCTTTAGCTTTTAACACAATGTCATATATGCAGTCAATCATGTGCACATCCAAGAACCCTTTCACAAGATTCTCATTTTAAAACAAGTCAGTTGGAAACATTAAAAAGACTACAAGCTGCTTTTGTCTACCTTTGTGTGAAATCAAGGGCTCATTGTTTCAAATGAGAGCCAAATCTGACACCATTATTATTGTAGCTAAGGGAGGCGGGGCTTAAAGTCGTTTTCAGCGGTTCTGTCTAAGTTTACATATTATTGCTTCATGTGTGGAGAGATCTGAATCTGTGAAATGTTTTCCCCTCTGATGGCCTCCAGTCTCCTTTAGTGTTTTAATTTGGGGTTGTGTTGACTGGATTTCACAGATAGATGAATAACACTAATTAGCTGCAGAGCCAGGATATTTGCCTTGAGGCAGATAGCTATCCAGCAAGGTGATGAATGTTTGCACATATCTTGTCGGCATTTGCAACTCTAATTCTTACATCTGCATGCATCGGAAGTGGTGTAAACAGTGGCAGGTCGAAAAGATATCCAATATATGCTGACAATGTCTAACTGCTGTTCGCTTATTACTGAGATGTCTGATGTGTGAGATCACTGATGATGAGGTAACTCTCGCCAGCCATGCAAGGCAGAAGTGATAGACTTGAAGTCACCTGTGAAGAGTAGACTCAGTAATTTACAGTGCAAGATTTAACTACATTACAAAGGCGGAAAGCAGGCCATAAAATCTAATGATACTGTGCCAAGGTCATTTATAGGCAATGCACTTTTTAAATGAGCTGTGCTGCTTGTACGGGGCAATCAACATGGGAAATACTGGCATTGGGAAGAATGTTTACCAAAGTCAATAATGCAAAACATATAGCGTGGCCTATAGGCTGCTGGAACAAAATATAGATCACTGTGGTATGTCTTTGTAAGTCACTATCTCAATATGCTGGGATAAAAATGACTACTCTCCTTCAGGCTGTTATTGACCAGAAAGTTGAATGTAACCAAAGTTATCTCTTGGTTCTGGTGTAAAGGTGAAAACGCAACACTTGCTCTCACACCTCAAAGCACAGAAGGATTAACACATCACAAACCATAAACATTCATGTGTCATCACTTAATTGAGAGCGAGGGAGCAGTCCCCTTTAGCTCCTTCAGGCACCCAAGTCACGCATTGACATTTTGCTGATGGCATTTCACCCTGTTTGCTTGAGCACTCTGTCACACTGCCACCAATGAGCCGGGTGTTGTCATTATCACAATGACTGAGAATCTTATCTGTACTAAATGTCGTTAGCCTGCTGACCCGTGATGTCGCCAAGATTGTTGAGGGAGGTCAGCTAACCTCTCAGGCATCCACAGCTTTACATGAGTCATCCACCAGTGTCACAGCTCACCTCCGAGAGACATTAGTATGCAGGAGAATGTGTAGCCATCAAGGGAGAGAAGGGCAAAATGACCTAGCTGATTCCTCCTTAATTGGATAATGTCCCAAGCTGTGGCCTGAGAAAGGCTTGTCTGTGTAAGAGAGGTTTTTGAGAAGCGCCTACTTATTAGACAGGCTATCAGAAGACTTGTGATTCCATACTTTAACTTAGATTATAATACCAAGCAGTCTTGTATGTATGCAGGGGTGAAGGATTTTGAGATGAGCAGCAAAATGTAGACAGTTGAAAGAATGTAATCTGTTTTTGTGGTGTCTGTGCCAGTTTTCTGTCTGTCAGAGCCCTCTGAGTCAGCTTCATCTCATTGAGGAAAGTCTTTAAGGTGCTCATCAAACAGTCAATTAATTAATCCTTTGTTTAAAGAGTTAGTGTCATTGTGATTAAGGCTCCAACTAATGGAGCATTATCGGCCAGTCTGACAACTATTTTCTCAATTAATCAATTAATTATTTGATCTGTAATGTCAGAAAAAAAGAGTGTCCATGAAAGCTGTTTTTTCACTTCAAAACTTTAAGAACTAAACTAAAATACTAAATACTAAAATATCTCTGTTCATGGACTAATCAGTTAGTTTAGATTAAGATTGTTTTTTTGAAAGAGACATTTGTATTAAGAAGCATTTACAGCAGCTGACAATTAGTCTGATCATCAGCCGGTTGCACCAGCTGTTCGTAAGTTTAAACTTAGCCTAGTTATAACTTAAATGTTGACTAAGTGGAGATTTAGGCATCGCTAAATTAAATTCGGTTGCACCACACAATAGTTCTTATATAGAGATTAGTTGTTGCTAAATATTTACACCTACTAACCAGTGTGCATATCTGTGACATCATAACATAATTACACATACAAGATTTTTTAAAAATCAAAGTAAAGTGAATGACTAACTAACTAGCTATATCATTATATTTAAACAGCTCAATATGCATCTAAATGCACCTCTAATATTAAAAAACTATTTTATGCAGGCTGTTACATAGACTGTGTAACTGAAGTGTCATGAATAGAGAGATGATCAAGACACTGGAGTAAACTCCATATTGTTAACTCTGTCGATTTTGACAAAACAAAATAAATCTTAAATAATCAAGTTAAGTCATTTAGAATAAAAACAAATGAGAAGGAGTTCCCTGGTCAGTGACTGGTCTTTAGGTTTGCACATTCACAGCTCATTCACGTCTCTGGCTGATGATTGGTCCAGTCAAGTAAGTTTATTTTATCTTCTGGCCCCTAAAACTGTTATTTTTGGAAGTTATGTTACAGCTTGTGATGCTACAGTAATTTCCTGTTTACATGGTTGGTTGCCTTTTATTGGACAGTGCTTCAGATGTGTCCTTGCAACTGATTTATACATTACTAAAATCTTTACTAGCTAACACATTTTTAAGTTTTAATAGTGCAACTTGGTTTTAGTAAATCACTAGTGTGAAACTAGGTAGTATTTAGCAGAAATTTAGGAAGGTCTTACACATAAACTTGGTGATGGATTTATGAGCAGCTGTTGCAACCCCGTCCACATCCTGTGGCTTGCTTCCACTCTCTTTGTGAGTGATGTGGCAAAATGTGGATTCAGTCAGTGGTTCAGGTGTCCAGAGAAGTCCATGCAACCGTTAAAAAACAGTTTGATATCCAGCAACCAGTCTCTGCAGGTTTAGCCAATGAAAGCTGGAGGGCACACAAAAGCTGGGAAAACATCAGCAAAAACCAACAAAGCTGAGTTTACAGTATGTACCGCCAACTATAAAATACATGCAGTGCACATTTGTTCTGGAACTTAACTAACGAGTTTGAAGTGTTTTTAACAAACTGTCAGTGGACCCAGGGTTTGGATACGAGACTGGTGGAATTGTGGAGGAAGAAAGAGAGTAGCAGTTGGATATTTTAAACACAGATTTTCACAACCGCAGAGTTGTGTACGGAGAAATTGCCAAGTGGTGTGGTGAAAACTACACAGCAACTGTGAGACCTGAATCCATGCCGATTTGCCATCTGCTGTGCAAGCAGTAGCGCCTGCATAGTGATAAATGTTGCCTAATTTGAACATTCATTAGGGGAAAATTTTGAGCCTTAGACACACAAGCTCAGTTCAGAAACAAATGACAAAATGATCATGCAACTGCAGATCCCTCATCAAAGGAAACAATTACTAAAATTCCATCTTTCTATAAAATATCCTTTGCTTTATTATGCATAGAGCTACATATCTGAAACTGACAACAGGATTTTGAAACCAAGTTAGGCTTAAACAGTTTTAAATAAGGAATAGTTTCATAGTGTGTTATTGTGCATTTATTCAGGAAGTTATACACAGTTTCACCCAGTGTTATTTTGTCATATCTCACTGAGGATAGAATAGAAATGAGCTACATGGCGTGTTCACTATATTGCCACTCACCATTAGCTTTGCCTTTTATCTTCTGAGAAAAACCTTGAGTGTTTACTTGTTACATTGCAAATGTGTGACTGGATTTACTGCATGACTGCACCATGGTGTTAGAAACCTGTTTGCTTGTTGTTCCAGTCCAGCTCCATCCCAAAGCCCATTGCTTTCCAACAGAGCTTCATCATGATATCACTCCCTGAAAGATTGATGACTGTTGGCCATCAGCCATTCCTGGTGTAATGAACTGTGCTTTATTATGATTTGTTATGAGGCATAACACATCGTCATTCTTATTTTCAATTCACGCACACATCAGAATGTCTTAATTATTGATGGGTTAGGAATTATTATAGATACTGTAATCTGTTAGAACGTCAGCTGCAGCTACTCAAATGAATAACTACAATAGCTTTCTTGTAGGCAGAATTAAAAATCCAAAGTGAAGGGATTTCAAAGCTCATTTTTCTACTGAATACACTTGAATTAGAGTTTCTTTACTCTTGCCTTTATGACCTAGAGTCCCTTTAAGTTCTGGATATCTAACAAGGAGAGCTGCAGACTGTTCTGAGTGGTAAATATTGTACTGAAGAATCATATATGCACCATAGAGCATACAGTGTGATTATTCAGCCCCAGAATTGTTTGTCTGGTGTGAAATATCAGTACTTTTCTGTGTCTCAAGGACCAACATCCACTGAGATAAAAATTGAAAAATCATTTTTATGAAATGTTTGTATTTACTTCCTCAGCTTCCCCAAACTTGCCCAAGGAAATGTTTAGACAAATTGAGGTAATCAGACAGTTTTGAGAGTTTTTTTGTCTGTTTGTTTTGGTAAGAATACTGAACATTTTCTTCTTTCTTCTGACATAAACAGCCATAACAGTGAGCATTCAGTAATATATTGACTTGTGACTCATTCAAAATTGGCACATGCTTTCTTGAAATTATGTTACATTGTTATATTTTTGTATACCAGAAAAATCCTTAAAGAAATAAATATCCTTAAGAGGAGGCTTATGTTGATTTTTATGAAAATTAAAAGACCATAAGTAGTTTATTTGTATCTACAGTGCATCCTTATGTATGACTATGTGAGATGCATTACGTCTATTCTTGCAATACTGTGTCTGTATTATACTTGTGAATTAGAAGAAATCGATTGAAAAACTAGGCTGATATTCCTCATTTGGGTGAAGATAATTACTGCTTACTGTAAAATCATATGTTATTATATATTCTTGAATTTTATATTAAAATTCACTGTTACATAAGCAGTGCCATGATTTAATATGCTTGGAGACATGTTTACTAACAGGTGGCAACATTAACTTTCAAGCCAAACAAGCCTGTATTTGCTGTTTGCCCTGTAGGTGAAAATATGGCTCCTGGAATTTTTTTAATTAATTACATTTCACATTAAGATAAATCAATTTATTTCCATATGCTGTTGTGCCAAGTATGTGGTGGGATTTTACAGAATCTGTACAAAAAGTGCTGCTTCAATCCTATTTTGTATAATTGATAAAGTTGGGTCTCATGTTGTGTCTCCAGTGGCTTCATACACTTTGTAATCAGATTAACTTCTTCTCTAGTGTAACTTTTCTAGTGTTGTTGATTTGGAAAATCCAACTTTTTTCAGCTTTATAAAATGTCTCACACTGCTTATACTGAACCCAGGCAAAGCACAATTTCACGACCACCACTTACAACCGCTCCCCATTCCCTTTATAAGGCACCAGCGGTTAAAAGTGAAATGGTGAGAACACAGCCTAAGGTGATTTATACAAGGGGTGATGAAACACCGAGATGAACATTTTGTTTTTTCCAGATTTATTTGGTCTATACAGTATCTAGTTGTGATTTAAAGGGCCTTTACCTTTTTTAAAGATATGGTGATCATCCCACGTTTCATTTACGTGGCTTAAAAGTGATTCTAGTTGAACCACAAGGGGAACCTATACATCTTAATAATTCATTGTATTTTCAAGAATATTAGAAGCCATACTGCAACCACTTATAATTTGTGGAGAGAACTTTAATATACTTTTCTATGACTCGTTTATCTTGCAGAGTATGACTCATACAGTATATAACTCAGGTAATAATGGAGGTAAACTTTGAAGCCAAACATTAAATCGGCTGGAATTCCTCCATTTCATCACCCCATATTTTAAAAAGCATTGCAGACTGAGTCCTCAATATTGCAATATCCCGTTATGACTGGTAAAGCCCCGTGGAGGTCTGCAGTGCTGGCTCAAGCAGCTGCCTCTTTGGTCCAGTGATCAAAGCAATGAAGCGTGCGTACGTTTGGCTTCCTACCAATGAAATGCTGCTCACCAGAGGAGGACATGACGGCGTCTTGTGGGTGGAAGTTTGCTCACAAGTAGCTCTCTTTTTGCTCACCTGTCTCTTATGGGATCTTCAAAAGCTCTTCAGATGTTGAAATTCATGTGTGTGTGTGTTGTAGATGAGCTAAAGGAGAAGCTGCAGGATTTTGTGTCTGAGACTAACAGCCAACGTCCAGGATTCATCAAGATGGTGAGGCATGCCAAGCAGGAGGGTCTGATCCGGTCTAGAGTGAGCGGGTGGAGGGCTGCCACTGCGCCAGTTGTTGCCCTGTTTGATGCCCACGTTGAGTTCAATGTTGGCTGGTGAGTCACTCATACACAGCTCAACACACGAGCACTGGTTCTTGAGTCATATCAGTCTGTGTGGGTTTACTGACAATAATTTCATTTAAAAACAAATACTCCAAATTGTCTCTTTTTCTGGTGGCTGTATTTTAATTTCCAGAGGTGACGTCTTCAAATGTCTTTTTTTGTGCGACCAACAGTCCAAAACCACAAATACTCTGTTTACAACCAAAAAAGCATCAAACCTCACATTTGAGAAGCTGTAACCAGCAAATATTTGGCATTTTTGCTTAAATATTACTAAAATGATTATTTGATTTTCAAAATAGTTGCTGAATAATTTTCTGCTGATTGATTAATTGTTGCAACTCTACCGTATTCTATGTCTGTGACAAACCATTCATATGATATGATACTTACAGCTCACTCTACAGCAAGTACAGCATTTTGAGTGTGAGCTCACAACAATCACTAATCTGCAAGAGTACTCCACTGGACAACTCTTCACACTCTCTCAAATCTGTAATGAGAATCTCAGCATCATCCAAAATTTCACTTTCATTGAGATAATGTGGTTTTAAATCCTCATTGTGCAAGTGGCATCACAAGAAATACTTGTACTTTAAATGTGTAAACTGGATCTGTTGTCTTGATCTAGACATGGACTTATTGAAATGATATGATACATATGTCCTTTCTTTAAGTTGTCATACATCTTGTCATACATGTTTGTCATGTGTTTAGAAGGGGAGCATAAAGAACTTTATATTAACATATTCATACACACAAATACACACACACAACAGTAAATGTATTGTTTAGTTTTTCCAATTAATAAGTGTTTGTAAGTGAATAAACATTTTATTTGGCATTTTTATCTCCCCACAATCCCCCAGAAATCATTTCCATCCATTTATCAGATGGAAATAACGCTTTTTTGGTCTAATAAATTGAACTGAATTCATCTCCTGAAATAGTTTTCTAAAAAAACAAGGCTGTCAAAACAAATACTCACAGTGGAATTACTTTCTGTCTCCATATTTTAAGGGCTGAACCCATTCTCCAGAGAATTAAAGAAGACAGAACCCGCATAATCTCCCCTTCATTTGATAACATCAAGTATGACACGTTCGAGATTGAAGAGTATCCGCTGTCTGCTCAGGGCTTTGACTGGGAGCTGTGGTGTCGCTACCTCAACCCACCCAAGTCCTGGTGGCACAAGGGCAACAAGAGCGCTCCCATCCAGTAAGTGAACACTGCATCTTGCCAGTCCAAATCAAATAGTTAAACAGTATTTATTAATTCAGCATATTTTTACCTGACATTAAGTAAACAAATGTCCAATCCACTAAAAGGGTAATTCATGCAGCATTCACGCACAAATTAGATATTGTGCAAGGTCACATTCTTCTTCTTTTCCCTGCTGTCACTATAGCAACTGAGCCAAGCTAACATTACCTGTGCAGTAGACAGCAACAGATAAACAACTATGATCTTCATCTTCTTTAATCCCTCAGGAGCCCTGCCCTGATTGGTTGCTTCGTGGTGGATAGGCTGTACTTTGAGGAGATAGGTTTGCTGGATGAAGGGATGGAGGTGTACGGGGGAGAAAATGTGGAATTGGGCATCAGGGTGAGTAATGATTTCACTCCCTGTGGCCATGGGCCATTGTTCAACCAGGTAATGTGCTTAAAATTAACTATGATAATGACACTTTATGGTTGTTGGGAGCAAGGTCACAGAGAGTCTCACTCTCTCACTTTATGTGGCTTTTAGCAATGCTGTTTGTGCATTTATAAACTGTGTAGAGGTGGAGTATCAGAGAGTAAATGGAGTTGAGACGTTGACATTCACATTAATGGGTTTAAGGCTGGGGTTATTTTATGTTTTTCTTATTGTCAACAAATTCCATAAAAGACCATTAACGACATTAGCTTTCTGTCTGACGTGGTTCCAATGCAGGTAATAAATAACTGTAAACAGTCTGTGAGAGCATTGCTGTGGTTTGCAGTCTGTTAATGCAATATTGTACAAAACAGGGTGAACAATAAAGACTTCTGCTTTTTAGTGCATTAATGTTTCCATTTGCTCACTGTGCACATTCGCACAGTCAAAGTTGATTAAGGATGAACTCTGAATCGGGAGTCCACAGGAATGGGCTGATAAATCACACAGAAAATGGAGAAGTATCCTTGAATTTATCATTGCATGGACTTCATTTGAAGTGAATGGGCCAATACGACAAAAGTGTCATGTGACCGTACCTTCAGTCTGTCTCTCAATATTTTTCTGTGGGACCTAGGCCTTTAAAAATAGGTAGGGAATATATACTTTAAATGGGATATATCATGCTTTTTGGGATTTTCTGTTATTTATGGTATGTTCGTTTGCAATGTTATCTTTACTTCCTCTTCAATGACTTCAGTTGGGGCACACCCACAAACAGCTGTCCATTCAGTAGCCTTTGTTGCTAAGTTGTTCACGTTGTTCACTCACATATTTCTGATCGGATTTGGGCTTGAACAGGTACGAATATATTTTAGAAGTTTATATTTTGAGTAGAGACTGGGAAAAATAAGTGAAATCTGACTACTACTGTTTGTTTACGGAGCCTCCACAGCCAGCAGAAGTCTTTTGAGGGGCAGCATCTGGAAGCTAACCAATCAGAACAGAGTGGGCTCATAAGGAGGGGGCTTTTAAAGAGACAGGAGCTAAAATGGCCTGTTTCAGACAGAGGCTGAACTGCAGGGCCACATAAAGGATAAATAAGGAGGTTTTTGAACTGTAAATCATTGAAGGACATTCCAGAGCCCCAGAACATAAATATAGACCTGGAAATGTGCATGATATGTCTCCTTTTTTTCCCCTTTTTTTAACGTTACTCAAACTGGAGTAAACGTGCATTTGTTGGGGATTGTAAGTATTAACAGCAGCAGGAATGTGTATACGGGATTGACTCAAAATAAATTACAGTGCCCATGTTCATGGTAATGCAGGTTGAGGTTAACAATAGGATTTATTCATTGTTGGTTTCGGTCTTTTCATGAGATTTGTTAACAGTAATATAACAAAGATATAGAACATTACCAGCCTTATCCTTTAAAAGAATTCAAACAGAGATAACTAATGTAAATACTTACACGCTTTGACAGGAACAAGTGAACACAACGAGGGAAATTATCCCTCAGCAAGTGTACCCAGAACACACTGTGACATGCTCTCTCTTGTGTAGGTTTAGAATTAATGATCACTAATTAATTCTGAAGTCTGAGTGATCACCTTCTTCCCCTGATGATCCCACTGAAGCACATGTAAGAGTTTCAGGACTCAAAGTCATTGTTCCTGTTAGCGCTGATGTGTGAAGAGAATGCTGACACCATCCAAAGCAGACAGACTGTTTTTTGTGTTGCATTTTCACAGTGCTACACTTAATTCTTACACCATCATCAGCTCTGACTGGGAGTCGGGAATTAGTTGGTGTGCGTTAAGCGCACCGGTACCACAAGCAGATGGGCCAGAGAAAGAACAGTCCTCCGTAGGGATAACTAATGATAGCACACATCTACTGTACAAAGATCATTAATGCAGCTATCAGCCTGTTCACTAACAGCGAGAAGCGAGGGACGACTCCTCTTCAGCTGCACTCTGACTAGATTGCACTGTGAGAAGGAGAGTGGAGACAAGCTTATGACAGGACGCCCAATGTGAAAATATCCATCCTCACTAATGACAGAGATGCAATCATCAGTAAAGAAGGGAGATTAGTCCCGTAAGTCATTTTCCTCCAGAAATTACATGCTTTTAGAATTCCTGGGCCTGATAATAGCCCCACTGATTGCTTTATAGCCTAACACAGTGATGATTTTATCACATATATTATAGACCAGTGTCCTAGCACTATGTAAAAATAGTTTGATGAATCATTTTGGCTCTTGTCAGTATTGAGTTCAGACCTCAGATTTACACTCCATGTTGTTTACTTGCTTGGGTTTGTTGGACTGAAGAAGTTTGCCCTTGCCTGGAGGTTAATGTAGTTTAGAGTTCAATAATAGTTTTGAAACACAGTAGTGACACAGTGAGCTGAGAGCTACAACACTGGAGGACCCTGACTTGGCCCCAGATTAGCGGTCCCATAGAGCCCCAGCAGGGTCTTTCTGTCTTTCTGCCTGTCTGCAGCATATTGGTCATGCCTCCAGACCACCTGCCAGCACGCAGACTGGCTGCTGACAGATCCTCAGAGACACACTCAAACCAGGCCAACAGCTACAGGCTTTGGCTGAGGCTTGAAAGGGATGGGTCCTGGGTAGTGTGAGGGTGAAAGGAACCGCTGCTCTCTGTTCACATTTGGTCACAGCACCGAAGCTGCGTATTTCCATCATGATGCACAAGAGTCATTCTAATGAGGAAAAATAAACCAAATGTTTATTTTATATGTTGGTCTCATAAAACATTCTTCTGTACAAGTTTAATAGTGCGGACTTTGTGGAATTGAGACTTTTATTTCAAAGGGCACAAGTTAGCCATTTTCCTATGCTTCTTTAAGTGTTGGGAGTACATTTCTGTGATTGTCCTCCTAAAGAGGAGGTTCTGTGTTTTCAGAGGAAATTAGCAACTGTTTTTTTTGCACTTCCCCTAGCTTTACTTCTTACCTCTTTTCGTTTTGAACTTTTTCCCAGGAACATGCAGAGACCCTCTGAATGCTTTCTGTCTCTACAATTGCAGGGAGGTTATGTTGATGCCATCTGTGGTGTCCTGCAATAAATTGCTGCTAGATAATCATGAGAAGTTCATATCACAGCACAGAGTTAGACCCTCCTCACAATACAGGCCTGTCATAGCTGTCTCAAACACCGGATGGCTGTTTAGGCTTCTAGTCACAATGTGTTGATTTGTTTTTGGGGGGGGTTTCGAGACATAGAGATGGATGTGCAGCAAATCTTAGCTATAGTTTTTGTGAGGTGATCCTTCAAGTGCCTTCAAGTGAGACTGTGCTGTAGAACACAGCAAATTGGGCAGGACCCTGAAACAGAATTACAGTACAAATGATTTCCCAAAACACCTGTGAATGCTGGGTATTGTGCCAGTGAAGCCAGCCGGGAACAATGCATCACAAGAAGACCTAAGCAGTCATCATCTCTCTCAACCACTGCCAGAAAGGTAGTGTTGAGAAATGAGGATCGTTGAGGGCTATATATTAAATAGCAGTGCGAAAAGTACAGATGGCATACAGAAGGCTGTGCGATAAGACGATATATATCCTGTGACGATAGAAAAACGTCTATTGTTTCATATTATGCTCTATCGTCTATTTTGTTGTGTTGCAAATCACACTCTTTATGGCAGTATTTTTCATCATTTGAACGACGCTTTGCGTTCTTCCACACGGCATGGACACAGGCCATGGATGTAATATAAGAGTTGGATAGGGCGCTGCCACTCAGCCTTGCAGCCAATTTTTCCCAGTGGTCACTCGCGGTATTGCAGCGGAAAAATCCCCCTGCAACACAAAAAACATTTTCCCCATCATTGTAAAAGAGACATCTGTAAAAACTGACAGGACACCTCGAACTGCAAAAAGGTAAATTGTGACTCTTTCTATTATGAATTTTTGATCCATGGAGGTCTTATATTTGTAAAACTTTCCTTGAGCCGAGAAAAGCAATTTAAAAATCGTGACTTCATCACAATGTAAAGTCTATGGGCTGGGTGGGAACTCGTGGGCGGGGCCAGTGGGGGAAACACTACTGCACATACTCAGTGGGCCGCACAACACGGAAGCAAACCCGGAATCTGGAAACTTTTTTTTGGCGTATGCGCCAGCTGAGCAATTCTTGTTAGACTGAATGGGCGCCATTTTTGGTTCGGTATCCAGGTCTTATAATACATCCACGATGCAGGCAGGAAATTTGCATGAAGGCAGCACAAACAAACATGGAGGAGAGTGAACGTGACACAGAACAGGGTAATACGCTGAGACAAAATGTGGAGCTCATACATAAAAGAGCTACTTCTGTCGCACGGACAAGATTTGGGTATAAAAAGTCTGACACGGACCAGATAAACGTACTCTGCAAATTATGCTGCAGACCAGTCCCCACAACAGACTCAAATACCACTAACCTCTTTTACCACCTACACAAGAATCATGTCAAATAGTATGGAGAGTGCGTACAGATGAGAGGCACAAAAGTAGACACACACCATATGGAAAAGAATCACAAAGATGTACAAGATATAATTCAAAATGTAGAAGAAATAGGCCTTTCCATGTGGTAATTTTATATAAACTAATTATTTATTGAATTTACAGAAAATGTGCTATATCGTTATATGTATCATTATCTGGATATGAAATGATCTATATCAGGTTATGAGATTTTGGTCATATCGCACAGCCGTAGCACTCAGAGTGAATAAAAGTGAGATGTGCAAATAAAGTAGATTTCTTGTATTTATAGGGATACATTAGTCTCAATAATATACTTACAAAACAATTCACCCACACATTAAAAGCACTGAATCTTCATCTGTTGCTCTGAACAAATGAAATGTATTATATATAGGTGTAAGGTAGGTATATAAGCACTATTGAAGGCAAAACATGTTCATTTATTAATTCAAATTTATCAAAGAAAATACAGCAGTTCTATAAGATGATTAAAGGGTACATGCAGAGATGCTACGTAGGGACCGCAACAACTGAGACTGGTTTTTGATGCCATTAGAAATTGCTGATATTAACAACAACATGGATCAAGCTGAATTAAGGCTCAGTTACATGCATCTTCTCCTTTTCAGTTACACACATCTAGCAAAGCTGCTGCTCTCTAATGAAACAACATAAATACTGCGATTGCACTGAATAGTCCCATATTCAGTAATGAAACAGGATGGACTTTCCCACCATTGCTCATAGCAGGGATTATAATTAAACCTTGATACAGCCGACATCTGCCTAGTGTTGCGCTGATATTAACAGGAGGAATCTGATACTACACGGTGAACAAAACCTATGTATTAGGTATCTACTTTCAACTATAAATCCAGCTAAGCCTCAGCGATTCTGTGTCTAACTTGCAGCATCTTTTTAGTAATAATATGAAAACTTTATTTGGGAAGCACATTTCAAGTGAATGAAACCAAAGCAAACCAAGTAACCATTAATAAATAAAGAACTAGGCTGTTTCTCGTTAGTCTGATAAATACTGCGGCATCAAAATGTGTGTCAATTATTCAAACCCTACATTGTCGTTTCAACTATCTCCATCACTGGAATGGTACAAAAGGTTTAGTTCTGTCTAATCATAGAGTATGAATAACAAAACGTTGTACAATAATGACTCAGTCTGCAATTGTAGAACAGCACTGATTGAGTTTCATGACCCCTGTGCTGCTGAAAATCTATTGAACCCCACTGCGTAATCTCAAACCAACAGGACAATCAATGAGAAAGTCTTTTGTCTGACAGAGGTCATGTGAATAGCAATGTAGCCCTGAAGTACAACCAGAGCAACTCATTGTCATATCAAGTCTAACAATGAATACAGTAACTAGAAATTACTATAGAAAATCCCTATTATACTATACAGTTGCATTATAATCAACAATGAATGATGTTATGAGGGATTATGTACCATCTGAAATTCATAATATGTAACAATAGAGGCTTAAAATGTGTTTTATCAAATGTACTACATCAAATATACTACAAGACACAATAGTTTATTGTCAGTACTATAATTCAATCGCACTGTACGACTGTGTATTATATTGCACTGTAGTTAGTCTTTCTTGCGTAAAAGTTCATTCTTGATCTTGGGAATAGTACTTTGACAACATTATCTTAACTCAAGGTGCGCCTACTTTTATCAGCAACTTTCAATGTCACAGTCTTTATCAGCAGATGGAGTTTGCACAGGTCTCCTATTTGCATTAATTATAATGTTTCAGAAAAAAAGTGCTCTGAAGACTGGGTCCTCAAGCTCTAGAAAAAGTAGGGAGTGGACCATGAGTTGCTGGTATATTAATAAATTAAAGGCCCTTTCCACTCAAAAATGCGGTTTTCTTATTGTTTAATGTTTGAGCTTCACTTAGCAGAATGATGTATGTGCAGAGTTTGACACTAGAAGACTGTTTTCACATTCATCCGCTGAAGGGGGAAATTTTCTGCGCTCACCTAAAAGAGTTTAATGTGTGTACATACATACCAGCCACTAGTTTGGAGCCAATCATGATTCAGTATGCAACTTACACAAGTGTGATGTGGAAACTTAAAGCCTCCAGTGCACAAACACTGAATGATGGACTTTTTAGTAAGGTAGGAGACATGTTTTATTCAACTGTTAAACTTTTAAAATAAAAAATAATTGCAAAATGTATTCATATATTCTGGATTTTTCTGTGAGAAAGAAGGAGTAGATGTAATTTTAAGGAAATTAACAAGGTAATTGAACCTTTTTTCAGGAAAAAACATATCAGACACAAATTATTATTCAATATTGTCATAAAACATGTCCAGAGGGGGTCTTTAATAATTAGTCACAAAGTGGGTTTTGAGTTGAGTTTAATACAGAACATGGAGGTGGTGGTGGCAGCTTACTGTAGCTGCTCTAATTAATTTGGTGTTTGTGGGGAGACGATTCTCCCATTGTGGAGAAAAGACTGGCTAGAACAACCAACAAACCTTATCCAGGGAGAGAAGAGCAAAGAGCGGGTGTACTTCCCTTTACAGTCCCGTTACCAGGAGCAGGAGAGGAATGATATAGGAGAACTGGGGGACATTGAAGGCAGTGTGGCTGCAGCAGTATGTAGTAGTAGCTTGAGTATTTCAAGACACCCTATGGATGGATTGAATAACACAGAGTAAATACTAAGGCTTGTTAATGGCTCCCCATGAAGAGGAGGGATCAGATTTGACAGATACTATAGATGGAAAACCTGCTGCATCAGGTTTTGGTTGCGGTGTTGTGGGCTTTGTGCAACATTAACACCTCTTTGCTTTTTCATGCTTCTTCTTGAGCTCTTGTCAATCATGGACAATTTCTTTAGCAATCTCCCTCCAATAATATATTGTTTATGGTTTCATGCTACCCATCTTGAAAAGATTGTGCTGTGTGTTGTAACTGGAAGGTGTAAGTTCAGGTATGAAAATGTTGTTCTGAATGGAGCCCTTTGTTATCATGAACAAAAACTGAAGTTAATTCTTTATTAGCTTTGATTTTTTTTTTATGAAAAAGTATTGTAGTCTTAATAAAAGCCTGTTGAAGCCTATTGAGCTTTAACAAACAAGAAGATTGTTGTGTGAATGTTTCACCCCAGAAGGTGTTGTCAAGTGTGCAGGAAGGAAAGTTCACAATTTTTGTGCTGATGATAACAATTGTGAGGAGGAAGGAAACTGCTCAGATTAAAGAATAAATCATGTCCCCAGTCAAAAAGACATTTTTGTTCTCAGTGGGTTCAATTTCACATCCACATAGCAAAACTGTGCTTGTCAGTGATCAGACTGCAGGCTTTTATTTGGTAATAAAAGCCAAGTGGTTGTATCTGGTGAGATTTCCACAGTACAGACATGCCAAGAGACACTCATCATTAAATCTGGTGAATTTAAGGGGACATATGATGCTTTTCCTTATTTTCAGTCATATATATATAATGTTACAATGTCGGGGGTTCATATTAAATGTGGATGAAGTGTCAAATAATGAGGTAAAGGTATGTAGAAGTAATCACTATGAGCAAAAAGCACCCGCTTCAGATTGCTCTGAATGCCAGCATTTTTTTCTGCTTTCAGCCTGAGCTGACGTCAGCTCGTGACTGATTTCTATATATGGTCATCTGCTCCACACAAAGCACAAGTTCACTGCTCTGCTCCACTAACATTAACATTAGCATTAACATTAGTATTTTTCTATTGTTTTGGGGGTAGTCACGCTGAGCCATGACTGGAGTCGAGCTGGCACACTGTGAGTGTTTTTCCATTACACAGCAGGGCAAAGTAAAATAAGTAGTTTACCTGTTGGAGGTGTGCTGGTTGTCTGCAGCTCTTCGTCAAACATCTTCATAACTGTGTCTGTGTCTGCTTGTGCTATTCCTCCCTGCAACTGACCAAAAAGCTCCAAATATCTCCATATATTGTTGTGTTGCCCGGTTTTAAGCAACGCCAAAGAAGTTATGCTAATTCGGTGAGGAACACATCTCATTTCCTGTAAATTCATCTCCTGTTACTTAGTCATTTAAAAGCTTTCCATTTGCAATAAAGCAGAAAATGTTGGGTTTGCATCAGCAGTAACTTAACACAACTCTGATGTTGCCCGTCACAGGCTTCCGGAAAGCTGACCAATCAGAACAGAGTGGGCTCATTAGTAGGGGGGCCTTAAAGAGACAGGAGCTAAGACTGCCTGTTTGAGACAGAGGCTTAACGGAGGGGCTGCATAAGGGGCCAGTATAAGATAAATAAGGTGTTTTTTGAACTGATTGGACTGAATGAATCATGCAAAGCTGCTCTAGTGGAGTCCCAGAATAAAAATATAGTGCTAGAAAACATAATAGCTCCCCTTTAAATTATTTATAGTGTTTCTTCTGGAAGTAGTCACTCTAGCAATCACAGCAGCATTTTGGAAGAAAACAACATACTGGTTGGTGTAGCTTTAGACTAGAAGTGGGTGATTCTAAATGACATCAATCCTAGATTGTTAAACTCCAAAAAATGTTTGATTTTTTTTATTTCCACAGGTCAGAAAGATTATTATTTCTGCAAAAAAACTGAACAGATTGACACATTTGTGGTCGCCTTTGAAAATATAAAGTAATAAACAGAAGAAGAAAGCTAGTAAACAGTTCCTGATAAACAAACAATAAGAAGGCCATCAGTATTTCCACTCTCCTAGCAAAGTCCATTTTAGATAGGATGTGATGGTAAGTGGTGCGTTAATAATTCAAGGCTATGAATCTTCACATGGCTGCCTGTATGGATTACTGCAGCCCGGTCTCCTACAAATTACATTGATATGCATTTATTCTTCACTAGCGATTTATGTTCAAGGGCAACATTCAGAGCCAAGTGAGGGTCAGCAAAATAAAAAGGGTGGAGGATGAGTAGGTGGATGGGCATGTAAAACATTTAGCCTCAACACTGGCAGCCTGGTTCCATTTCAAACATCTTACTAACAGTGAGAGTTAGGATTTTTAGTATTTAAATTACTATACAATTACTATTACTGTTACAATTTAGTATTTAATTACAAAAAACACAATACTGTGCAGGTGAATGGAATTATGTTTGTGGTGCTCACAGATAAAAACAAAATAAATAGCTCTACAGTCAGAAACAATATCCCCATTACTCAATTCACAGACCTCGTTGTCAACATTGTTAAGGAGGACTATTTCTTTGTAGAAATTAATTGCTGGCCCTAGATGAAAGACGGGGGAGTCACCCAAATCAGGTCCTGCAGGGACACTGAATTTCAGAGTAAACAGACTGGTAATCAAGATATTTTCATCTTGACCAAAGTGGAGGACAGAAGAATGGACTATCATTCTAAGTAGGATTAGCAAATAACAATTATTTTCATTATACATTAATCTAATCACTATTAACTCAAATAATTAATGATTGAAGTTCCCAGGCTGGTGGCAATATTGGGTAGGTGGGTTAAGAAATGCATTATGCCCATCAATGGTTAACGCTGCAGGAACAGCAGCATCACATCAGAGATACCAAGTTACAGCAATGACACTCTATCCTTGTTATAGCAAGTGCTCTAAAACAATGCTATAGAGAAGAACCCACAAGAAGGGCCTGATGCCAAAAACTCTGTATCTCTCTTGCCTCTCCCTCTCACACACACACACACCATTTGACTATTTTTCTCTGTACACATTAGCACGTGCCATTTTTTAACAAAAGCAAAATATGCAAGAATGATGAAATGATAGGCTACATGATAGAATAGAAACTCTATCATGTAGCCCACAGTGTCAGAAAAGGGTCCACCCACAGAACTTGTGGGTCCAGCTAGGGCTGCACTACAAAACATGTTCCAGCTGTAGCGACTGCCAGTTGATACTGCAACTGTTTTTATCAGGCGTTTTGCAACACAATGTGTCCCGAATGAAACAATTTGGCAACCACAGCAAAATAATCATTATAGAAGAGAGGCAGGTGTGTGATGGTCTTTTAAGAGGTCCAAAGGCTTTGGCCTACCTTATTTGAAGAAAAGCTCACATGGACGACCTTTCCAGGATGCAAAAGGTTAATCATCATTGATTGTCATTGAAGTCCGGTGATTTTTGGATGAAGTCTCGCTGAATAGACAGAATAGCCAGTGCCTTCAGCCTATCCTGTCCCATAGTACTTCGGAGAAATTATTTGATCCTCTTAAGTGTACTGAAACACCTCTCTGATTCTGCCGATGTCATGGGAGTTGTGATGGCTATTTGCATTAATTTCAATGTTTCAGAAAATGTGCTCTGAAGATTGTTCTCAGTCACCATCTTCAAAAGTGACATTGCAGACTTTAATGCTGCAAACTCTTGGGGAAACTGGCCTTAAACAGCAGAAACAGTTCAGTGTAAATAAGTTCAAAAGATAGTAAGTGCCAGGCTTTCTCAAAGCAAGCCTTTGACTGCTCTATCTTTATTTCACAGCACAGTTTGGCTACTGACAGATTATCAGACTGCCACATCCTGCTGTAGCAACAGCTGTGTCTGCATCTGGATGTAGCTGGGTGTCATCTGTGGTCAGCTTGTCCTTCAGTTCAGCTATGGAGCAGGAAAAATTCTCCAGGGTCTGTTAGGTTTTTGGAGAGAATCTATGGTTCGTTTTTGAAGAAAGCTCTGTAGAATATAAACATGCATGAGGGCAGAGTGGAAAAAAGATAAAAAGAAAAGAAAGTTCACATCCCCCAGCAATGCGGACAGGCCGCGGGCTTGTTTGATTGACACACTGTCCAAAGACTGATCATTCCAGATTTTTTCAGAACACTGTTTCAAAGTATCTTGATGTTCAAACATGGTGTGGCTTTTAAAGTTCCTCCTTGTTTGTCCTGACACTGGAATCCTCATCCTCAACACTTCATCCAGGACTGCAGTTCTTTTGGGGGACTTGGAGAAAAATGTTGCATAAGCTGAGATGTTGACCAAAAATATTCTGCTGGGTGTAAGAGATGAGCAGGACTGCTGCATGATAAGGTTTAACTGATGGGCATAGTAGTGCACAAAGTGTGTGTAAGGGTGTGGTCAACAAGGTCCAGAAACACGCCCCACTGGAGTGAAGTCAGAGATTCATCGGACCCCTGCAGAGCTAGCTCGTGTATCCCACAACACAGTCCTCAATCTGTGATAGTGAATGCTTGTTTTTCTTTACCAGCTCATTGTGTCTCTGTATAGCGATGAAGTGGTCCACATCAAGTTGACAGGCAATGTTAAATTTACCCAAAATTGATAGCTTTATGCTATTTCCAATGTGACTTGTAACTGCATTCATGTTTCCTAATTTTGTCGGATAAATGTTTCAAATCCACAATTCCTTGTTTGATCAAAGCCATGTCTCCTCCAAAAAGCAAGCATGAGAAACAGAAAAGTGAATTCTTAACTACCTGCCGTTAGCCGGTCCTTTCATTGAAACCACGTAACACAAAACTTACGATTTTGTCATTTGTCCTTTTGTGTTATCTAAACATCATTGGGTCAATGTGTTCCCTGTCTCTTCACTTCCAATTTTTCCTCCAAAGACATCAAAGAAAATGGATGATAAAGTAAATAATCCACCTCATTCATACTAACGCCTGCCATTACCACAGTCGCTCACTTCCCCCTCTCACTCTCACACAAGTAGCACCTCACTGTACGTACCGTTACTCTGTATGTCCACTGTCATTGTTCAAAAGTCAGTAGCCTGTGAGCTGAATGAATTTCGCCCAAATGATCAGCAAATCAAAGGTGTGCCACAATGCCTGTCACTCACTTAACACTACAAAGATGAATGGAAGCTGATGCTACTGTCTTTGGGATGAATAAATAAGCCCATTTAGATATATCCTGTGTTTTTCTTGTGACTGTTTGGTGCTGTTGCTGCACTAGGGTCCACCAAAATTGTTCTAAGGTTTTTTAACAATAATTTTCTCATTTTTAATGTAAAAAATAGGGAGGGCTTAGCCCTGTTAGCCCATTTATACCAGCTGTCCCAGATCAATACAGTGTTGGAGGGATGCTCAACCTCCGCTTCTCACTAGTCTAATCAACCCTGCAGACCCCCTAATAAAGCTTCTCATCAGTGTCATCATTTCTTAGACAGAAAATAGCATTCTGGTATTTTATCGCCTCCAGTCCAACAGTGCCCCAGCACAGTTTAAAATGTCAAGACATTAGGTTGTGACTCTCATTTAATTCCCATTAGGTCACATATTGTATGTAAAGCATTTTGTTAGATATTCATATTGTAGGCATTTTTTTTATGGATGAAACTTGAGCATTTAGAGACTAATGATGTGATGATTATTGTTCTGGATTCAACACAGATTACTGTTGTGACCTTTATTCAAAGTGGCATGAAAAATTGCAAGCACATTTATGCAACAAGGTGCACTTCTGAAAGAGGCTAAAGCTGACTTTACCAGATTTCTGTTATGAAATGTACAAAAACGCAGTCAGAAATTCGATCCCACCTGTGTGTTTGGAGGCTGAAAGATAATGGTGAGGATGTTTCCTGTTTCTCTTTCTCTACAAGTTGGTTTAGGATTGTCTGAAAATGGTCCAGCACTTCTGTGGAGAGGATGGGAAATGTGCTCCCCTTTTCAAACAGCAGAAAGTGTGAACTGATACACATACAATGGAAACTCTATACCAATTGTCTGCACTGATTCAACTCTATGCTCTGGGCAGCAAAAGAGGAAACTCAGCTTTACCTTAAAAGTGGGTCTGTGCTTTGATGTGAAGGGTTTTATTATCGCAAAATACTGAGGAAATGTGAAATGAATGCAGTGGGAAATATTAGAGTGTTTTTTTTTAAAGCCAGTCAGGGTTTCTGGGGGGACAGGAGAGGTGGTGCAGGGAGATGAAAGCTGATAGCTTCACATACACCGAATAGCAGTGAAACCAAAACACCGAGTATGAAATGAAAAAAGGAAATTCCTAAAGCAGCATAGTAAATCACAGGAATATGGTGCAAAAAGTTCCTGAGGTTCCGCTCATCTTGTCAGGAGGCTGAAGAAGTGTAGGTTTCTTTTGCTGATATATTTCTCTTCAAATGTGGCATTTATCATCGACAAGGTGTCACCACATTTTCTGACATGCGTGTAATATCATTGCTCACTACACAGTCATTACTAATTTAACAAAGGAGGTTTTGGTCATATCCATATGCTCATGTTTGCAAACCATTTTTTCATTAGATTTTGAATTATTTTGAGCAAAAATGAAGAAATAATGTCCAAGAGTATCCCTCATTTCTAGGTTGTTTATTTCAAATGTCTCTTTCTAAAGATACTAAACCAGTTTTAGATGTGTTGACTGTGACTTTTGTGAGCCCTTCAGCTGTCCTTCTCCTTGCGGTATCCTGCTGAAAAATCTGTATTCAGAGATAGATGCTTTGCTCCCATGATATCCAGACACCTAGTGGTATTCAAATGTGTGTCAAGGAGCATGATGTTTATCATGGAAATGCTCCCTACTTCATTATATCCCCACCTTCAGTTTACAGTGATAACTCATGGTCCGCCCAGCTTGAAATGAGACCATATCATTCTTTTTTTAAATCCCTCAGTGTCTTGAGCGTGTTCAGTAGTCTGATTGAGTCATAACATCCCATAATATTGTAATAGAAAAGGTCTGGCAACCAGTATGTACTTCTCTTATACATCATGGTGGACTGTGAAATACCTTTCAAGAATGTATTGGTAACTTTATTCCATGATTTAATGATAAAAAATAAAGTGTGGTAGCTCAGTAATAACAAGTTAATAATATGATAATAAATATGGAGAGAATCACCATGTATTATCTTAATAATACTAAGGAACATTTTTAGTAACAGGGTTATAATGGGCAAAAATATCCCAAGGTGATAAATTGGACTACTTGTTTGTTTGTCCTGTGATATAGGGACTGTTTAAGGACTTTAATTTTGCATATGGACTTGTGCAGAGATAAAATGTATTAATTAATTACTCTGTATTTATTAATTGCACAAATGTGAGCATCAGTGTTTACTACATTTTTTGTTAGAAAACATAACTAGGTGTATCCATTGCATTGTAAACCTGTGGCATTTTAATATTTCTGCTTAAATTATTATTTTTGCCCTTCGACGAACCTCGCAGTTTCCAGTCACTATCAGGGGAACCTTCAACTACGCCTGCCACAGCCTCTTACACATCGGTGCTGCACTCTTGCTCGGGCGCGCCCTGTTTGGGAGCAGCATCGGTATCATATCCAAGCTAGCAGCCAAAGCACCAGCACAGTCTTCGTTAGCTGCCTGTTCATCGTCATTCGTATTTTTTCTGCTGTTTCTTAACTTTTTGGCAGTGAAAACAAAATATGCCTTGAGTGTGATTTACTCTTTGTCATTGCAAGCTCACATTAACACTGGCACGGATAACAGATAGCGCCTATGTGGTAGCTTACACATTTAGCAGCATTTCCTGGTGACTTGGCAACTTGTGCTGTGTGACAGCAACACTGTAGGTTACACTCTATTTTTAAATGAAGCAATTTGTATTCAAATGCTGTAAATGCTTTGATTAAAATATATTTTTATTGTGCTACTTTAAAAATGATTAATGACTGATAGTTACTTAAAATAAACCTTACTATTTAGATAAGATACTGTGTAGAAAATTTAATTTTGAGATTTTCAGGGAGTCCCAATTGTCGAATATAGGGCCCTGTGACCCCCTGTATTTCACACACTGACAAGAGCATTATTCGTATTATCAATTGCCCAAGGACCAACCTCTAGCAGTCGTAGGAATTATGATTTTTGTGTGTTGGAGGAAACTGTTTGTGACGTTATTACAGAGCGACATAGTCCACAGAGGCAGGAGGTCACGGTGGACAGGTGATTCAACAAAATGTCAGACTTTAACACAGGAGATTACTGCTTGTTTTCAATTTCCAACCAACAATCAACATTAGTTTCTTTTAAGCATGACTGCAGTCATTCCCTAACCGTAACAAAGTTGTTATTACTGTAACCATGACGACAAACGTTCCTGAACCAACTTTTTTAAAACCAAATCACAATGTTTCCCTAATCTTTACAAAGTAGTTAAGTGTCATACTTGAGGGAATAGACTGACAGTGTATTCTGTTGTTTAATTTGGAGGACATGGTTTTATCTATCCAGTAGTTTTGGTTTTATTTGTCTTTGCGATTTCTTCCTCCACACCAACACAGTGGAGGTGAATAGAATTTAATATGCGCTGCTGACAGTATTGAAGATACAGTACATACAAAACAGCAACATCTATTTCCAGAGTCAGAACCCACTGCAATGGAGGTAAATGGATAATCCACAGATAACACTGACTACACTGTTTTCATGGGGAGAATTTCCTACTGAAGAATAAATCCTTATGAAAACTCAGGTGTGTGGCTATCCATTCACCTCCATTGTCTTGGTGTGGAGGCAAAGATCTTGGCGAGGGATATCTCATAACCTGGACAAATAAACTGCAACATTTATTAGTGTCTGACATAGACACCCCCCACAGCTGGTTAATATTTTATTGGAAAGTCTTTTCTACTGGCTAAATACACTGGGTCTGAGGGAAATACAGAGCTTTGTGAAGGGCAATAGCATTACAGAACAGAACAACACTGAGCATATGGATGAACAGCAGAGAAATCTTTAATGCTGCAGGAATAGTTTGAGATATTTTATAGATGTTTGATCCTTTTTTTTTTTTTTTTTTTTTTTGGCTGTGAAAACTTTGGAATCCATTGAAACTGACACAGCTTCAAGCTGCTGCTGTTGTTAGCGAAGAAAAAAAACACAAACATGTAAGAGCCGCCTTTGAAGCCTGCGGGGGGTGAGCGCTTGAAACTCTAAAGATAGATTTTGGGTGGAGTACTTTAAGGCAGTGAGCCATCCATACACAAACTAGAGGTTGTAAAAAGTTCATGAAATTATTCAGGAGAATCCAAAGATCTAATTGTTAAGCTTAAGTTTGTACTGTATAGCCGCACCGACCATAAAACTGCATTATTATTATGCTTCATATCCTCAAAGATGATGTGAAATAACCATGTGAGTACTCCCATCAAAATCCACTTTAAGCCACTAAATGCTCTGCTTGGTAACTGGCACCGCTGTAGACAGAAAAATCACCAAAGCACTTCCACTCACATTACATTTACATTAAAGGTATTTAACACCTGCTCTTATCCAAAGCAAATTATGATGAGGGCAGCAGTGAAATTAGCTCAGGCTCAGGCTGATCATGCTCCGATAATGGATCTGTCTCTGTCAGAAAAGTTCTGCAAAAAGAAATTAGACAAAGAACAGCTAGATAGTGAGGATCTACAGATTTAGACAGGAGCATATTGGCAGGAGGATGTGGCAGAAAGGGATGATACAAGTGGGAGCAGGGGACGTGAGGTATTTCTTGAGGAGATAAGTTTTAAGTTTACAAGGGAAGGGAGTGGTTGTGTTGTCCTCACTGAGATTGTTCCATAGCTGTGGAGTGAGGGCCTGACTTCTAATAATACAAAGTAGACTCAGACATGGGCTATAAGTGGTGGAGATGAGATTTGTTTAAACCGCAGTGTGGGGGAAGTATGATACCACCATCCCTAAGCGAAACTGTCTATCACTCCTGGACATTTTGTAAACCTAATTGCTGTTTGACATTTTTTTTAACAGCATGGATGTGGAGGGAAGTCTCTTCAATCCAAGATAATGCCACCATCGTGGAATAAAATGTAGTGTAAATGTTTGCTGCAGTGCTGTTGAGCCATGCTTTCCACTTCAGCAGCACACTGGAAACAGACTGTGTGAGTCACAATGCAAATTAGATGGTGGGTTCGATCACTCAAGGAGAGTGCACTATTATGAATATACAACTGTATAAGTCAGTTGTATTTTGAGCCAAATAGCAATGTACTGTCTACAGCCTTCTGTAGCACTGGAGGATTCTGACTTCCATCTTGACAGTAATGACCCATTTCTTGTCATTTATTTGACAGTTGGTGGTTAACAGCAGAGCAGAGGGTAAATCAGCTGCCGAATACGTTGCAGCGGATTTACAAACAAGGTATTATTTGGATAAACTGACCACATATTGGGAATCTGCATGGTTACTTGGTTCTCAACTGAAAAAATGTTAAATCTTAATAAAGTGACATATTAAGTTCAAGAGCAAAAATTACAAGTCTGGCTCAAAATCTCCATACCATGATGTCATCGCCCTCGGATATCTTTGTCAGACCACAAAGCACACTGGGTAAAGTAGGCCCAGCCCTCCTCTCTATGCCAAAACAGTGACAGAAAGTTGAAACTGAAAACCAGTAACACTGAACAAAAACTGACATGTAAAAAATTTAAAAAAAAAAATCACTGAAAAAAGACAAACATGAAGAAAAAAATTTGAAGATTGATGTTGAAAAACACATAATAATGCAAAAAATCTCTAAATAAGATAATGACATTGTCATTTTTTAATGCCCATGTTTTATTTTTCAGTGGAACTTGTTTCAGTGCCAATGCAGTTTTTCCAATAGTGTTTCAATGCCAATGTTTCCTTTTTCAGTTCAGGTTTTGTTTTCAATGCCAAATTTTATTTTCAATGCCGAAATTTAATTGTCGCTGTTCTGGCCCCATAAAAGACCGAGAAGACATTTTCTCTTAAATAATCATCAGTGACGACACACTGACAAGCCATGACCATATCTGCTTGACAACCAGTTTAATGGCCATGGAAAGTGTCCCATCATTACTGTCCCAATCACATCTACAGTTTACGTCTGATGTTTCTAATTCATCTTTGATGACGCTCATCTCCAAACGCTGCACATGTTCTTTGGCAACATGTCTTTTGATGGAAATGACACAGGAAGGATGTGAGCTGTGCTGCTGGGTGCTGATATAACAGCACAGTGTGATCATTTAAATCTTATTCATACTAAAACACCGGGTGTCCTGGACTAATGCTAAGCACAGCACATTTAAGTGGTTTCTGAGCATCCTCCACAGGCTCTGGTAGTGACATCTCCTTTGATGACCCCACACAAATTTGAGCGTGTAAACAGAAGAGCACGTCTTCATTTCTTCTGTGGAGTCTTTGAATTGCTTTGCGATACCATTCAAATTCTTCAGATGCTAATCAGTAACATTGTACGGCTTAATTCATTTCCCTCCAAGATTTAATTCTCATATCGTCACAAGTTTTTGTGACTCAGAAAATCTGATCCTTTTTGATTTATTAATACATTTTTTTAATGACAAAATGAATTAAAATGTTAATCACTCATATGGGAAAATTGAACTGTAAAAGGATGCAGGAACATGTTACATAAATAACCACAGCCATCCATCATTTTAAATGCTTAACATATTGATTAGAAATGTATGGAGGCAAGTATGACAAAGGCAAATTAAGGATGTAAAACCGCAGCAGAAGTACCAGTACAGCTCAGTGGACCAAAATGAAGTTTGAAAGAAATGCAAAATATAAAAACAATAAAATCTTTATACAAATATTTGAATATATAATGACACTGATATATGTTTTCGCTGTCACTTATGGCTGGATAGAAGTATTTCAGTCAAAATAAGTTTGCAAAGATCCCTGCACCAGGATCCTGAGCCTCCCAGAGGTCTTCATTATTTGAGGAGTTAGTGCCACTGGCTTTTGCTCATCAAGGACTAACGCTTGCCCTCTCAGGCACCGGGACCATTCGCATTTTCCACCATGGGAATGCCGCCTCCTCCCTCCTCATAGTCGAGGATTCAGTAGGGTGCAGAGGTGATGAAGAGCACTGCTTGTTGGCCAGCACACGCTTTAAGCAGCCTGGAAATTATGCCATCATGGCCCACTGCACTCGCAGTGGGGAGACTCCTCAGCTGCTCTCCCACCTCAGTGAAAGTAATGTCTGGTGTTTGCATCAGAACTAAAAAAGTTGCAGAAAAGAGGCAAAGCCCCTGAGGTGAAAAAGAGTGAAGGTTCACAGCTCTGTACACAGAAACTAACATTTTTCATGAAGTTGAAATGAAACGTCTCAGTTGTAAAATGTGTTTTTCATGAGATTCGTGATTCCTTGCAGCACAAGGAGTCAGTCTTTAGTAAAACTTTCTAAAATAAACTTCAAACAGTGTTTCCATGCAGCTCAGAAGGCCCAACTCATAGCTAGTATGAGCATCAAGCGTGAGGCCCTTCAGTATGTCACAACAACATCAGTTAAGCCTTTGGTGCAGATGTAACTTCTCATCTTCAAGGCTACAGTATGTGTGTGCATTGTGACTTTTAATTAATGTGAGGCTACAACTGAACATTTGTAACTGAACACTGAGAGGCAAAGCAGGTTCATTGTTAAATTTTTTTTTTTTTCTTGCTCTCTATTTGTGATGTGTAAAACCAGGTGTGGCAGTGTGGCGGCAGTGTTGAGGTCCTGCCTTGTGCTCGCATCGCCCACATCGAGCGCGCTCACAAACCCTACACGGAGGATCTGACGTCTCACGTGCGGCGGAACGCCCTCAGAGTGGCAGAAGTTTGGATGGATGAGTTTAAAAGCCATGTCTACATGGCCTGGAACATTCCCGTGGAGGTGAGTGATGATGATTTTGATCAGTTGGTGAATTGGAGTTCACAGCGTAGGTCTTGTTATGATTCACTAGCAAAATATTTTATTCACGATAATAGTGGTATCACAATACAGGTGATACAAATGATTCATTATTTTTGTTGTTCATATATTAGAAATATGTAAATGTATGTGTTTTTTTACATTAAACAAAAGTCAGGTCAAATCTTCAATGATACAAACTTCAACTGTGTGAAAATTAGGTTTGAAAAATACAACTTGCACTCACAACTTATTTTGAGCGACATTGTTGCATAAACAGCAGCTCCTTTGCATTCACTACTTTTTAAAGTTTATGTTTATGGAATCTTTCCTTTTTTATATAGATTACAGTAGAAGATGCAGAGAGGAAACCAAGAGAAGATTTGCGGTTATATAGCACTAGACCACCAAGATTCCCCCAGCATTTATTATTTTTATCTAGTCTGTATTAATTGAGAGTATTCTGAGCTCTTTTACTGCTCTGGACAGTGTCTTTTTGGAGCAGGAACATAACCTTTGGACACGGAGACAAATAACCTGAGTACAAATCAGTTTATTAAACCAATCCGTTCGTTTTAAGGAATTTTTGTGGTGACAAGACATAAAAAAACAATCCTTAATTTGTGTAGTGTAACTGAAGGGGAAATTATAGCCCTGGAATGACAAAGCAGGAATCCATCATATGCTGTACTTAATTATGAAGTGTTTTCTATGTCACAGTTTTATAGACAGCTGAGATGAAACACTATATGCCAAACTGCATATAGCCTCTTTGACATACGTACATTTGTCCCATTTTTCAACGTAGGATGTCAGCTATTAACTAGCAAAAGGCTGAACTGACAGAAACCAAAACAGTTCAGACTTCAATGTGTGCTGAAAAGGAAGGAAAACCTCAATATTATAAATGAGAATATTACAGTAGACTGTAGCTGTCATTTTATCCATAACATGTCACAAATCAACCAGACAACCAGAAGGAGCTTCAGTCACAATATGTTTATTATTATTATTACTACAATATGTTTGTTTATTTTATATAGTATTTTTAAATGTTACCTGTACACAGGATTTGTCATTGCAGCCCTCCATACAGAGCAGTCATTCAGAAGTCCAAGTCAGATGTGATAAATTGATGCACAAATATGAATACAGAAGATATCAAACGATGCCATTATAAATCTACCAGACCATCAAGCGGCTCCATTCAACCGGCACCTAATCTAAATGTTAGAAGGCAGAGTGTGATCTGTTATCAGCTGCACTCCTCCCATCGCAGATGTTTAGTTGAATCAGGCTCCTGACACCTCCAGAAGCCTCAAAAATGATTTCTTACACTTACAGAATGGCCTAAATTAAATGTGTGCCACAGAATAAATAAATATGATATGATTCGATATAACAGTCTAAACAGAGACATTAACGGTTAGAAACTTCAATATAAAAGGCAACAATGGAATTTTAAACGATGAATTAAAGAAAATAATTTCATTACAGCTGTGACATGGGAGCAATATAAATAATCAAACAAAGTATGCATATAATTACATTTTTCAGCACAAATGCAATCAATTTATTCTTTTTAATCTCTTTATTTGAGGCTTTATTGTATCATTTGAGATGCTGAATAAAGACGTCTACAGTGTCTCTTATTGTACGTAATGTCTCATAGTTTGCAGTATCACAGTACATCTACTTGATACAAAACACGTAGTCTACATAGTCTGCGTTGTGTTTCCACTGTTTTATCAGAGTTGTATTCAGGGGTGTTTAGTAGATTCAAGTTTTTATTTAATCTTGAACTATTCAATAAAATAAAATAAATATTTATACTACGTTGTCTTATGTTAAATGCAGCATCCCTCAAAGGCGAAGTCAAATGTTTGTTCACTGAAGTTTTTTTCTTCTCCTGCATAATCTGTTTGAATATGTAAATCCACGTTATGAATAGATGAACATCTGCAGGCAATTCATTCAGTCAATAATGAGCCGTTTAACAGAGTCTGTACTCAAGAAGCATGAAATTTAGCCCCAGATTTAGCCCCATGAATTAACCACACAGCAAAAATGTCAGTTTTAATTTACCTCAGAGAGTGTAAAAATCAACACTGTCCCCGCGTTCATGTGCGTTCGCGCCCATCTGAGTTCACTTTTAGATGTTTTTGGACAGAGAGCCACGTCAGCAAGATTTGCACCCAATGCAGTTTTCACTCCAGCTTCTGAGTTATTACATAAAGAGAGGCATCAGTGATGTTAGATGAGATACACTGGACAAGTCTGGGCA
This sequence comes from Thunnus thynnus, assembly GCF_963924715.1. Classification (NCBI taxonomy): domain Eukaryota; kingdom Metazoa; phylum Chordata; class Actinopteri; order Scombriformes; family Scombridae; genus Thunnus; species Thunnus thynnus. The sequence goes on along the minus strand of NC_089517.1, from coordinate 19,184,149 downwards.
TATTGTCACAGGAGACTGGCCCTGGGTATGGATGTGTGGAAAATAGACGGTTTTCAAGTCAGAACAGTAAAAATCAAACCCCACAGAGGCTATTCAAATACATAACAAATGGTTGCACAATCCTTCTCAATGGCTGATATCTATCACTTCTCCACAAACCATGGTTAATCAATCTTATGCTTTGTGTGCTTCTGTGTGTTTCTGTGTGTGTGTGTGTGTGTGGTTTTTTGAACCCAGGACCCAGGGATTGATATTGGTGATATCTCTGAAAGGAAGGCTCTGAGGAAAAGGCTGCAGTGTAAAACTTTCCGATGGTATCTGGTCAACATCTACCCCGAGATGAGGATGTACAGCGACACCATCGCATATGGAGTAGTAAGCCCTCTTCCTCCTTATCCCAAATTAAATTCGGTATGCGCAAAAGCCAAAACAAGGCTGAACCATGCCTGAGCAAATCATTTTAATCCCTTGTGTTGAGATCCGGATGGCTGCAGTCAGCAGCACAAACATTTCACCAAGAGGATGTTTGCTGCTGCAACTTTGACTTTTTCCTCCAAAAAAGTCACTGAAAAAGAAAATATGTTGAAGCTTACTTTAAATATAGATTTTTTATATCCTGCTAGAGGGCTTTTATTAGTCAGAGAAGCCAGAAAAACTGACAGCCAACAGGGCATGCTGGCAGTGTTTCTATTTTCCCATTCCCAGTTGTTCCCAAACAGCTTTATTTCCACGGTCCTCCCACCTCGCATCACTGTGATGCATCCTAATACACAGTGACACACCGACCGCACTATTATGGCACAGATTTCTACGTTGTATGGATGATTTGTTCATGTACAAACTGACAAATGGTGGATGGATATAGCGAGGAAATAGTCCAACGTAGTTACATTCATTTCTTTCACTTAGTTGACCTCATTATTCTATATTTGCTATATGCATTTGATGGGCTTGTCAGTCGTGGTGGTTTGAGAAGTCATTAAATGAGAGAAGATCATCACAGAGGTAAACAAACAAGGCCAGACCACACAGCTAAATATTGTCCCCAACAGGTGTCTCCAAGTGTTGCACATTAATATTTTTCACTCTCCCGCACAAGACATGTTTAGACTTGAGTTGTAGCACAGGACCATGTGCTGCCTGTGGATTTACTGATTATCTGATTGAAGTAGACATCTCCTGAGCCAATGGGGAGCTGAATCATCCCTAGCTGTGTTCTTCTGATCTCACATCTTTACCTAATTCGCTCCTCACATAAAACTGCCATTCCTGGAGCTCCCCAAGGTGCAGTTTGTATCTCGCAATCAGGCAGACCTTTTGTCATGACGCGCATGAATAACTCTCTGAGTCTGAGTCATGTTCATCAAGCGTAACGCATTAAATTAGCATTTTTATAAAGCAAAAATCTATTTAAGGAGCTCTGGTGTATGATTCACATTTTTCAGATGTTTCAACCTGCTCAGATCTTCCTCCTTCTGTATTTTCTGTTAATATAATTTAATATTTATATTCTCTTTATGGGAATCCCTGTGAGGATGCCTGGCTGATGTCCGTATTAGATGGTTACTGCCGCTTATAAACATCTTTGTCTTTTCACTTTTACTCAAGCTCACACGGTCTTGTGGATACATTTCATATCAACAGCAAGCACAGCAGCAAGCAGGGCTTAATGTTTGAATAATAGTTTCTTTCACCCATAGTAGAAATAATGCAATACTGAGTTGAAGAGAGCAGGTGGCAAATGCCGTATCCTCACTGTGTTTTGGCAGTAGCTTATTTTATCTGTGGACACCACACATGATCATGAATTGTCTGTTACCATCATTCATAGTCCATAAAACTTCAAATATGCTGCACAACTCCTCTCCTGTACACCACGCTTTATTTATCTCAACAAACATATATGTGGTTTGAGGATGTTTCTGGTTTCCTTACAAAATATACCGTCCATTGATCCGTCATGTGACGTACTATATAGATCACCATTCTAAGTACACAAAACATAACTTACTTTCTTTACAAAATGCTATATTTACTCTTGTAAGGGAAATCTATAAGTAAATATAAATCACCATAAATAAGAAACATACTATAACTGTTTTTAGTTATAGAGTATTAGAGTATTCTTTGGCAAAAACAATCTTTTATCTTAACCTACCGATGGGTAAAAAGGTTGAATATTTTTCAAAACTTCCATTTCTTGATACTGTCATGACCTGGTTCAAGTGGCCACAACAAAAGGGAGAGACACCAAGAAAAAGATTCAACAAAAGATATTTATTTAAGCAAATTAAACCAAATTAAACAGATAACTGAATATTTACAATATGAGGCGTGGAAGTGGATCAATGGTGTATGTGATGCATGGGTGGTGAGTGTGTGTGTGTGTGTGTGCTGAAAGGTGCATGAAAGCAAAGTAAATAACTGAACCCACATAACCAAATCAAAAGGGAGAGGAGCAAAGCCGCAACAGCAGAGTAGAGAGTCAGTCAGAGAGAGAGCTGTGCTGCAGCCAGGACTAATGCTGCATTTCATTTACCTCAGAAGTCAGAGCTGGGAATGACGTTACACCCGAGGTGACCGCGTTCCAGTACAATAAGTCGGAAAACCATTAAAAAAAAAATAAAAAAAAAACCATAGCAAATATTGCCATTGTTAACAATACCAGTTGATAACAACATATTACGTGGTATTTTGTACATACAAACACTGTAGTTACATGTCCACACATAGAAGTTGGACAGCACTGAGTGTATGACTGATTTAATGAGACACAAATAAGACAGAAGTGCTAATAAACTGTTTATTACTACAGCTTTCACACTGTTGATGCGTGGAGCAGCCATCTTGTATTTTGAGGTTGGGGTTGGTGAGGTTCTTCCGACTTTACGAGTGGGAAATCCGACTTCAGGCGGTGTTCCAGTTGAAATTTACAAATGGGAACTCTGAAATTCCGACTTCCCAGTTCAAATGGAACGCACCATTAAATACCCTGGGAACACACTGGGGCCCTCAGGTGTTCCAGGTTAGCCAACGAACACCTGCAGAGAGCAGACAGACAGGAGACTCACACAGCAACCGCAAGATGACAGGGGTCATCACAATATTTTCAGATAACAAACAAATTTCGAAGTCGATCTAAAGGATTAGTTTGACATTTCGGGAAACACACCTTTCGGTGGAGAGTTACATAAGACAATTGATGCATCTCTCATATCTGTCTGATAAAAATTAAGCTACAGCCAGCAGCTAGTTAGCTTAGCTCAGCACAAAGACTAAAAAACAGGGGGAAGCAGCTAGCCTGGCTCTGTCCGAAGGTAACAAAATCTGTCTATCAGCACCTTTTAAAGCTTATTAATTGGCACAGTATAGCTTGTTTATTTAATCCATAAAAAAATTAAGTGTTAAAATGACAAATCGCAGATTTACAGAGGGTTATGTGTCGGACAATTTCTTGGCTTCTCGTGGTGTCTCCACTGGTTGCCTGGCAACTGCTCCGAGCCAAGAGATAGTCCAGGACATAATCCCCCGTAATACCAGGAATTGTCATTTTTACACGGTTTTGTATGGATGACTTTTTAAATACTGAGCTTTAGAGGTGCTTGTAGTAGATTTTGTTAAGGAATACATATGAGAGTGGTATCAATCTTCTCCTCTAACTCTGCTAGAAAGCAAATAAGTGTATTTCCTAAAATGTCAACGACACATCCATCCCTTCACAAAATTTCCAATTTTTCTTAAAAGAAATCCTGTTCTGTGGCTCTGTGAGAACAAATGTGATCCAGTATTCATTTTTCTTTATGTCTTCATCATTACATTTGGTTAGGTGAGTAAAGTGTGGTGAACTGGAGAAGAGTTGTGCAACATGTTTTAATTTTAATGAACTTGCATTGAAGCTCACACCGACTAAATTCTTCATAGTAAAATATATACCCGATGGGGTCACAGGGTATCAAAAATTCATGTTAACAACTTCAGTCTGACTCACACTTTTACCTGATTAGGGTGAATATCTTCGTTAGTCTGGGCCTGTAAACACTGTCATATTATTGACATAATTGTAGGAATAACACTACACTTGAAATTAGTATTATGCACTCGTAACGTTGATAGGGGCACCACCTCCATTAAGTAATTAACTAATTAGGAGGTAAAATAATTAAATCGAATTAATCAGTCTTATACCTGAAAGTCATGAACTCTGAATACAGGGACCCTCATCCTCTGATATAAAGGACTACAAATACAACAACTTGGTGATTAATCAAGATATTTATTATGAACTACTTAAGGAGTAGGGATAAATAGGGAAACACTAAGCATAATTACATATATACAATTAAAATAAGTGAGTGAATGGATGCATGAATGAATGGGTAAATTAAATTAACAAGTTATTGCCGACAGGATGAATGAATTAATGAATGAATGTTATCAAAAACAAGACAAAAACACAATGAGGGGCAATTAACTCTAAGTAAAGCTCTTTGCATCAACTCAGAGACAGAAGCATGGTAGATAGTTTTCCTACTGTTTCCGTGGTGATGAAGGGCTAATGATGAAGAACTTCCTAGACAGCACTGAGCAAGGCGAAGCAGACTTGGAGATCCTCAGTTCGCCAGAGTGACAGTCAGATGAAAAAGCTGCTGCAGGTTCAGTGAAGCACTTTGGTTCACTGCTTCTCAGGAGGATGAATCCAGTCTCAGACTAGCTGAGGCCATGTAGCGGACATACACAGCAGGGAGGTGTCCCAGTCTCTGTGCATTCAGTAGCAGACTGCTGAGTTGGATGCATGGAGCTCCACTCAGCAAAGCAGAGTGGAGCTAGACTAATCAGAAGAGTCCTTGGGAAAGTCTTTAAAAGTTTAACTACACGATAAAAATAGGAGATTACAAAAATAATATATATTCAAATGCAAATGGGTGTGACTTGGCTTGTGACTGAGGCATCTTTGCAGTCTTTTGCTTCTTAGTTGAGTCTCTTTCTGGAGCTTTCAGCTCTCAGCTGTAGGAAAAAAGAAGAGAAAGCCCAAAATGCATGGACAGCTATCACAGCTGATAAGGCTGAGAGAGAACAGAAGAAGTAGCAGAAGTCAGCAAGCCAGGAAAAAAAGCAGAAGAGCAACAGCCGCCTGACTAAGAGTTATAAACGTTTTTACAGTCTAGGAGGCGTATTTTGAGAGAAAGAGGATCCTTGGCACTCGTTTTAGGGACCACATTGATTACTAATTAATTCTTTTTTGTGGAGAGAAAACTGACCCTCAAATAAATGGGAATTATTTTATTCTTATAGAATATTTGAAGACTATACATGCTTGCAAATTGAATACTCACTCATTCTGTCGTCAGTGTTGACACTGATCATGGGAACAAGTGAGAAGCACTTAAAAATTTTAATATTGATTAACCAAATAAAATACAGAATAAAATTAATAAATCTTATTTTCCTAATCTGTAATTAAATCTATTAAGAAAGCATTATCCAAGCAATAGAACCACAGCTAAATGGTACATTTACACATAAAACACTTATATCCGATAAATCAAATGCAATAATATGTGTGACTTATAATTAATTAATGTTGAAGCAGAGTTTGAATCTCCATAATAAACTGACTAAATTGTTCTAAACACATCAACAATTAAAATCGGTTAGATATGTCCAGATACATATTTTTTAGTGGCATTTCTGACCAATTCAGACACTTAATGTGCATAAAAGAAAAAGAGAGGAGGAGAGGGACACTCAGAGAGGAATGTGGGCTTCCCTCAAATTTACGATTTAAGAGAAGTGAGTGAGTGGGGAATAGTTCATCCAGGTTGGAGCAGTCTGTTTGTATCTGAAAAGAGAAACAAAGTCGTTCATTTCCCAAACTGTTTTGTTCATTTTCTCTCGTGGCTGGTTTGAAAGAAGGTTGGGTTTTTAGTTCTGTCCAATGTTTACTTGACATCCTTATGCCTTTAGGTCAGAGGTCATTGGGTCTGTGCACGTACACAGAAAGACTGTTTGGCCAAAAGGAATCATAATGTTTTTGAAAGAATTAAACTTTTCTTCTGTTCCTGAGTTCATTATCCTACATAATACGCATCTTTTGTGTCTTTGTGCATGTTTGTGACCGTGTGTGTTTTTCTTTTTCTGTCAGCTGAAAAACTCTCTGAAGAATGATCTGTGTCTGGACCAGGGGCCTGACAATGACAACGTCCCCATCCTGTATCTCTGTCACGGGATGACGCCTCAGGTTAGAGCACCCTTAAGCCCCCTCTCTCTCTCTCTCTCTCTCTCTGCACCACTGTTTCATGCGGTGTGTGTCATATAGTGAGATTTAATATATCACCTCCATATTTTATCTTCATTTTGGGTTTTTCTTATTCAATAAAACCTGTTCGATCGTGAAGAAAAATAAATCACCTTTCCTGTGCTTTCAGATTGGATCAAACTCAGTAACTTTACCTCATAAAACAGGATCAGCTTTTCTATTTTTCCCTTTACTGCAACAGTCCTCTGTGTTTTTAAATACGTCTCCATTTTTCATACACCGTCATTTAGAGATAACTTGTCCCAACTGAATCCAGCTCAGAAAAAAATGCAACATTATTGATGAAACTATGTAAAATGTTATATTGTGATTAAGTTAGACTGCACCAGGTTTCTACAAAAGCTGAAATGAAAACTTGTTTCTGTGTCCAGCTTTCTTCAGTTTAATGTCACGCTTAAAAATTTTTTTACTTTCTTATTATCTCATTCACACAGACATTTAAAAGAGAAAAAATTTAACAGCTTGCTCTACTTTTTTGTGTCACATTCATCAGTCATTTCAGTAATGCTCTTTAAAGTGTACCTTTGGACTACTTGTTCAGATAATATCTCAGCACAAATAACAGGAAGTTTAAATGCCCTCAAATGTTAGCACAGCTTGATTATCATTTATTTTCTCCGGCCTCATCCAGCTCCTATCGATCCCGTCATCCTATTACGTCTGAGCAGATTGTTTTCAGAGATTGTTTAACCTTGCTGTGACAGTCGTAAACTTGTCTTATAGAGTGAAGCTTGATCTCACATTATCCTTCTCAAGTCAAATGAATCTATTGAACATGTTTCACACTCATTACCCCAGTATTGATATTTATACCACCGAGCAAATTAAAACTGATGTAGGAGAATGTTTTAATAAGAAATCTTGTGGTTTCCTTAATAAATTCAACAGAAATCATTTCACAATGTGTACAGCCTTTTCTCAGACCCAAATAACTTTAAAACTTGCAAATTATTAATTGTTATATGCTATAAATCTTCCATAAATCCAGGCACGACAAACAAAGGATTGAGAGTAGCGCCACATTTCTAATAAGATTACGGATCTCCTCGGCAAGACAAATCTAGTTTGCTCTATTTTTATGTTTCAGCGTTACATCATCGAGTGGAATTAGTCCCTGCTTTGCCTGTATGATTATACACACACATAAACAATTACAAATATTTGCTGTAATCAGTCAAAATGTGTCATAGTAAATGGCAACTTCTTTTCACTGATGCTTGCTTTTGGAGAGTTAGTTTGAATGCAGTACATCAACGTGCTAAAAGAAAATTGCACAGGCACACATGAAAGGACAAAGCTTACAATCCGACACACGGCTGACATTACAAGAGCGTGTTGTCAGCAAACATACAGTACAGCAGCACTTCAGCACAAGCAGGAGTAAAACATACCGACATAAACACTGCAACAATGGAAACCATAGTCACATACAGCCTGGCAGCCTGCGCCGCTCCAAAAAAAATGAGCAGCACTGACAAAATAAAAAATCACACTCATCAGACTGTTTAGCATCTTGTGTGAAGGAGGCAGTTTGGGCGTTATCAGACAAATAAGATTAGAGTAAGAGAAGGATAAGAGTAAAAGTAAGACAGGCAGCAGAATAACCAAACATGGACCTGATATTTGTTCAATGAAAGAAAATATCTTGGGGTGATTTGACAGCTGATGGGGTTTGCTGAATGAGAGACAATCCTTCTCCAGCTCCTGAAATGTATAGAGTCCCTGTTAAATCCTTTCCCTTCTACTCAATTTTACTCTGATATAAATCTAACTCCCATGTCTTCTTCTTGTATCTCCAACAGTTCTACAAATGTAATCCTCCCTTTTACTTTTGTTGTTAGTTTGTTTAAAACTGCATATTTCATCAATTTCCCATCCTATTTCTATTTTTAACATCATGTACATCACTTGATTTATCACTCTGTATGAACTGCATCAAACTAAGACCACTGTTCTACCAATAAACTCTGAGAACTGCTGTAGATATAATCGACAAACTCACTCTCTCATCCTCAAACCGCTGAGCCTTTTCCTTTTTGCATACAGAATGGGCCTTTCCTGCTTTATTCCTACAAATTTTCAGTTTCAATCAGCTAAATATGGGCAAACAACTGCCCTTGAAAAAATAATTAGGAGGGATTCGATCAGAGACAATTATTTGGGTTTTCTCCCCAATCCTGAGTTAATAATTAGCTTCTTTTGTGTGTCCTGCCATGTCTTTCTTTGTCCTTCATTCAGTCAGTAAGCATACCTAGTGTATGTAAATCAACTTCATATATGTCTCTTTTCCACCCAAAGACAACCCAGGAGCAAGCCACATATATTTATAACCTGTATGACCATATGCAGCTCTGGTAGGGCCATTATCTAAATGTCAACCACTGCAATCTGAATGCACAGTGCAGTCACCACGTTCACCGCAGGATGTGTTGTTCTCACAGAATGTGTACTACACCAGTACTCAGCAGCTCCACATCGGGCTGCTCAGTCCCACCGTTGACGACGATGACAACAAGTGCCTGGTGGATGTGAACAGCAGACCACGCCTCATCGAGTGCAGCTATGCCGCAGACAAACGCATGAAGCTCCACTGGCTCTTCACTCAGGTGAAAACACAGGACACAGCTCATAACATACACATCACATGGTCAGGGGGAGCTATAGGTCAAAAAAACACAAAGTCAATACTAAGTTCTTAGTTTATATTCAGCTTCAGTTCAGGTAATTTATTTAATGTGACAGGAAAGCCAACTGTGGAGGTGGCTGTAAATCATGCAAGTGGTTTAATTTACTGTTTGACTGGAGTTCCCCACAATCCTGCATCTCATTTAAACATGAAGACTCATTGAAACTTAATGATTGTCTTTCTTCATTAGCGGCTGTATGCCTGCAAACTATTTTGCCAGAACAAGCAGCAACCTCACAAAATGCCCCATGACAGTGGGTGGATTGGATTCCCTGCATGCTTTGATTTGAGCTCAAAATACCTCATATTGTTGTCTGCTATGCTGTCATTTCAGAGTTAATTATACATTTTTGTTCCTCTTTTATCGAAATATGTGTAAAATTTTAAATATGCTTTGTGTTAGAGGCTTGTTATAACAAGTGCAATATTCTTTCAACCATGTTAAACAGGTGACTCCCTCTACGGTGTGTCAATGTGGCTTTTACAGCGTAATGGGCACCAAGTGTGAGAAGGTTTCATATGCTTGAACTCATATGTCACATATCCTCACCCTGAACTCTAAGTGGTTATTTTAGTTAACGTTGTATAATTTAGTAAGTAAGATAGAGACATATCAGCAAGGCTGGAGCATATCATGTCTCTGAAATATGGCATCAATTATTTACAGTTTTGACTGCACATGTGCCAAGTGTCAAGCTTAGGCAGATATAGTGTAGATTACCTTGATGCAGCTGTGACAACTTTGGAGAGCACAACAGTGTACAAATTAGAGATATGGATCTTTTTTTTATCTTAATTCAAATGTTGCACCTTTCTGCACAAAGCCTGATTAACTGAAGATATCCTTTATCTCTACCCAGTGATTTATAAAACATTTGCTTGACTTCCTTCAGCTACTGAAACGGCCTCTCATTAACCACAAAAAAGTGATTCTGATAAGATTTGATTTGTGGAAGAAATTAAATATGTGCTCGCATGTACAGCTTAGTCAAGTGTCTTGGCAGGTGTTAGAAAGGCCGTCAAGAGATTCCTGATTGGAAAAGCAAACATGCTCAGTGGGTGGGACTGTATATTTTGGTTTGCTTATGTGTTTTGTGGGTACGTGTGGGGGATTTTTTTGTAACAAATACCTATTGTTCTGTACTGTATGCTCACATACACATTTATCAGCCAACAGCTGGAGGACCAAGACGCTATCAGAATTTGTAAAATTCAAAGCTGTTTTTATCAGTACAAGTTCCAGATTTGAAGGGATTGTGGGTTTTACTGGTTACAACCCTAATCTCAGATTTGTTCAGCAGTTCATAAAGGTCTGGTGTTGTTCTGATCGACAGCTGTTTCTCCAGGTTGAAGAGACAATCAGAGATCAATCAGAGCTTTGTTGGCAGGATAAGAATGGGGATGTTGTCGTCTTCTACCAGAGCCAGAAAATAGCTATATCCATGAGAAATAGTGACAGAAAAATGACTACATGGTGGCAAGTATAGATGAGCTGTACAAGTTGTTATAAGTGGACTAACAAATTTATAACATTACAACAAAAAAAAAACATGAGCATCTCCAAGCAACCACTACTGCAGCTACCATTTCAACTGAAAATGACACTGGCAGGACAGATACATCAATCGCTGCTGATTGGTTAGGGCAAAACAAAATAGAATAAACCCCAAAATAAAAACGCCTAATGATGTCAGGCTGTCACTGCAACAAAATGGCAATTCAGTCTGAAAATTAGGCTACTCTGCCAAGTTTGTCACATAACGTGGAGCTGCTCTGTCCTCTGAATGAAATAACCATTTGGCACAGCATTTGGGATTCTGCAGTCAACACCTAGACTGTAATGTCATTCTGAATTTGAAATATATTGTAGCGTCCTTCAGTAAGACAATGACGGGATAACACCTGGTTCACAAACAATTTATTTACCTTCAGTACGCAGGCTGCTGTGTCAGTCAGTTACATATCAATAAAAAGAGCATCCTGGTGACACAAAAAAGGCAATCTTATTTTTTATTTTTTTATACAGGTTTCCTACCTGAAAATTAACATAAAATATTTGTTGTATGGCCTCCCTCAGCCGATAGAGCTGCTCAGTTGTGATGGGGATGGTTTAGAATATAGAAATGTCATCATTTCAGTTGTTCACTCGTTCACAGTTCAGATGAAAGTTGGTGTACCCAGAGTTTGGATTAAAAAAACACAGTATCTTACACAGATCTGGCTTTATAATACACTTTAATTTTTAAACACTTTAATTGCTCCACACACTGACCTTATGAATTGGCTCAAGACATCCCTACATACTGGTCCATAAATGCCCACTTCCATATAAATCTGTTCTAAAAAATGTCTGTTTGACCTCCGACAGACTAGACGTATCTGGAAATACAAAAAGAATAATTTGGGCCACATTCTATACAGCCTGTCTAATTCTTCAGTCTTTTTCTTCCCACTGCCCTCTGTATGGCTCTTATTGGAAAGAGCTCTCTCCTCACTGTTAAAGGCCTCGTCTTCAGTCACTTGCCCTTTGTCAGTGCTGACACTGTAATGAGAAAATCCTGCCTCATTTCATCAGGACATGCTGAAATATTTTCACTGTGCTGATGTGCTCACTCTTTTCAGATTCTGGTGACAGCTGTCATATTAATGTTTGCAAATGGTTGGACTTTACTACCTTTTGCGCTAAAAGGTTTTGTTCTTCCTCCAGGCTCCACATTCCTCATCCCCTCATAATTTAAATATTTCTTGTCTTTTAAGTAATTGACTTTAAACTATATTGAAATGGCTCTGAAACTTGAATTGAGGTCTTCGTGACCTTTATGACTTTGTTTCAAGCTCTCTTCCACCTCAACACTAGATCTTTTGTCTCCGATCTGTCTGTCATATTTCTGTGTCTTGTTTTCCTCTTTTGAACAGTGGTGTTGGCTGGACTGTTAACCATCAGGGGCTGAGTCCAGATTCTTCTCCATCAAAGAACTTTTAGAAACGTACTTCTACATAGACTTTTTCTTACATGGGAGCGCTACAAATTGTTTAAAAAAGGTGAAAATTGGAGAAACAAGGGAGGGTTTAGATTTGATTTACCATATAATCTGCCACTTGAATGTCTCAAACCAAAATGAGCGTCATATCAGACACCTGCTACCATTAGTACTATGCCTACATGATGGAAAATCCTCAAAACCCATAATACAATGGCAATTTCACGAATGAGGGTTGAAAACGGCTAACTACTCAAAGTGACTGAGTAAACTTAATTATTTCATAATTTTAACCATAATTTCGTTGCAAAACTTGCCCCAGGTGTTATTGCTGTTTGTAGGACTACCAGACCGATAAAATATAACATTTTTTGGCTAAGACAAGACTAGGCTAGTTAGTGTCACTAACCAAGGGGAGGCACATCTAAGCTATCATTGCTAACGGTTTAGCTGGCTACAGTGCAATGCAAAGTATATTAGCTGTATGTAACTTATGCTCTGCTCATTTCATAAAAACAAAGTCTAAATGTCTCTCAATTAACTCATAGAGACATTTACACACCTTGTTTTCCTGGCTCAGCATTAGAGGATGTTTGTGCCACTGCTTCAGCTTCAACCCCTTTACCAGTAAAAAATCTTCATATATCCCTTTGTTCCTCACACTGACTGACTGTGTGAGCTAGCGTTTGTCATAGTGACCCCATCAAATGAAGAACTGACAGAAACCTGCCAGCCAATAATCACGAGTATTTCCTATAAACCCTCTCTGATTGGTCTCTGTTCTGTTCACTTGAAGACACAAAATTACAACACCGCTGTCGTCTTTAGTGACAGCCTGCTCAAAGTAAAGAATTATTCGAGGCTAAAGAAAAAATCTTTGTTCAAAATCCCAGGCCAAGTGACACCCATGCTTTTGAGTCAATCTTTTCATCCAGTATATTCGCTCAAAATCTTTGCCCTGCTAGGAACAAAAGTGAATGATTTCTCTGGCAATAGCGTTGTTGTGCCTTGAAACCATGTTGATGTTATCTGGTGGGCGCAATGTAGATGGTAGTGTGAATCAGCCAAAACACCCAGAGCTTATGGCGCATCAGCAGCTCACATCCATATCCATTCACAGCAGTGTGGGTTTAAAGGAAGCAAGTTATATTGTGCACACAAATTGTTCTTCTGAAGCGCAGCACAATTTTAACCGGCCTGCTTTTATCTTTTCAGGGAGGATCCATTCAGAACAGGAAATCAAAGAGATGCCTAGAGCTGGTAGCAAGCAGTGACAATGAGTTCGGCTACCAACTGGCTCTGCAGAAATGCACCGGACAGAAATGGTTCATCACAAACGTGCTGTTTAGCAGTTCCTTATGATTGTCTGCTGAAAGGAGCACTGGAGCGAATAGCACACCGGACTTGATGGAGTTGCTTCTTTTGTGTGCACATGTGTATGCGCGTGTGTGTGCGTAGAGTGTGTCTGTGTGTGTAAGAATACAATACAGGAGTCAGAGAGGATGAGCGATGCATGGTTGAACATGTTCATTTTGAGCACCACAGTGTACTCTGATGAGCAGTCGACATCACATCGTAAATGTTAAACATTTTATTTTGCCTACAGGATCAGCCATAGTTGGCGGATATTTTGCATTGCCAGATTTGCCAAGGTAGTATATTTAGTATATTTTGTGGTAAATACAGTACAGTCAGATTTTCGTTGACTTAAAAGATGTAATGGGTCCAATATGTTTTTCTACTTTGTTCATAATTGCTACTGTGTAGCATGCTTTCTGAACCTGTCCCTGCTATAATTATTTAATTTAGTGTCTCAGGTTTGTAGGTTTATTATGCGATTCAGCTGTACAGTTGTGGGAAAATGTTGGAATAAATCTGAAAATTATAGATTATTTTCTAAATGTACATATCCCAAATATTTGTAATATATAACAGTAAAATAACTGATGTAAACTATTGATTGCAAGTGTCCTTTTTCATGTGTTATTTAAGGCACAATCTGTGATTCAAATCTTAACAAAAGAGTCGCCTCATCATTGAAATTGCAGGACTGGAAGAACATCTTCACCAATTTGACAACACATATGCAGCATAATAAAACATTCTGCATATAAAAAACTCCACCAAAAACAGAAACACATTTAAAAATTCAGACAGCACAGCCAAAAACAAACAAATACAGAAACGCTGCAGGTTTCACAGCACAGAGTAAAATTAAAAATAAAATTGATAAACACAACTGGGCAATCAAGTTGTAGCTATGATTTGTGGCTCATGGAGTTAACTTGTGATGAAGGCTGTTAGCCAGGACATCATACTGTACGCAATAGAAGTCTGCAATAATATATGAATAATGAAATCAGAATGTTTTAACAAAATAATCTTAATTTTAAAATTGTGTTAGTTAAAGGGGCTGATTTTACACACCAAAGTATGTTTACAGGTTTTGGGGTACACTACTGCATATGTGAAAAAAGGTGTATAAAGCTTTCTGTGGCTCCAGGGGGAACTGTGTGCTGTCTAGCCTCAATTTATGTCACTTGAGGCAACATTAGTAAGGGTCTGAAGACTTCAAACTTTAATAATGAAAAAAATCTGGAGGTGGGGTTAGAAAGAGGTGAGGTTACCAGACCTCTGTAGCTTCTTATCTGTAGTTGGTCCTTATCGCTAGTGGCTATGTTAGAAACTACTAGCATAACACATGCAAGTCGAGTGAATCAAATCAGAGTTACATTGTGGGTAAGGTAGGTGCCAGGTTTTGACAAGGAAGAGGAATGCATGGAGTTTTTAAAAAGATATCTGGTTCTGTTCACCTTTTTTTTTTTAAGCTATCCATTTTGAGTCCGACAAACGTACAGAAGTGCAAAAACTTGTGGAGTACCCCTTTAAGTACATGTTTCTTTATTTGTGTTTTTTTTCTTATGCTGCATGTGTTGTGTCAAATTGGTTTGTCAAATGTTTTCCCCATTTGTATGTTTTCTTTTGCCGCAGTGTGTTGCACTCTGAAGGCCACCGCAGATTTGACCTTTACAAAGGAACCTTGTATTGAACAATGTAAACAGATGCACACACACGGCATTCAGAAAGCAAAGAGTCATGGAAGTGATGTAGTCAGTTTGTAATGACAAATGCAGTGGCAGAAGCTGAGAAACAGGACTGCTCTCTGATATGTCTGTTGTGTGCACCTGGGGAGGAGACAAGTGGCACAGTCTGTTTTCAACACGCCAGTCCTCATTACCATCCACATTCAAGCAGAGCTCGGCAAACCATGGCATTAAATATACATGGAAACCCACTTTCATCAAAGGGACCTCCCTCACTAACACATCTTAATATATGCAATAAGAGTGCCTCTGTATGCACAAACTTTTGAATGAGAGAAATTCAACAAAACCATATTCCCATGCTCATCACTTACATCCTCTTCTAGTTGACCTCTTATCCCAATTCCCTGCTGGTATACTTTCCAAATCATATTCTCAGCTTTAAAATTACATAGAGACTCTGTGTATGTACATTTGCTCAATATTTTATTATCATACATACATTTATCACCCTTGTTGATTTAGCACAAAATCTTGTGCCACAAAATGACTTGAGGAGTTTTTTTTAGGTTGGCACCGAGTGCACTGCGGAGAATTTAATTCCCTGTAAATCTGGAGTAGAAGACACATCCAACTGTACCCCACAGTGATGGAGCTGTGGAGCTGCCTCTGTCTGAGCATGACTCACATACCATATCTCAGAAAAGTGCTGGCCTGATTTTGATAACATGTCTGTCTTCCCTTTGAGATCAAACATTTGCAAAATTACAGTCATTTGAGTTGCTGTGGGAATTAAATGCCGACTTTTAACAGGTACATCTCCTGCCTTTCTGGAGCAACTGTCATGAAAATTGTATTCATATGAGCAATTTGTCACAGGAGACAGGTTTTTAATGGAAACTGTTTCTTCAATTAACTTTCCAGAAATATACTGATCTGATTTCGCTTTGTGTATAATGGAAATTTGAAATAACTACTTGGACTAAAAGGGCACCGTATTACTTGTGGGAAAAATGATGTTTTCTGTTGATTAAAATGACTCCCTGTGTGAAAACATGTGCAGGAAAAATGTTACGCATTGATTCTCAACAGGTTTGTGGTTGTCCTTTTCATTATTATTGTTACTTAGCTACACTAGGTGCAGTCCATCAGTGGGACTTTATGTTTTAGTCTAAACATGCTGTTGACACATTTAGTTTAAGTGTAGGATAGTTGTATGTACCTCAGGCAAAGCTTTAGATTACAGTACACAGATTACACTGTAATTATTTAGGATATTTGGGATAATAAAAAAAAACACTCATACCTGTAGGAAAAATATGTAAGTACAGAGGAAGAAGACAAGATGTTGATTAATAAAAGGTTAAGAACTGTGTACATATTTCACTATTATGTGTAAAAGTATTTTTTATTACTTAGTACTGATTCAGTAATTACAGGGTATTGTAACTGGGGAATAAGACAGGAAAATGGTAAATCAGGATAATGGTGCAGATATATTATTGTGATTTACTTCAAAATTATGACTTGATTTTAAACTGTTCAACTCAGGGAAATTACATAGTAAAAAGTTTTTTTACAAAGTAATTCATTCATATGTTGTACAAAACACTTTGCCTTAGTCTGGGATGAAGTGTTTACCTTTACAGCTATAGCCTTAAAATAGTTATGTGTATGTTCTTAAAGGATATGGCTGTTAGGTGGACCCACATGCAGGAGACCGCAGGCAGAGCGAGGCTGAAGAATAATGTCTTTATTATAGGCTCCTGCAGGCAAAAAACAAAGCTGGCTGATCAAAGAAAATAGAATACAGAAGAAGACTGAACAAACAGAACAGAGGAGCCAAAAAACCTGAACTGAAAACCAGGACTTAAGTAGAAACTAAACCGACAAGGGGATGAGGTGCAGGTGGAACAGGAGAACAGGAAAAGAGCTGATTGGCTGAGGAGGAGCAGGGCAGGGCTGATGAGGCTGATACAGAGCAGGTGTGTAGATGAGCAAAGGAAGGAAACACAGAGCAAACAGAAAACCAAAAACCCAGAAAACACAATAAGTAGGTTCAAGAAAGCCTTAAATGCCTGAAGGCCAAATGCAAACAAAAAAACACACTGCTACAGAGCTAGGAGAGCTGCAAGATAATCTTAGAGACATGTAACTCAGCGTCCAAAACACAGATCTGTTCCATTATCCAAAAAGTGATGCATAACTACTTGGAATGTGAATTGCTTGAAAGCACTAAACCTGACAGCTCAGTGAAACCAGCCTGAAACACATTCACAAAACAATCTGGTAACTTAACAAACACTCTCATACAAAACCAGGTGAAAGTAATTCAGCTTTCACTACTGTTTGCTCTTCCAATAGCACATGTATTATGAACTAGGCAGTTAAATGACTGGACAAAGGTTCACTGCGACGAGCAACAGTATCTCAAGTGGTCCTTAAATATAATCTGGAATTTATCTGTCCCTCTCCCATTCAGTCCAGTTCAACAAACAGGGAAAAAGTCAAAGGGCATCTGGTGGACTGGTAGAGGGACATAGAAGAACAAGACTAGGACAGAACCATAACAATGGCTGATGATTTCTATATTTTTCTTATCGTCAACAAACACCGTTGCACTAGCTGACATGTTACTTTGCCTCAAAGATTATGGTCACATTAGTTTGATCACATTTTCAGTCTCCGGGGAGTAGATCTGTATAAAGCAGACACCACTGCGCTTGCAATTTCATTTTTGCTTCGCTAGCTTGTTGTGCTTCATATCACAACCTTTTTACTTTGTGCTAAATTGTGAATTTCATGAAGAAAATGTTGAAAGAGAATTGCTGTTATTAGTTTCTGGAGCTGTTTTTAAAGAAACTAATGTGATCATAATCTTCATGGTGAAGGAACATGTCACCCAGTGCAGCGGGGTGGCTCACTGACGTGTTTTTAATAGTTTTTGGACAACAGGGGGCTACGGCACAAAGGAAAAAATATATCAGCCTTTGGATACACACACAATACTTGTAAGTAGGATCAATTCATTGTTAGTTTGGCTCTGCACATGAGATTTGTTGACAATAAGAAAAATATAGAAAATCACCAGCCATAGCCTTTAAGATGATGATAAAATATTGGGGAACAGTCATGTAGTTTTGGGATCTAATGTTGGTTCCACCTGACGATTTCAACTGATTTTGACTGGCTCCTTTTCATGATATAACTATTGTTAAAGGACATACAGACTAAGACTGTTAGTCTCCTCCTTGTCTGTGCACTGTAATAATTAAATATGTGCTAAAATAATTTACTTATTTAGGGTGGAATTTATTTCTAGGTTCCCTCTAAAGGTAAATTTGTTACCCCCTTTTTCCCTGTACGTCTCTCCTAGTACACCAGTACCAATATTTAATTGGTACCCCATACGTACCAAATATTAACACTGTAATAAAGCACACTCTCTCTCTTTCTCTGTGTCTCTCTCTAACTTTATAATTCATATTTTTGCCTCTTGTGGGAGAAGGCTCTAAGAGGCAACGTATCAAGTCTTGTCATTATTTTCTGCCCCTGGCGCGGAGACATAAAACATTGAGGAATATATTCCTGGCAGAAGACGCGGTGTGATCAGGGGAATCAGCTGAGTTTTGAATACCATATGGCAAAAGGAAGGAGCTTGTCAGAAGTAAGAGTATCTGAACGCCCCTCAGGATCCAGGTTTTCTCTGTTCCTTCTCCTGCAGGTGAGCCACATGTAGCTGAGGGGAGGCTGTCAGTACCGCAGGGCAAATGGGACAACACACACAGAGAGAAATAGAAGCTATGAATAGTCTAAGTATCTACTTCTCTGTGAGTGAAAATAAACATCAACCCTGCCAAAGATGAAATGACTCTTCACTTACAATCTACAGCGAGCCAACAGTGTTAGAGGGAATGTTTAAGCAGAAAAACAGATTTACCAGAACAATGCGTGTGGGTGTGAAATTTGTATTCACCGCGCAGCCAAAATGCTTCACATGTGGATAAATGTCACTGTTAATTGTTTTCTGTGAGAGTGAATCCGAGTTGTAACTGCGTTGCCATGGCTACAAGTCCTAAACTGCATATTCTCAGATATCCACAGGCATCGGACCATAGGTGAGTATATTAACTGAAAAGCCCTGACGGAATGTAATTGCCCACAGATGCAGATGTAACTTTAATCTTTGCCCTTTTTAAGTCATGCTTGAATGCTTTGACCTATACTGACGAACCGGCTGACGAGTGTATTTCTTATTGTGTATATCTGTTCACAATGTATGAGAAGTAAAAGAGCGTAATGGTGAATGAAGGATCAGCTCCAGTGGAAATAAAATTCTCCAAATAGGAGGAGAAAGTGGAGAAAGAAGCCTTGAGTCACAATGAAAAGACTGAATGTGATCCAGGAGATTTTCACGGGTACACAGGTTAAAAAGCTACAGGTGCTGATACTGAAGTGTAAATGTATTCCCGGAGGTTTTAAACATTTCACAATTCCAGAATAATTCCAAATATGATCACTTAAAAGTAGATTATATTAGATTTTCAGATACAATCTGTGATTTGATGTGATAAATGTAGCACACTTACATTCATTGTATTGTACTCAAGGATATAGCAGGTCTGGTTTTAACTTTTGTGGGGACTTTTTTTGTTAGATGGCCAAAATAATTGTGTATGTGCACTTGCTCTCTATCACTCTCTTCTCTTTCACAGGCACATGTGCACACACACATACACACACACACATAAAGAGCCTGATTCTGCTGAATGTTAACTTTACTGAATATGCATTTGCTTACTGAACTGGACTTGTATCATGAATTTTTCTCTGATTTTTACATTCTATTTTATTGATAGACTACTTAACTATAAATCTGAGACTAAAAATATTATTTAAAATGAACCTATCATAGACTATCACAATAAATGTGTAGAAACCTGTAGGTAATGTGCTGCAGTAAGGTTTCCAAACCCCATCTGAGATTCTGGGTGACACAACCCAAGAGTTTCATGACAGAGCTCACCTGAGTGGCTACAGCTAAACTGTCTGTGTCTCTCTGTGCTGCTCAGGCTGCTGCTGACAGGATTTTCATAATGAAATGATGCCTGAATGTCACAAACAGATCAGTTGGACAAACTGCAGCTAATCTAGCTTATAAATTATGTTCATGTCTTAATGACACATATGCAATAATAACTCTGCTCTTGATCTACTCATGGAAAAGGGGAGAGATGGCATTAAATGGTAAATATGTCTCCTAGTAATTTCAGAGATTAATGTTTGGATTGATTACAGAACATTATTATTATTATTAGAACTTATTAACTAAACTGTCTTAATTTATTTTTGTGAGAAATTTTCACCAACATTAATAAAGTTGTTTAATTAAACAGCATGTCTGAGCAACAATCACAAATTAGCTAATAACACCTAACGCCTGGAATTAAAAATATCAAATGATCTTAGTTTTGTCCAATAAAGTTGTTTTCAATTCTGTGACATTTGGAACATTTAAACTATCAACACTAACAGCTTCAGATTCTCCATGGTTGGTACTAGATTGGAGCAGCTGGAGGGATGATTTGTGAAATTCTCACAAGATTTTAACCCCAACCTTGTGAGAGTTTGTCCCTCCTGCTGACCCAACCTAGAATTTATTATTCTCCACCTCACTGACTCCACTACTACTGCTGCTGCTGCTGCTGCCGCTGCTGCTGCCAGCTGCTGCTAGTCAACAATGCATACAGCTTGAGGGTTGTCAGACCATCAGGTCAAGTATCCCCCATATCCTGCTCTTTCACTATTTATCATAATAGCACACTTTTTTGCAGAAAACACAGAAACCTGGCAACTCTGCAGAGATCTTACCGTTAACATTACGTGGAGTTAAAGAGATTAGATTATTTGAGATCAGCGACTGCGCTCACTTAGGAGACAGGAAGTGTATACCATTTCATACCATTGGCACAGCTTGTAATGCATCTTCTTTTCTTATAGAGCATCTCTGCCCGAGCCACCACAACAGCAATGGCAGAGATTTTGAACCAGGCTGAAAGCTGCTGTAAGTTTCACTGTAAGATTGTTAATATGTCGCTTTATTATGTTTAAATATTTTTTCAGATGAAAGAGAAAGTAATCATTTAGATTCCCAATATGTGGTCAGTTTATCAAAATAATGTCTATTTGGAAATTTGTGCTGATGTTGTCGAGGGATGCTGCTGCTGCAGCCACTGGCCAGGTGAGACAGCTGGTCATCTCGGCGGACTGTGCTTTCTGGTGGTATGCTGCAATGTTTGGTGCAGGTGGTCAAATCCTACATAGTGCACTTTTAAGTAAGTGAGAGGATGTAGACTTTGTGACATTTTATCCATTACAATGTAGCTGCGTTTTGACAGTGATGGATGAGGTTCCATGAGCAAGCCTATAAATCAGATTAAACAGTAAAAATGGGTATTGACTGTATTATCTGCAGTCTTCTTTAGGTTAAATCTGTCTGCCTCTGTAGAAAGTCTTTGTGAGTGTTATTTCTCTTTTGAGGCAGGCATCAACTGTCACTGAATCAAACACTGATCGCAATCTTTACTTAGTGTGAATAAAAGCTGAGTCAAACCTGCTGAATACATTATGCTGAATGAATCCACCCCTGCTGGTGATGCAAGAATGTGTGCTTCTCAAACTTTGGATAGGTGACAGAATGAGACTGTAATTCATGACTTGACACCCCCTTCACCTATTTCTCCTCAATCAAGTCCTTGTTTTGGATGTTGGAAATCTTTTCAATTATACTGTACAGTATGTTATGCTACATTAAGTTATAATTGCTGCTAAATGCATCCACCTAGACTTCATAATACACCAAGCGGAAACTTCCACGGCTTGAGGCTGAAGTCAATGCAGAAGTACAGAACCTTGAAGTGCAATGCCACCGACGTCCTGGCTAAAATTCAAAAAGTGTCAACTTCTCTCTAGAAATACTGAGTCAATTATTTTTTTCAACAAGTCATTCTGGTCTCAATCGCTAGATTAAAGCCCTCTTATAAGTGTGCTGGTGGTCATTTTGGAAATTATTGCTCCATTAATAAGATTTGAAGACTTAAAATAGCTTTGATGTCTGCTGTGTGATAGACAGTTCATTCACCTGCTGCTCGGACTCTTGTTGCAATATTTTGGTAAGTTTGGTAAGTTTAAATTTAGCTTTATTTAACATTAGTCCAAGTGTGCACAGTTCATTGTTCCCAGTAAGCTAGCTCTTTGCTTTGGTCCGAGGTAGTGGGGTGTGTTTCCAGAGCGTGAAAGGAAACCCCCCCACAATCCTTATTTGGAAAGTCTTGGCTCAAAATGAAAAACATGATGCCGACCATAAGCACCAACTCTGGGCTACAAACCAGGTCTAATGCAAACCAGTAGGTGACGTCACACCTCGCTACGTCCATCTTTATATACAGTCTATGTATATACAGTCTATGTAATACAACAATAGGACAGGTGAGTCAGTGCAAAGCCTGGAAACCTATCCTGACGAGAGCAGATATGAAAACACTCAGAGAAAAGGCCTGAGCCTCAAATCACACAGGAACAAGGAGATTCATGGACAGCATGAGTTGACCAAAATGTAACACAGCTAAAAGGCAGATTCAATCTGTACTTGTCACACATACAGTAGCTTAGACCAGACACATATTAATGGTTCCTGTTATAACAATAGTCAGCCATCTGATTGTTCACTGACAATACCCACCCCTGACACCGCTGACCTGAGCAATTTCCAGACAGCACACTTTCATCTAAATGAGTAGAAAAGGCTGAAGTCCATGAACTCACATCCTAAACACACTTCAACAATGTCTAATCACTGCAATCTGGATTTATACTCTGCCCCTCCACCCCTGCAGCACTGTAGAGAAAGACATCTTGTGAGCACTGGAGCAAAACTCCATTTCTATTCTTGTCCTCCTGCACACGGTGCTGAATTTGATACAAGATCCTCCTGAGCAGACGAATTGATCATGGAGGCTTCCACAGCTAAAGATTATCTTTGTTCTGTTCTTCATCTGTACTTAGATCCCGCTGAAAGATTTTAGTTTGTCTGACTAAATAAACACAAGGAGCTCTGTACAACATATGCTTTGAAGGTTTTGGTTTCATGCAGATTATAGACCTCAGAGTTGCCATCTCGTGTTTTTTTCTGATTCATGTGGATCCTAAAGATGCATGACTACTTTCACCTTAAAGCATGAGCTATTCTGAAGATTGGGGACATGGCTGCTGCTGTGCACCTGTCTCACCCAATCTGTCAATCAATCTGTGCGTTTCTGTCTCCCTTGTTCACTATCTCTGTGTGTAACTGTCTTGCACTTAGTTTCTTAATAATAGATCAACAGATAGTTAATCGTCAACAAGTTTGATAATGAATTAAGTCATTTATCAAGCCTGAATGCCAAACGTTCTCTGGTTCCAGCTTCTCTGATGTGAAGAGATTCTGCTTTCCTCTGTTTTATATTATCGTAAATTAAATATCTTTGGGTTTTGGATTGTTAGTCAAACAAAAATAGCAACTTAAGACATCACCTTGGGTTCTGAGAACTTTTTTTAAATGTTTCATAGACAATCACTCAATCATGACAAAGATCCATTGATTAATCAGTAATTAATATAATCATTAGCTGAAGCAGTAATGGTTTCATTACCTGTATATTACTTGGTATATATACAGTATGTTGGAATTTACACATCTACACTGACTTGAGGAATGTAGTGCACCATGTTGACATGTCTGGACACAATGTTTTCACTACAACACATTAATATCTGTGGTATAAAAAAAAGCAATCATCTGCTCAAGATAAGTCTGACAAACAAAGCTTCATATAAAGAGCAATATTGCATTAAATGTGAAACTTTCGCTCATTCTCATTAAGGTAGAGAAATTCTTTCGTTTGCATCCCTTTTGGAAGTTATTCGCTGGTTATCATGTGTTTGATGTTCGGAGCTCCTAACACACATGCTGACCTAGATGCAAAATTAATAATTTCTGGCAAACAGCATCTGTCAAGCAGATGGAGAGCAATAATCTGACGTTATTATAAGTGCTTTAAAAGGAGAGAAGCTCATTTCTATGGCCACCTGGTTCTGAACTTATCAAGGGTACACACAACACAATAAGCTATAATCCGTAGTATATTGCAGGAGAAAATCCATCAATAGTCTATTTCTGAATGTCCTAACAGAACTCAATTAGATAAGCCTTGGAAAACAGATTGCTTGCCATATTGAAACTCAGAAATAGGCTTCTAGCTAACAATTTAGTGATATTTACCTTTTGATCCACTTCTCACTTCACTCCATGATGTAATCACAAAATCACAGCCACCCCTGACCAGTTCTCTATGTATTATACAGTCGTTCAAAAATCAATTTTCTGTATCACAGATTCACTGACAAAGCAGAGGTTAGATGTGTTATATATAGTTACAATAGGCAAGTTAAGGCATAACCATGAAGAAGATTTTTGGAAATGCGGTGGGATGTGTACAGAATTACTTCTGAATGATAAAACCTTCCTTTGCTTGTCCACAACACTTGGGAATCAGCAAGCAGCTAATTTGTGAGCATAAACATTGCCACTGAGTGAACAGAAGACAGGTGACAGCTGACAGGTCTAATGACTGTAACAAGTGAGGATCCATTAGCTTAATCCCATCGAGCACACAGGAGGTCAGAGGATGACAGGTTTCTCAGTGGGGGGAATCGGGGTCAGATCAGTCGATGTTTTCATACAGCTGAGCTAAGGTCTGCACTAATTGGAAAGTGAATGGAGATATGTCAAGAATACATTTGTCAGCATGTCACTGAGGAGGGAAACGTTTCTGAAACAAAAAGGGAGTGGAGCATGTACAGCTGCGGGGTTCACACACAATTCAGCTCTTTTCGACAGGTTAGATCAGATGCCACCAACACCTCTGGTTGATGTTATTGATCTCTTTTTCATTCCCTTTGAACTTGGGTCAATGATTCTTACTGCATTACTTTTACAATTACGGGTTATTGTTAGAATTTTGTGAGTAAAAGATGCTCAAATGACTTAATTGTGGCCTTAGTGTATGTTTTTGAATGTTGTTACTTATTTTACGTTTATAATCAGTAACCTACATTCTTATTTCTTCATTGAGGTGGCAGATCTCATATAAATCCACCACTGAAATGTGCCTTTGAGCTCCCCATCACACGCAGAGTTGTCCTGCACTAATTGTGTAATTAGCTGCCGCTTCTGTAAAGCAGAGTCTACATAATCGCAAACAGCAGCTACAAAATGAACAAGAGGCTTTCATGTGTCCAAATATGGCCTTTAGTCTTCATTTTTGTTGACCATGGTGAAAACAAACAGTGTTTTTAGATCCCATTTGCATTTGAAATGATGCATAAATTATATCTAAAAAGTTAACATGGCATAAGATGAAGTAGTTTCAGCATGTTGGTTTAAAATTGGCTTTGCTAATAACCACAGTATTGCTGCTGTGGTGTTTTAGCTTTTCAAAGTCAAAAAAAAGTATGGCTATTTTTTTTTTTTTTTTGCAGCTTTTTGCAGAAAGGGTATATAATGTCTCTTCATTTAGCCACCAAAGCAAGCTCTCTGTTTACATAACACGTATAAAGATCTATTGACAATGCAAGCATAAAGAAGCGCCTGTCAATAAGTACAGGATAGGCTTTGCTTAGATTGATTATTACTAGAATAACAGATTTTGACACTTTGGATGACTCTCTGGCCCCACTTAAAAGAGGGCCAGAGAGTCATTTGGGAGAATTCAAAACAGCGAAAGCAAAGCAGAGGGCAGTCTGCTGACAATCACGTCTTTAATATGCTTCTCACTCTGCCATCCTCGATGAAAACAAATGACCTGAGCAGCATGAGACGCAGGGGTGAGCAACTGTGATCTTGTTTTCCTGAAAGAAGAGATGTGACAGATTTTTAGATGTTGGAATTGTTTGAAATGCTAATGAACTCTGCCAGTAAAAAAAATAAAAATATGAGAGCTATGGAAAACACCCATGAGCATTTGTATAGTATACCAGCAAAGTTAAATGCACAAAAATACACAGCACACACAGGTACACACACACAAAAACAAAATCGCCCAAAGGCTCAGGCACAATGCTCACATGTACAGTAAGTTATACATTGATGGTCATTATTGAGACACCACTGTGTGACTACAGCGTCTCCAGAGAGCAGAACTGTGCTTCAGCTTTCACTGTCTCCTGCACTGCATTATTGTAGCTGATCCCTACTCTTTGACTTACAGGTCCACAAGGTAATGTTGCTCGTTTGGCTGTATTTGGCACAGCTAGCTGGGTCACCTGGGGTCACAAACAAGGACAAGAAGAATGGTGTGATTTATAGCCGTGGTGTACGACGCTCCTGCTCATGCACCAATCACCTTGGTATTAGACCTTGGTCATGAAGAAGGAGCTAAGTCACAAATCAAAGTTCTTGATTTACTGACCGGTCCTCGTTACCACCATCACCTACGCAAGCAGCTAGAATAAGATGCCTCTGCAAGGGAGCTGGTCGTACTCTGTTGACAGGATGAGGAATTTGCAATTTCAGAGGACCTTGGCATCTGGCCAGTGCTTCACCACACTGAGATAAGCCAGCTGAAGTGGTTTGAGCTCCAAATAAGAATGCCCCCTGGTGGAAGGAGACAACGGGGCAAACTTAGGCAGGACATACTGTAGGGATGACGTCTGCCAGTTCTCCTCACTCCGCTATATCCTTAACCAGGATAAGTGGCTAGAAAATGGAGGGATACATATTTTCATTAATCTACATAAACACAAGTGTAATCCAGATCATCTATGCTGCAAATTTAAAACTACAAACTATATTTTGAGCCAAAATCATTAATCATTACATTCTGTTCATATTTTGGCCCTTCACAGTATCCCTCATTATTAGTCTCTATGCTAGGTTTCTAAATCACAAATCTATTTTTCATTATAAATACCTCATTAGTCATTAATAAATGAGTGATTCATCCTTATCCTTATGAAGCTTTCAGAGAGCATGAGAGAGTATTACTTAAGGTTTTGCACTATTTGTGGAGATAAAACATTCCTGATCACACAGTATTATATCTATGTACAAAAATATGTATCAGCTGCACAAAAATTAAAAAAAAAAGTTATTTCTATTTTTGTATATTCTGGGTCACTTTAGGAAAAGTAATTTCAGTCAAATTTCAGGCTTAAATAAAGGTGTTTAGGGTGTTTTTACTGCTCTCAAATGTAAAAATGGGTCAAATTTGATCTGAACAGTGTGTAAGGGTTTAGTTTGGATTTCAGCTACGACCTCAGTGAATGAGGTTGAGTAGCTGTTGGGTCAGGTGGAGTGGCCATGTACAACTGTATATGTAATCATTTTTGAAATTGCCACTTTGACCTGCTCAATTTCCAACTGTGCAACCTGAATCATGTTACAAAAGCTAACATGCTCAGTTCATTGAATGTCACTATCACTCAAGAGTAGGAGTTTTTGGTGGACAGTAGGTTAAAGGACAGGTTCACAATTTTTCTTGTCTGTCTTAAAACAAGTCAGGTGCCCAAATGAACACTGAAAGGTTTTCCTCGCTGTAATCATTCCTCCTGTTCATACTGGCTATTAAAATATCCTCTTAAAATGCACTTTCAATGTAAGTGATGGGGGCCAAAATCCACAGTGTGTCCACACAGTCATTTTGTGCAAAAATATATTTAAAAGTTTATCTGAAGCTTATATGAGGCTTCAGCAGTCTGAGTTAGTCATATCAAGGGGATATCTGCCACATTTACAGTCTTTTTAGCATCAAATTTTGTTTCCTCAGACAGTGTTTCCCTTTTGAGCTGTGGTGGAAGTATAATAACAAAAAGAGTTTGAGACTTTGGCACTAAAAAGACTGTAACGTTGAAAGATATCTACTTGATTTGACTCATTTGGACAGCTGAAGCTTCATATTAGCTTCAAATAAACTTTTAAAAACATTTTTGCACAGAGGGAGGATTGTGGACTTTCGTCACTCACAATCACTTACATTATAAATGAATTATGATGGGATCTTCTATTGGCCTGTATAACCAAGAAAAACCTATTTCAGTGTTCATTTAGACACCTGACTGTTGTTTCAAGACAGACTTGAAAAAATTGTGAACCCCTCCTTCCAAGTTGCAGGAACATAAATACTTTTCATTGATAACCTAACTGTAATGTTACTACCTTAAATCTTGCATGCTTTATGATTTAGGCTACAGATGATTTAGCCATTGTTACCGTTGGTCAACAGGTAGAAGGCCACTGATATAAAGACCTGAATCTGTGAATAGATTAGAAATACTGCAAATTGTTGCAGATTTGTGTCATGAATGGGCTGATTTGAAATTGTCTCCACTGAGACAGAAGCAACAGTGTGACAAGATAAATTTTACCTTTCATCATGGAGTCACTTGATGTCAAGTGAGAATAAAAGTGTGATGGATGAGCTTTTTTTTAAAAAATTCAGAACAAAAAACATAATATGAGCAACTCATCTCAGAGGAACAAAACACAGGCAGCTTGGGGGCAGCTAAAATTAGGAGATCTTGGAATGATTCAACCAGCTGTCTGAGGTAAATGTTCTCACCACGATGTTGCTGCATCTGGTGAGAAATTATCGGCTAAGTTTTCCACTCTCCTCATCCAGTATCATGCAGATAAACATCTGTTTTTGACAGTTATATTGGATTCTTAATTCAAACTGAAGAGGATCATTAAAGATTAAATGGAGCACAACAGACTCAGGGAGACTCGTGAGCTCCTAATCGAAGGAGGCTGATTCAGTCAAAACAGTAAAATGAGTGGGAGGTGCTGAACCAGTGTCAGATGAGGACGCAGCTTTGGGGCCAAATCCACACAAATCACACATTAGGCCAGTGGAGGAGTAGAGTAAAACATACTTCAATGAAGTGAGAAAAAAAACAAGGTCTCATTAAGTTTTGGAATAATTACCTCATTGTGCCATGGTTGTTTGCAAACTCCCAGTACAGCCAGTGGGTCTGTTAGTCATGTGGCAAGACTGCTTAGTCACTACTGGAGCCTGAAGCCTTGAGCTCATATAATCTCTAAATCTCTTCTGAAGGACAAAACAATGTCTATGTTGGTTTGCTCTGTAGTTTTGAGTGTATGGTTGACATTCTGTAGGGTCTTTCATAATTGTGCTGCAATTACAGTCCTGAATACATTTGTGCTACACTTTTCTTTCCTCTGAATATGTTTGGCATCCACATTTCACTAAATATTCATTAGTAAATTGTGCGAGTAATTATGATTTCTTTGAGGCCAGGATGGAGCGAACGTGGGGTGCCACTAAAAGGTTATGGGGAGGTGAGCAATTAGTACAAATCATCAGCTTAATTGCTCTGATCACATTGCATTTTTTGGTATTGGATTCTTTGAATTTCAAAGAACGCTTTCATTTTATTAAAAAAATTAAGAAATAACAAGCAATGTTCTGCTTTAAAGCTGCACCTGTAAGTCTGGCAATTTTGCAAAATAAAAGGAAATGAAGGGGCAAGTCTTCAAACCAGCTAATTTGAATTTGTGAAGGTCATAGTTACATGATAATGTGTCCTCAAATAAAAAGTTGAAAATAGTTGTCCTGGTAAAATTAGAAACATCACAGTGGCTGAGCGTGAAATTTTAAAAAGATAAGAGTCTTGTTGCATGTTAGCATACTAACATGTGCTAATTAGCACTACACACAATGTACAGCTAAGACTGACAGGAATGTCATTAGTTTTTCAGGTATTTGGTCATAAATTATACAAATATTGACCTGATAATGGCAGTATAAGAAAGGTTGAGGGGATTAAAGTTATTAAAATCAATCCACTGGGGATGATGAATGTTGATGAATGATGAACATTTCACTCTTTCACTCTTCACACAAAGGTCAACCTGCTGGTGGTGCTATCAAAAGTCAGAGGATTATCAAAATCATAAGGCTTCATCATCTGGGGAGTATCAATGTCTGTATAAAATTTCATGACAATCCACCCTTTAGTTGTTGAGATATTTCAGTCTGTGTGCTGACTGACAGACTGACATTTTCATACAACCACACCGCTAACATGGCTAAAAAGGTGTTTCTTATAAGAGCTGCCTGCACATGAACCCTTTATTCACATTTAGAAAATGTGCAGTAATATTATGCCAGATATACAGACTGTCTTTAATAAAATGTCCAACACCTGCAACAGTCTTACTTAAAAGTGCTGCTTTCCCCCAGCCTGCCGCTCCTGTGTTTAAATGACTTATCAACTCAAGAAAAGAAATCACATTACAGCAAGAAAATCACAGAGCAGCAAGAAAGCTTTTAGAAGAAATGAAACAGACAGGAGTGCTAGCACCATGCCTTGCAGTTATGTTTAGTAAAACAAAGGAAGAACATGAAAAAGCACAAAGAAGACATTTATTCACACAATGGCTCACCAAGAGAGGTGGGTGTAGTGTCCAAATGTGAGGCACTTTCCACACACTGCGATTCTGTTGTTTCTGTTACACTGATTCCATGGTGCTGTAAAACAGGATTTGACTATCCATGAGCCAAAATGTCCCAGTAGATTTACCCCCTACCTGATAAATAAGCCTCAACACCAACAGAGGGAGGTAGGCTTGGTGTGATATGAATCTATTTTGAATATCACAAACACAGACAACAAGATTTTCCAAAGAGATGCAATTAGTTTCTCAGCAGCAACATGATTTGCTGCTTTCACAGTGTCAGCAGTCCTTTTATAGCACAGTTTAATGTACTTTTGTTCTGAACAACTGTTCTTAGTTGTGCTTTAAAGGCCAGATTAATGTTGAAAAGCAGGATAGTTTGAAGATAAAGTTCGGTGAGAGAGTAGGTCATGATTGTGGTGTTTTGGATAAATATGATTACCAATAAAGCTACTGTATAGGATTCCACATTTGATTATAGTCTTATCCAAAAATGTACCCTAAATCTCATTGTGTCCCAAGTTAGTCAACACAAGATACAAGTTAAAAGAAAATTATGGTACATTTTGTCTCAGTAGGTATTTGAGTTTCAATGTTCTAACAAAACCAGAGAAGCATTTCGTCTTTTTTTTCTCTCTAAAAAGCAGCATGATGGTCAATTAGGCCCACACAGTTCTGGCACTTACTGTATTTTGGATATATATAATGTGCTACAGGCAATGGTTTGCACTGATCATAACCATGCAATATTTAGTTTATGTGGTTCCACTCATAAATGTTGTGAAATAAAGATTTCTTACAGCTGTTTTATTCCGTCCCTTGAATCTCGTGTAAGTGTTTGGTAAAAAAAATGCGAAAACAGACAGCAGTCTCTCTGCTTCTTCCTGCTACACTGCATGGATGTCTTTAGGCATAAAGCGTCCACAAAAACAGACCACAAGTAGTATGACAAGTCAGTGCCATGCCACACCAACAGCCTAACACAGTGCCTTGGAACAACTTCACATCCTGTCAAACAGTGTGTTGTGCTAAGTGAAGCTTTTATTTGATAGCTATTGAAAGTGACACAAAGTCTTGCCTTCAACAACAGTGTCACTGTGAAGCAAACATACAGTAACAGCACTGATCTGAAGGATACTGTATGTCGTGTGACACTCTCTACGTCTCCTCCTTTATGGACTCATGTTTGCAGCAACAAGATTGTCTTAATTGCTAATTCTTACACATCCAGAATAACTAAATATGTCAACAGCGGTAATTAATGACTTCTTGAGATGTCACCAACTTGCCAGAGAAAGAAGACTACATCACATCTAGTGTGAAAATGATTTTAATTTATGGGCCTAACAAAATATTTTTACACATCTTCAACTGCAGCTCACTCACTCTTGAATCAGATCGGATGAAAAGATTTTGTTACAGCTGCATCTAAAAACTGCTCTGCTCTGATGAAACCAAACCTATCTATGGTTATCATTTATATATATATATATATATACAGTATATGTGAAGGTTATAGTTAAAATTAAAAGAGTATACTGAGAATTATTCAAATATATCAAAAGTTTGATGTCCTCATAGTTATGGTTATGATATTCTATGTGATGAGTGATTAGCTTTTTCTGTCTATCCAATATTTTTATTTATCCTGATTCCTTTTGTTTGGAAAATTCAAAAAGTACATTAAAGGAAAAAAGCTCAAGTATGTGGCTGAGAATTCAGTCCATTGTTCAATGAACTCTATGTAATAAGGTCAAATGATAGAAAACTATACAGTGAAAGGACAGATCAATCTTCTTTGAGAAGCAAGGCTCATACTGTATGTTTTCTTTTCATTTACAGAGTATTGCTTTCTTTCTTTTTGCTCTCTTTCACACGTATTTCCACTATTGAAACATGTTTTGCTCTATTTGCATGTGTTTGAGGCAACGACTGCCATTCATTGCTTTGAGGTGTTAACATTACATTGAATGTGCTTCTTCTCAGGTGTAGACTAGCTGATACAGAAATTAATCACGATCAGTCAAAACTGTCTAATCAGTAAAAAATAAACGCTAGATGCAGAAGAAGTCTTACTTGAAATACCTTCCTATCATGTATGTCTTTAGCACACAAAACATTTTCCAACCAGATGATGTTAATTCATATTGACTCTACTGCAGAGAAATAATTAACTTAGAACCTCTTCCTTTGGTATTGAATGGGAATGAGAACACTAAAGAGGCCACTGATCTTCTGAGCCTGAAGATGGTGAATTGATTGCTAGACTCTCCTTGAATCTTCTCTATTGATTATTAGCTGTATGCCATCCTACAAGCCTGGCCTTGATCATGCATTTAGTGATGACAGAAAATCATTTCATATGAATCTGGAAGGTGGTTGTGCTCTATGTTATGCACGTCATGTGAGGATGTAGATTTTTAGACAGTTCTCCACATGCAGGGTTTTATGACAGCAATTCCCACTGAGGTACTGCAGTTAGGAGGAATGTGGAAAAATAATCACTTAACTCAACTTGAAAATAG
Source organism: Thunnus thynnus (assembly GCF_963924715.1). Lineage (NCBI taxonomy): Eukaryota > Metazoa > Chordata > Actinopteri > Scombriformes > Scombridae > Thunnus > Thunnus thynnus. The sequence continues at coordinate 19,151,083 of NC_089517.1, read as the reverse complement.
AAATAGATTTAAAAGATATGTCCACATATTTGAGTTGAGGAAAATAAATAGCCAAATAGAATTAAAATTTAGTATGGTGCAAATCATTTACTATAGGCTACATACTATAGTAAGATGCCCATCGACCTGAGTCAGTTAACACATTTAACACCACATGTTGCAACTGAGGGGTGCAAACTAGCAAATGAGCAGAAAAGTTAAAATTTTTAGCTGAAAGCAATACAAGCAGTTGAAACAGGTTTGAAAATAGCTAATTAACAGTTAAAAGTGACAAATAAACCCTTGAAATAGTTAATGCTAGCTAAAAGTAATAAACTGCTGAAATGGTTGGCTAAAAGTAATTGATAAACATAGTTAGCAAAAAGTTATGAATAAGCTGGTAAAATACTAGTTAGCTAAAAGCAGGATAAACTGTTGAAATTGTTAATGCTTGCGCAAAGTAGTAGATGTAGATGTAATGGATAATTGGTTGAAACGTCCAGCACCACTTCAACTGGTAGTTGCACAAACGCAAACTCGACACTGACAATTCAGTTATATAAAAAATATATTGTAACAATATACATTTTTATATGATCAAGTTAAAGGAGCAGTGTGTAAGATTTAGTGGCATCTAGTGGTGAGGTTGCAGATTGCAACCAACTAAATATCCCTCCCCTTCCAAGTGTAGGAGAACCTATGGTGGCCGTGAAACTCACAAAAACGTGAAAGGCCCTTTCTAGAGCCAGTGTTTGGTTTGTCCATTCTGGGCTACTGTAGTAACATGACGATGCAATATGGTGGCCTCTGTGGAAGGGGAACCGCTCCCTATGTAGATATAAAGGGCTCATTCTAAGGTAACAAAAACACAACAATTCTTATTTTCCAGTGATTATACACTAATTAAAACACACTTATGAATATTATATTTAGTTTCTGCCGAGTCCATTCTGCTACATGCCACAAAATCTGACGCACTGGTCATTTAAATACCATCCAGTTTATAATCCATTAAGAACCCATTTGGAATATGCCAGGACTACTTGAGCTCATTCTGATAAGGCTGTGGGGCTTTGTCAGACAAAAAAGGTTGGGAACTGCTCTACTACTATATTTCTAACTGTAGCAGCTATAAAACATGCTGGGTATTTGTTGGGCAGTGGCAGAAAGTACATTTGGATTCCCCCCTTGTGTTGATGCTCTGAAAAAGGGCCACTGTATGTAAATAAATCTCTGAGGCTGCAGGTAAATTTCAAGCGTGGCAGCCATGAATCTGATCTGTGCTGACAGAGCAGGCTTGTCTACCCAAACAGACAGACGGATAGATAAAGAAATAGACAGATAGACAGGAGCTCAACTCTCTGTGCTGAGACGGTCTCAGGCCCGGTCACATTACCTAAGCCTGAATGGAGTTTGTCTCTCAACTGCTCAGCTGAGTCCTCACCCTGTCACTCCGCTCTACTGGGATCTATCCTTGTCTGAGTCTATGCTGGGAGAAATCTGTCAACATGTGTAACACACTGCAGGAACAAAACTAAAGTCTGTACCATGTGGGAGTTAGCTATCAGTGCCAATACATCTCAACCTGCGCAGAGAAAGAGAGTGGGTGATACGGAGGAATGGGAGAGAGGCATTAAAGGAAAAAACTGTTGAATTGTCAGACATTTCTTAAAATAATCTAGTTATTCTTTAGAGCTCATTCAGAGAAAAAAGTCCCATTAACTACCCCAAATCCCATAATCCTAATCTCACTGAAAAACCTTTGAGATTTTAAAATAAATGATATTCTTATATGTGTTTAAGGTTCTGAGAGGCTGAGCATAATTCTGTAACATCACATTAATCCATCTTGATGTATTTATGTGCATTTATGTTTATTTATGTACAGTATTGTGAAGCACAACAGCTGCTGTACAGTTACTAATTTTCCGAAAGTGTTCTGAAAGGGAAACTTCAGTAATGAAAATTCAGAAATGTCAAAATCCAGGGCTGTTTTTATCCTGTCATAAACCAGCATCAGCAATATTGATGACTCCAATGTGCACTGTATGGATAATGAATATTCAGCAATTTGGTGAAAAGACCTTTTCATCAGAAGGGAGTGAGTGATTGAGTGATGGTCTGACCCTTTCAACAGCCTGAAATCTCAGCGCTTTTTCTAAAACTTCTGCCTGGTTCAGTGTATTAGTTAGTGCTGAGTGGCTTCTATAAAATGCCCCAGCAAGGCAGAACAAATACCAATACATCTAATCAATATTTATATGATAATGGTGTCCAGCCATGCAATACGCTCACCTGTTGTGCACAGCCTTTTCAGATACCTGACTGAGAGGATGAAAGCGGGCACCAGCGGACTGCATCTGAACAGTATTATGACTTCAAAATCTGCTGATAAACAAAAACACCATCTCCAAGAGACTCTGAGAGGAAGGGTTAGCAGAAATGAGAATGTCAAATCACACAGAGTACAAACAAAAACATGTTCTCCATATTTGCTCTTTAATAGATTCATGACTGATGACTCCCCTTGGGGGAACATCCTCGCTGTCTAAGTAAAATTGTTCTTGTAATTATTTATTTGTTTGAGTAAAGGGGGTGGGGGTTAAAGGATGTAAGTGAGGAAATAGTACTGCTTGTAGCTAGTTTTTTTCTTTTTCATTCAAGGTTAATAGAATTTTTTCAAGGACACGGCAAAGCAACAAAAAGAGAAAAAACAGAAAGCCATTGTAAACAAAGCATTGTTAAATTTAGAAGAAGTGGTTGCAGAAAGTGCAAAAGGGGCTCCACCTGAAACGTGTATAATAACTCTCATTATATGCAATATACAATGAGTCATCTAACTATGTTTATGATGTTTTGAACACATTTTTATCACAAGATTTAGATCTACATAATATATGTGTAAGCAAATGTGATTAATGCCACATTAAATTTACCAGATGTAGTAAGTCAGGGCACGACAACATACTGTATTATTTTAAAGGCTCTTAATTATAGACTTCTTTTTGTATTATGCCTCTGATATTTTGTTGAACCCTCATATGAGCTTAGCAATCAGCTCTCATTGAAAAGCTATTGGCTGCTTTTTGTTCATACTCAGACTAGAGCATTGAGCTTCAGTGCTGCTGCCACAGAATGATTTTGATAAATGACTTTATTACTTGTTTGGATGTTGAGGGAAGATGTTTTGCTGCGGCCCAGTATATTGGTTCTTTGTTCTTATAGAATGGTGCCAGCAGACTTCACACAAGGCAGACAGTACGTTATACTAACTAGTGTCATACAGGAGAAGAAGCACCTCCTCGATTTTTCCAGGCCCAAGGAAACTGTCTGTCCCACACTGATGCCTTGGGGTTTCATAGAGTACATTGCCACCTGGATTAGTGGACTACTCTATTTTGGGAATGAGTACTTGCCACCCTCTGGCCACAGGATGGCTTGATGGTTAAGGACACTGTCCCAAACAAGGCTGCAGGTAGAGTGTACATGACAGCCAGTGTCCATCTCACTAAAAACATCCTGGACTCTCAAAATCTCTGACACTTCCCTTTGGCCCCTCTGAATCAGTTACTGTAAACTTCGTGTATATTGGGGGGTTGATCTGATCAACCGACACATCATCAAAATTAAAGATAAAACTAACTAATTTCCAGTTTGTACTGCATACAATTAAAACGAAAAATGCCCAAACAATTCTTTGTTAAAACAAATGTTTAAAATCAGTCATAGATGTTAAAGGAATAGTTTGACATTTTTGACAACATTCTTGGAGTCTTGTCGTCATTGTGAAGTTGCCAGGCAACTAGTGCGAGAAATAGTTCAGCACATAAACCCCCATAAAACCACAATGTGCCATTTTTACACTATTGTATTTGTATGGATTAAACAAACGTGGTATAGTGTGTTAATAAGTGAGCTTTAGAGGACAGGTAGATTTTGTTACCTTTGGATGGTGATTTAAGTCTTTATGCTAAAACATGGTAAATGGCTCATGGCTGTAGCTCAATAATTAGTCGGCAAGAAAGGAATCATATTTTCAAAATGTAAATATTTTTTAATGTGTTCTGTTCAAAAAGTGTAACATGAGAAAAGAAAAGAAAGAAAAAAATAAAATATACTTAAACTACACCATAAGCACACCTAGATAAACAGAGTATTTTTCTTGATACAAAAATGCTTGTGTGATGCACAAGATTGTATGTGGTCTCTTTTCCACTTTTGGCTTATTCCAGATAAAACACTTTAACTTCACCCCAGGGACTGCTCTCTTCTCCAACAAATCTCATGCTAATACAATCAGGCCCCCAGGTAGAGCCCAGCCGGAGTGTAAGCATAGCTGGAATCAGACACAGGGCTTGTCACTGATGACTCAGACGGTCCCTCAAGCCCAACACAATTTGGCGCACAGGACAGCCACCATTGATCTACCTCAGCATATTCGTGCAGAGTGTGCTTGGAATATTAAACACACAATCAGCATGAGCAAGTTTGGGAGTCCTGTATGTCAATTTGCAATTATATCAGGGGCCACACGCTCCTTTGTCATGTATGACCCACGCTGTTGGCAATAAATAAGAGCCAATTAGATGCCCAGCAAGGAAATCTTCATGTTACAAGTGAGAGACATAGCTGTGGTCAACCTCTCTGATGAGGACAATAACAGCAGGAGCAAGTCAGGGAAGAGCTGTAAGTTTTCAACACAACCTGTACTGTGCTGTAGGGTGCTGCTGGGGGAGGGGATTCAATAGGCCAGTTTATATGAATAATTCAGCCAAGATATGGTTGTTCTTAATGTGATTCATGTTCTGTATGCTGAGAGTTCAGTTAATTAAATTTGCATTCCAAAGAGGATTTTTCCCCCTGCTGTCCCGAATCTTTAATGGATGATTTTTAAAGTTGTTGACCCATTTGCCACTATAGGTATGGAGCTCTAATAATCCTGAAGTGTGCGTAGGTTCCTGATATTTGTGCCCGTGTTGTACATGTGCACATATGGCAAAGTGTAAAAAACACAAAAGTCAAGGAAATCTACAACACAATTATAATGAAAGTATATCGGACAAGTCTGAGAGGAAAGCTAAGAACTATAGGTTGCAGCAAATTCAGACATGTCTGTCTATATATTGCATATTTTCACACTATACACGTAAAAAAAAAGGGAAAAAAAAGAAAAAAAAAGAGAAAACCCATTGTTGTGGTTGGCCTGAAAGGTCTTTTTATGAATATTTAACTTAACTGTATGGACGAGTACATTTCTGCACAAATATTAGTTATATTCTTCATGCATTATGCAGTGAACTACCTCCATACATCAAATTCAATTTTACAAATGGTAGTTTTCAATTTCAAGGAAGCAACTTAGTATTTAAAAACACACGAGGGAAAAATAGAAACAATACATCAGGGTCCAGTACTCAAATGTTTAGTTCTCACTGAGCAATAAAGGCATGATTGTCATTTAATAGTTCAAAAATAAAGATACAGGTTTAGAATATGATGATGTTTGGGTGCAAGTGAGAACCTAAAATGAACACAACATTTTATATTTAAATAAAATGCAACAGACCTGTCTCACAGCAGACATTTTAATACATGTAACTAATTCAATCAGTAATGACTGGGTTTGATGCAGGCAGTTCCAGGGCTATTGTACATGCTGGAATAGAGCCATCATTAATGTTATTAAGTACACCTCTGCTGCACAGTGTATAACAAGTCAAAATGTCTGTGAGAAACTCTTTTACATTTAGTGTTTATTGTTTATTGCTGACTGAATGGCAGCTGCCCTGCCCTAACCCTAACCCTGCAAAATGAGGACATTACTAATTTTCGTTAACAAATGATTCCATTATTTTGTGTTGTTTAACTTCTGCTGATGTTTGAACGACAAACAAAAGGCTTTCTTTCACAAGACTCACAGGTTATTGTCACACCAGTCTGATATCATAGAGAAATGTGTTTTACAACTTTTAAACTCAGTGCTATGTAGTGATGCCCTCTAGTTGAACAGTAGATGTCCCAGGAAGCACTGTAGCACCATCTACTGGCTTCAAAATTCATTAAGCATAAGTCAAATTTCTTTCAAGTTTCCATGTGTCATTTGGTCAGCTCTTTAATTCTTTTATTAATGGTTAATGACATTTTCTAATAATAACATACCATCATATAATTTTCTGGAGATTATCACAAAGGTTTATACTTCTTGTAGTGATGAAATCTCAATTATAAATCGCCCCATAGATCATCAGATAATGGACATATTCTCTTTACATTTCTTTGAATATGGGGTCATTTATGAGCTTTCACTGAGCAATTCACACACTGTGGAAAAAGATGTCTGCAGGCCATCATCCGGCCAGTCTAGCATCTTTGGGACTATATGAAGGAGGTTCACCTCAGGAATTTACCTGTACATGACTCTGTTCATTGTTTCCTCTATCCAGGTAAGGCGATCAGTCTCTGCAACAAGAAGTAATTTGAGAGCATTGTACTCCTACCATGATGCTTGAAGGTAAAGCTGGTGCAAGACGGATGCTGAGTCTTGCTTCCATTTGACAGAGCACTTTGTGTCACAACTGAGGAGTTAATTTTCAGTTCATCAGTCATTTGCCTTTTAGCAAACTTATCCTCAGGTTTTGTCTCCCTCAGGCCAACGATAATTGCCGCAGTTTTATCATACGCTGAATTTACTGTTGTCCTTCTGGCAAGAAATTCTGTAGTTTGGTCGCTGCTGACCTTAGGCCTGGGTCTACTCACTGACCGGTATCCTTTATAGAGCTTACCTAATTAACCTTCATTTATTATTTCTTAATTATGGAGCCTGTGGTGCTTCTTTAATCATTGAAAACTTTGATCATTAAAGCTTTCAACAGATCTATGAGATCAGAGTTTTGGCTATCAAATTGGGGGCATATCTGTTTTGTTCATGTCCAGTCGACTGAAAGACACTCGAGTTAAAAGGATGTTTTACTCAAGGGAATTCAGATGCACAATTAGTCAGTTTTAGGTGTCACAGCAAAAGTTTGATCACTTATTGTCAGGTTAGAATTATTCCTTAATGTGCAAAAAATATATATTAATAAAAAAAAAAGTTAAGCTGGCTGAACTATGATCGAAAGTTTACTCTTGGCTTTGGAAACAGCAGCTGGCAAAAACTCCCCACAAAGTCCACTCAGTAGCTGTACTAGAATACAGTCTTCCTCATCAGATGGAGTTGGAAATGCAAGTGTTCAAATGTCCATTTTCTCTGAGCACTTTATGACTTCTTGTCCAAGTTGACTTTAAAGTTGATAGTGTCAGCAGATGTTTCCAAGGTCATTATTCTCAAAAATAAATGTATCAAGTCTCACAAATTTGGCTAAACACTTTCTGAGGCCACATTATAACTATCCAGACACCACAGTAACACAGCAGTTAGTTGCCGATCATAGGACAAACCTTCCCACATGAATTAATAAAGTGTTAACTGTTGAATCATCTTTATAATTAATTGTGTTTTATATGTGCAAATGGACAATAAAAAGTTATACTTTTAGCAACAGTTCAGTGAATAAATCTGAATAATTTAATGTTTTTTTAAGTAAACATGTTACCAATTTACTGAGCAACACATTTTAAGGTCTTATGTACATTGCTATTATTGTAAAGGTGCCTAATGTGCCAAAATATATTTTGCATTCAACATCTTTCTACTTAATACTTGAGGTCCAAACAAGGTTCAAACAACATCATTAGATCACTGAGTCCCACATTAAAGAGAAACAAAGCAAACCGTTGCCGTGCAATGATAACTTCACACCAGCTCTGACTGAAACTGTGCTGCTTTTCTTCGAGTGCAAAGATAGCCTCTGCTGACACACTGGGCTTAATTAACTTGGAGAGGAGTGTTTACTGTCAAACAACCGGCTTCATTTTGCTTTTGATGAATGATTGATGCCCCTCAGGGGTGAAGCGGCAAATGAGTGCAGGCATAGAAAAAGTCTAACACTCCCTTGACTAACGAGGAAAATTATGAGATAAACATGATGAGACAAACATCTTTGAAAGTGATGGGACTGTGTGTCAATAAGAATAACCTGCAAAGAGTAATCCCTTAATATCACTCAGTGATTAGATAATATGCACATTTAAAAAAAGACACTATAAAAAGGATTATCATGTTGTTCTTGTAGTTATTAACTTTCACTCTGATGTGTTTGTCAGATCACAAACAGCATCAGTTACTATCAGTTTAAGGGTTTAAAGAAATTTGAGCATTTCTAAAATCTAAAACAGACCATGTGACCCCACAAGGGCTCACATGGTAAATCTGAGGGGTCGCAAGATGATTAAAAGGGAGGGGAAATAACAAAAAACATATTTCTGCCACACATGTATAAATGTGTGTGACAAAATTTCAAATACAATCTTCATCAGCAAATGAATAACCTGGCTTTTTCCTGATGTTTATTTTTTATTGAGCAAAACTTCATTGTTTTAACTATTTGGGCCTTCAAAATTATCCAAACAAAACAATCTGGGAGAGTAACACCACGCTTTAGTTGAACAACTCTCAACTTGTGAACATTATGTAACCTTTGACAAGGAGTCAGAAATAGGCATTGCTGAGTTAAAAGGGTCACGAGCCAAAAAAATTGGGACCCGCTAATCAAATACAAGGAAGACGTCTGTAGTATTTTGTTCATTGTTTATGTCCCATCAGAGCCCAGCTTGTACTAAATACACTGCTATTTTATCACCAAACTGAATGTTAATACAAAGTGTCAGACACTCTGGCTGTGCAGGCCAAAACATGTCACAAGTGGAACTGCTCCGGCTTACAGTTTAGACATTTTATGATTAACTATGTAGATTCAGTATTACCTTTGCCCTAAAGTCACTCACAGGTGATATAAAAGTTAATAGTTTTCAGGAAACAGGCTTTCTCGAACTATTGTAGTATGTTTGTGTCTAATCTAGATATGTTAGTCATATTAATGCATGTTATAAGTGCTCTTATCTTACACAGCGTAACCTGAGGCACAATCGAGGAGGCGTTACCAGTCTGGTCTCAGCCTGTAGTCATTTACTGGCAGATGGAGGAAGTGACTCATCTCAGCAAGTTAATGTGAACAATAACATGGGTGTTGTATTCTCAATAATCACAATCCATGGAACTACTTATGAAACTGTCCCCCCCACCTCCCCCCACCCCTCACACCTTGTATTTGACTGTGAAATAGCCTGAAACACTACCAAACGAGGTCTTGAAATGAAGTACAGACAGCATCAGATTATGGTCTCGCCATCCTCCACGAACATATAGACTGAAATATCTGTAAAATCCTGCCCTGAAGAAGAGGAAATAGGTTGACATTTTGGCCTAATGGTGGTGCTACAGAAAAGGTCAAGGGGTCACCATAAACATTATTCATCCTCTGAGGCTCATGAATATCCACAGTGAGTGTTATGGAAATTATACCATTAGTTTCTAAAAGGTCATCTGGGCACCAAAGTCATTAAGAATCCTCTGGGGATTATTAATATCTCTGCCAATTTCATGCTAATGTGGCCCATAGTTGTCAAGATGCCAGCACCTCTCCACCACTAGAGGACAAAAACAGGAAGGAGATGTGTTATCAACCTGTAAGTCAATGTAGAAAGATTTGAATGTGTGTGTTGTGTAGTAGGTTAAAAACAGTTCTCCTCACTGGCTCATGCACCTTTGGGGAATCGGGGTGGAAGACTGTTTGAGTCCCTTGTCAACAACCATTGATCCTCCTCCTGTGGCAGTCTTGAGTAAAAACACTGAATCCCCACCAGTACCTGAGACGATGCCTTGCAGCTGACCCTGTGCTCAGATGTCACTGTAGAGAAGGGCAACCAAATTGAGTCTCCCTGAGAAGATCAGTATAGTTTCAATGGTAAATTTACAGTCAACCTTGTTCTTTTGTGACAAGTATATTTCTTTCTCATCCAACTGTAGGGAATATGACAAAGTGCCTCATTATGACAGTAACACAGTAAAAGCAGTTAGCTCAAAAAGCAACTAAAAGCAAGAATCACCTGGGTTTGAACTCCATGAAGACTTTCTGTGTGGAGTTTGTATGCATGTTCTCATGTTCACAGGACAAACCTTCCCACATTAATTCATAAAATGTTGAATCAGCTTTACAGTTGACTGGCTTTTAAAAGGGTAGGTCTGCTTGCTCATATTTGTAGATGGACAAATAAAAAGTTATACTTTTAACAAGAGCCCATGAAAAAGAACAATTTAAAGTTGTTTTTTTTTTTGTTTTGTTTTTTTAAATGTTTGGGTTTTTTTTTATGGTTTTCTCATCCAACTGTAAGAAATGTGACAGAAAAAGTGTCTACAACAAAGGCACACACAAATCAGGAGCCGTACAGTAGCCTGTATCATAGAAATACTGAGGTAATGAGTCAAAGTCCCCCCAGTACAACCCCAACCCACCTAAGACACCAAAGAGAATGTCTCTTAAATGTTTATTTTTCATATACCGTTCATTTAGTCTGTAGATTTTATTCAACTACATGAAAGTCTAAAGCCCTCTCCTGTGATGAAATTCTGGTAAGAAAATACTGAACCCACTAATTATTCACTGGCCTAAAAGATGCCAAATTTAAATATACTGAGTCTAAAAATACTCAAATCAGATTTTAAAATACATGTGTTTTAAAATAGACAGTGGTGAAAAGTCACTTTTCACATTTACTCAAGTACTGTACTTATGTACACTTTTGAGGTACATGTACTTAAAGTGTTTGTCAGGTTGGTTGCAGATTTGATGGGAAAAAAAAAAAAAAAAAAAAAAAAAACCCCATCCCTGAAAAAGAGCAGGTAGCTAAGGAAGTGGCGCAGGGGTAGGTAGCCAGAGTGCAGGAAGCCAAGGAGGTCATGCTCAGGAAGGTGGCCAGGACACTGGGAGCCAGGGAAATGGCGCTCAGGTGGGAAGTCTGAGGCCGGACAGAGGCAGAGCCATAAAGTTCAGGGGGATGGCCTGGGGGCAAGACAGGTGAAGTCGCTCAGGAGGGCGATCGGATGTGAAGAGCTTCTCTGGTGGTTGGGCTACAGGCGGACTCAGGAGGCGATGTCACTGGGGATGATGCTGCGGACTCTGGAAAGGGGGACTGGTGCAGCTCACAGATGGGAGTTGCTGCGGCGGCCCAGCAGGGACGGGGAGTTGCTGCACACCAGCAGGGACAGGAGGTTGGGTCTTTGTGACGCTGGGGAGCAAAGACTCTGAGGCACTGGGGCAGACAAGCCAGGTGCCAAGGTGACCCAAGAAACAGTGTTGTCATCTGCGTTGACGACCGGACCTCTGGTTGGTGCTCCAAGGGCCTCCCAGAGCCAGGCGGGTGCCCAGGTAGGGGTTTTGGGCTGGAGCTGGCTCAGGACTGGCAGGCTGCAGGTTTGTAAATCCAAGCCTAACTGACTGGGGAGCAGGCTGGTGGTAGGCAGTCCGGGGTGGAGGCTGAGGACTTGCAGACCAGTGGCTAGCATGCTGCAGGTTAGCAGTTTCCTTGCTAGCAGTGTTGGATGCCTGATAGCAAAAGTACTCAAAAAGAGTCATCTGAGCAGGAATGTTGGGCGTGGAAGAAACAGGATTCTGGTGGCTGGCAAGCTTGGAGGCCCGTCTGGCTGATCAAGGTCCCCCCAGTGCCAGACGGGTTCCTTGGAAACAGTTTGTCTCTGCTGGGTCCATTACTGGTTGGATCATTCTGTCAGGTTGGGGAAGCAGGAGTGGACCCAAACACGGAGGCCGGAATGCAGATTTGATGAAAAAAAAATCTCCTTTAATCATGGATGGTCATTAACAGGCAAACAGAGCTGAACAGAACTAGCAGACGAAACAAAATGAATGATCCAACAAAGACTCAACTCAAAACCAGACCTTAAATACAGACTAAACTAATCAGGGAATGGGGAACAGTTGACGAGACACAAGGGCAGGCTGGGAGTGATTGGCTGAGGAAACACAGGAAGCAGGGCGGGGCTGACGAGACTGATACAGGGCAGGTGTGGGGAAGACACAGAACAGGGCTAACGAGGGTGAAGAAGGGCAGGTGAGGAGGAGTACATGAACACACACAAGGGAAACACAGTAACAAAACCCAGAAAACACAATACTCTAAATACAACCCACACCAACCTGTCCAAGAACCATCATGAACCTAAACTAAAGTATATAACACACCAGGCTAAACAACAAAAGGCAGTCCAAACCCAACACCCAAATATAACAAGAAAACCCATATGAACCGAAGGACTAAACAGAAGTGCAAACCAGGAGACCCCAAAGAACACAAGAACATAAAAAACCAAAAAACACACAAAGTCCAGGCAGGGTGTGACAGTATTTCCATTTGATGTTACTTTATACTTCCACTCTACTACATTTTAGAGGGAACTTGTACTTTCTACTCCTCTACATTGATTTGACAGCTTTAGTTACTTTTCAGATGAAGATTTGACACAATGGATAACATAACAAGCTTTTAAAATACAACACATTGTTGATTGTATGTATTCATATACCATTACTGCATGTTACTAACTTGACTTCTCCCTTGGAGTTCTTTGTGCTTTCTCATCCGCAGGAAACCCCAGGGACTGGGCTCTGGCCCTTGGCCATGGGGATGTCCTTCTCCTGCTGTTGCTGCTGTTTGTTGTTGCTAGTCATGTATCAATTGTTGTTGTTGTTGTTGTTGCTGTTGTTGTTCTGCTTCTCCATGTCTCCCCCCCTTTCTTTCTCTCTCAACCCAACCAGTCAAAGCAGATGGCCGCCCACCTAGAGCCAGGTTCTGCTTGAGGTTTCTTCCCGTTAAGGGGAGTTTTTCCTTACCGCTGTCGCCAAGTGCTTGCTCATGGGGCAGTTGTTGGATAAATTAAAGAGTACAGTCTAAACCTGCTCTATGTGAAAAGTGCCCCGAGATGACTTTTGTTGTGATTTGGCGCTATATAAATAAAATTGAATTGAATTGAATTGAAGATGAAACCAGTGGTTTCCAACCTTTTTGGTTTTTTACATCTTACAAAAAGCAGTGTGTAGTCAGGGTCACATTTCAGATGTCTATGAGTCTTTAACAGCTCCACCAAATAGTGATTTTTTCCCTCTAAACTTCTCACATGGTTTCATTTCAATAAATGTTCAAATGATACAATATTTCACCAAAAATCAAAGTCCAAAACTGAAAACAGATTTGTGTATCAGAACTTTGTTTTTTTTTCTTTCCTCTCCCATTAATCATCTCACTACTCCTCAGATTTATCTGGTGACTCTTTAGAGGGGCCTGGCCCCTAGTTTGGGAACCACTGGACTGAACTAGCTAAGTGTATATAAAGTACTTGACACTAGCGCCACCTCCAGCAGCTACAACAGTAACTTACTGCTTACACACTGATGCTTCAGTATTAATAATCTAATGATGTCATATATAATAATGTATCAGTGAGATGGATGAAACAAGTACTTTTACTTTAGTACTTTAAGTACATTTTGCTGCTAATACTTATGTACTTTTACTGAATGTCCCCCTGCACTCAAATTTATGTTTTTCTTCTTGTTCCCACTGTTGAATATTTCAACTTCGGTGTGAAACTAGAAGCCTGTTTTCACATTCATCTACTGAAGGGAGGAAGTTTGTCTCATCGAAAAGCCAGTTTAAAGGGGTTGGCCTACGTATATGATTTGTGACATCACAACTAGTGTGATGTGAAAACTTGATACCCTCAGTGGACAAACACTGAGAATGGACTTTTCAGTGAGGTAGGAGATATCTTGTGTCTAGGAGTTAAACTTCATAGATATTTTGAATTTTAATGAGGGAGAAGTAGATGCCATTTTAAATATTTTTAGTGTGGTAATTATACATTTTGTGTTGAAAAACCATATCAGACACACAGTATTGTTCCAAGTGGAGTATTTTTTATATATCTGGAGGGTCTCTTTAAGTAGGATTTTTCATGCAGGACTTTTACATGTAATCCAGTGTTTTACATTGCTATATTGGTACATTTACTTAAGTAAAGGATCTGAATGTGTTTCCCACCACTGCTGGCAGGTTGCTGAAACTCCCACATTCCCAGAAAAGATACTAAATATAACAGCATGACCTCAGTGTACTCAGTGGCAGGCCGTGATCACATGTTTAAAAAAAAACAAAAACAAATTAAGTATATAAACACAGCTTAATGTTATAGTCATTAATCCTCGATTTGCCCCAAAATATCTATGTAATATACGATATTTTACATGTCTCTATGTTGAAACTAGGCCAGATTGCGAAATGTTCGTGCTTTTGTTCGTGACGTCAGCAGGGTGGGATGATGACGTGTGAGACAGCCCCCACACAAAAAGCGGCTTCCACATGACGTAGTTAGCCAGTCAGCAGTCTTTCTTCTGTGTAGCCGGTAGCTACCGCTGAGCCGTCGTGTTTCTTCTATTTTAACAATATAACTAAACCTTTTCTGGTTTTAACACGACTATTTTTGCTCTATTTTCTCTCCTTTGTTATTTTTTATATCTTAGTCGACAAGACAACTATTACGCTGACGTCCTTTTTGTAAAGGTAAGCGGTTTCGTTTTTTTTTCTTCGCCCGGCTAACGTTGGCTAACGTTGGCTAACGTCAGCTAACTGACCCGAAGTTCGTCTTAGATTTATTATTTTTTTAATCAAAAACTGTACGTGTTCATCTGTATTTACAACTTTGTCATCATCTGCCCTAGTTGGGCGTAGAAAAGTTGGGCCGAAGTATCTTTTTTCTCTTCAGTCGAAACTGGGTCAGCATTCAGCAGTTGTTTACAGCTTGTTAGCTTCAGGCTCACCGGCGGCCTACAGAACAAGATGTCGCTCGCCGTGTTTGGACATCCGGTGTCTGAACAAAGACCTCATAAAAATCAGCTGATGGGGGTCTACTCCTTGTTTAACGATAAAGATTTCTTTATATCTGAATTCATAGCGATTTCGCCGGATTATATAAATAAGTATACATTACACATTGGTTGTCCTTGTGTTTTTAGCTATTTTGGCAAATCTTTAAAATCAGGACATGGATAAGGAACAAATACTCACGAATAAAGTGGGGTTTTTCCCCCACATTTTATTTATTTCTAAATGATCTGAGATTTGATTAGTATAAAACTGGCCTATCGTTACATTTGGTGAATGTAAGCCAGCTCTTGAGTGAAATCTATTTCCTGGAGCGCTGCCCTCCGTAATTGAGGTTAGCTTTGTAGGTTCAGGTTATACAATGTACGATTTGGTAACTAAGGGGTAATGTGAGGTTATGGTTAGGAGTCACAGAAAACCACCGATTGGGTTCACATAACAGAAAGCACAAATCGATTGAGAAATTACGTCTAATCATATTAGACGTTACACCGGTATCACAGTGTGCTAAGTTAGCACCACCTAGCACAGATTCAGTAGTACGGACACGTGTAGGCGCTCATGCGGTTAAAGGATATGTTCACAATTTTGAAGTCTGTCTTAAAACAACAGTCAGGTGTCCACATGATCACTGAAACAGGGTTTCCTCGCTGTAATCATTCCTCCCGTTCATACTGGCTATTAAAAGGTCCCCTTCAAATGCGTTTTCAATATAAGTATTGGGGGCCAAAATCCACAGTGTGTCCATACAGTCATTTTGTACAAAAAATGCACTTAAAAGTTTATATGAAGCTTCAGCAGTCTGAGTTGGTCATATCAAGTGGATATCTGCCACATTTACGGTCTTTTTAGCATCACATTTCCTCTTTGTGTTTCCCTGTTGAGCTGCGTTGGAAGAACAGTAACAAAAAGAGGGACTTTGGCACTAAAAAGACTAAAGTTGAAAAATATCTACTTGATTTGACTAATTTAGGCGGCTGAAGTTTCATACTAGCTTCAGATAAACCTTTTTGCCCCCCATCACTTACATTGTAAGTGCATTATAAAGGGATCTTCTAATGGCCAGTTTGAACAGGAGGAATAATTACAGCAAGAAAAACCTATTTCTGTGTTTATTTGGGCAACTGACAATCTTGGAAAAAATAACAATTTGGCAGAATCCATTTAACAGACAACAAAATGAGTACTTCTTTCATACATTTTGTTTCCATTTAATCATAATGTTTCTAAATAGCCTCTTTGTGTGTGTGTGTGTGTTTGCATTTTGCAGCCATTAGCAACCAGCTAATTTGTTACTAATGTTATAAATCTGTCTCTATTCCAGGTCGCTTTTTCCTGCCCCACTCCCAGATCATTATTCTTTTCAAGTATTCTTTGTCAAGCCGCCAAAGTGGAGAGTGTCGTTGCACCAGGGGGTCCTTCTCGTTTCAGGTATGAAACATTTGCCCGTCACACTTGGCCTACTTATACTGAAAAACTCTCCTAAATAGCTCACATACAGGAATTAGCTTTCACATTTCCTCACATTAAATTAAAACATTTTCCTTTCTTTTTTTTTTATCACAGTGTGGGGGGAGGAGGTGGGGGTGCACCTCAGCACTATCCCAAGACTGTCGGCAACAGGTGATTTTTCTTAATTTTCCTTTCACTTTGAAACACCTAGTCACTTATTGCATTAGACATCCATTAAATCTCTGCACTGGCCTTAAGTCACATTCATTCTATTGTCCTTTTGTATCAACACATATGGGGAAAAGAGGTATTCATGATAAATGGCCACTTTAACCTCTGAACAGTGTTTGTGATAGACTAGTATCTCTAGTAACTTCACAACCTTCTACCACTTTGGCAGTGGTTTAGGTTGATTAAGTGTTGCCATTGTCAATATTTTGATACAAGGGTCGGCAGCATGTAAGCAAAAGGGGTATTTTCATCCCACTAATTTTTTCAAATGAATTAAACTAACAATGTCAAACATGCATATCATATAATAAACAGTTGTGTATCTTTGGGTATAAGGCGCAACATATTTGCAATTCCTGGCTGCAATTAACGAACGCCTCACAAACAGTCACCTAACAGCATACCTTACTGCTCAAAGATGCATGTAACACAATATTACACGTATGCAGCATTTAAGCTGCTAATAATCCATTATAACCAAAGAGCTGATTACCATGGAGTCTACAATAAGTCTTGTGATTTTTAAAACTGCATTTGTTCAAAACAAGCAACTAAAATTAGTTTTCTAATCAAATCAGATTTTAGTGGCATTTCTGTGACATGTATCATGGACTTGTTAACTCAACCACCATAAAAAATTTTCTGTTATAACATTGGCTGTGTTTTTGTCAATTGCAGCGAGTTCCTGGGGAAACCCCCAGGTTCTAGCGTTCAGAGATGGGTACCTTCTCGAAGCACTAGACGAGATGCCAACTCCTCCAATGAGAAAGGGCAAAATGACGCAACCTTCAGGAAAGTGAGAGGGTAAGTGTCTATTTAAATCCATATTTACTTCAGTCACTCATCTTCAAATCGTTGCACAGTATTTCTCAGACTAAAAGATAGAACCTGAGTATCCAGATGATTTATCTATGGTAGATTAATGTTGATGTTGGTATATTGTCTTTGAAGTATGAAGTGTCTTAGCCTCTTGTCCTTCCTCTTCTTCCTCAGCATACTTAATAAGCTGACTCCCGAGAAGTTTGACAAACTGTGCCTGGAGCTCCTCAATGTGGGTGTAGATTCGAAACTTGTCTTAAAAGGAACCATCTTATTGGTAAGCATTCTCTTAAATTCTACTCATGCATTATTCATGTATCATGTTCAAATAGACACTCAATTTATTTTCTATTTCTTTCTCTTTAGATTGTTGACAAAGCCCTTGAAGAGCCCAAGTACAGTCAGTTGTACGCCCAACTATGTCTACGCTTGGCAGAGGATGCACCAAATTTTGAAGAACCAGCAACAGAAAATCAAGCAACACAAAAGCAGAATACAGTAAGTTATTTTAAAATG
The DNA here is from genome assembly GCF_963924715.1 of Thunnus thynnus. Classification (NCBI taxonomy): domain Eukaryota; kingdom Metazoa; phylum Chordata; class Actinopteri; order Scombriformes; family Scombridae; genus Thunnus; species Thunnus thynnus. Next base: position 19,133,197 of record NC_089517.1, on the reverse strand, counting down.
GGATTTGTGCTGAAATAAGACGCCACTTTGCTATTGACTATCTGGTATTTTCTGCCTTCCTGTTCTAATGAATTCTCCTGTTTTTACAGACCTTCAGACGGCTTCTGATTTCTAAGCTTCAAGATGAGTTTGAGAACCGCACCAGAAATGTTGAACGTAAGTGAATTGTATATGGAGCAACTGGTCGGTTTCATAATACATTTCGGTCATGTATTGCATGAATCGTTCCTCATTTTCAATGTTTTGTGTTTTTTGTTTTTCCCCCTGTAGTCTTTGACAAAAATGACGCCCCACTCACCTCTGAGGAGGAGGAGCAGCGTGCTGTTGCAAAGATCAAGATGCTGGGCAACATCAAATTCATTGGGGAACTTGGCAAACTCCACCTTATCCACGAATCTATCCTTCATAAGTGCATCAAAACAGTAAGTAAATCAACAATTAATTAACCTACCAGGGTGGAAGCACCCTGACAGTTAAATTTCCCAAGTAGATTGTATTAAATGTTTCTTATTTCTTTTTAAGCTTTTGGAGAAGAAGAAGAGAGTCCAACTTAAGGATATGGGTGAAGATCTGGAATGCCTCTGTCAGATAATGAAAACAGTGGGACCTAAACTTGACCATGAAAAGGCTAAGGTGAGTGTGAAGGGAAAACATCATAATTATAGTATTGTTTTTAAAATCCTTTTTCGTTTTCTTAAAAACAAATTTCCTCTTCCAGTCTTTGATGGATCAGTACTTTAGCCGCATGCGATCCTTAACAAACAACAAGGAACTGCCTGCAAGGATTCGCTTCTTGCTGCAGAACACAGTGGAGCTGCGAGAGAACAACTGGGTGCCTCGCAAAGCTTATGTTGACAACGGACCAAAGACGATCAACCAGGTTCGTCAGGATGCTGTTAAGGTTAGTAATCTTAAAAACTTTTACAATTGATGAAGTACTTATTGAACTGCTCAATATTTTTATTATACTGGTCTCATGACTGTATCCATGTATTCTGACTCTATTCCAATTCTGCAGGATTTAGGTGTTTTTATTCCACAAAATGATGGAATGAGGACTGACTTGTTCATGGAAAACTCCTTTCTGCCAACAAGGATGATCAAGTTTGACAAGGAAACTCTTGGTGGGCTGGCTGATATGTTTGGACAAATGCCTGGTATGACGGGTTTTTTTTGTTTGTTTTTTTCTCTCTCCCTCTTCTTGATATGAGGTTAGACATTGTATCGTGTCCTTGACATATTAATGGAGATTAAGCTTCTCTTTAAATGTTATAATGTTGCTTGTTTTGCACAGGGAGTGGTATTGGAACAGGTCCAGGAGTTATTCAGGACCATTATTCCCCTACCATGGGACGTCACCGCACTAACCCACTCTTCAATGGCCATATTGGAAACAGCAACGGTTCACATCAGCCTCAGTTTGAGGCAGCAAGCAAGCCTTTCATAAAACCAAATCAGGTACATAGCATATAGTTGTAGTTTGGGATTTTTTTTTTTTTTTTTTTTGGCATGGTGAATGAAAACATTCCTGTTACATCATTACTAACATTCATTCTGTGAAATCTTGTTCAAAGGGGCAGAATTCACCAGTTTTCAACCACAAACAGAATATCTCAATGCAGATGCAGTCTAAGGATATGGCTCCAAGATTCACCAAGAAAGGGAAGCTCAATGCTGATGAGGTACAACCACTTACATCGATAAGCAAATATGTTTTGGATTCTAAAGTTTTATGTTGATAGTAGCTCAGACTCCACAAAATAATTGAAGTTTTCAGGAAATATTTGCTTCTCTCACGACAGTTGAGATGGGAAGATCTATACCTTTCTTGTGTCTGTATGTTAAATATAAAGCTGTAGTCGGTAGACTGTTGGCTTAGCAAAAGACCGAAAACATGGGGATACAGCCAGCCCAGCTCTGTTCAAAGTACATCGCCTCTAAAGCTCATTAACACACATCTTGTTTGTTTAATCTGTACATAAACCGACTTGTAAAAATGACAGGCGGTTGTTTTTACTGAGGGTTATGTGCTTTACTAGCTGTTTCCCTCTATTTTACAGTCTTTATGCTAAGCTGATCTAATTTTCTCCTGACTATAGCTTTATATTTAATCAGCAAGTAGTATCAATCTCCACTAACTTGGCAAGAAAGCCAGGAAGTGCATTTCCCAAAATGTCAAACTACTACTCGAAAGAAAAAAAATCCCCAGCAGTGTTAATAAAATTTATATTAAATACCTTTTTTTTAAATCTAGAACTGTTGCTATCTTCTCCCTTCTAGATCAGTCTGAGGCCTGCACAGTCTTTCATCTTGAATAAAAAACAAGTGCCAAAGCTGCAGCCACAGATGACCATGATTCCTCCAAGTGCCCAAGGTTCCCCACTAGGACAGGTAACATTTTTACATTGAAATGAAATATATGGACTTGATATGGTAGTTGCAAGTTCCAGGGAACATGCACTCATTTGGATGCTTTTGTTTAGTCTCCACAGCTCGGCCTGAAAACCAACCCTCCACCAATTCAGGAAAAACCTGCCAAGTCCAATAAAAAAGCTCCTCCTACAAAGGAAGAGTTGCGCAAGATGACAGTAAGTTCCTCACGCTTTGCACTTCCGCCACGCACAATATAACGTACACCTAGCATAATACTGAATATTTGACTAATCCTTGTCTTCAGGAAACGTTGGCGGCAGACTACCTGAACAGCAAGAACATCGATGAGGCAGTGGCTGCTGTGAGGGAGATGAAGGCTCCAAAACACTTTTTGTCTGAGATGATGAGCAAGATCGTGGTCTATTCCCTTGATCGTTCAGATGAGGATAAAGAACATACAAGCACCCTGATCCATGCACTCTGCACTGAGGGCCTTGTTACTGGTGAAAACCTGCTGCAGGTCAGTAGTGTAACCGTGCACTGTTTTAAAGTTAATATACAGAAAGAATATACAGTGCATTGCCAGATAAAATGTTGTATGGTATTATTGACTTGTATTTGGAAGAAGCGATCATATTTAGGGTTGTCTGCATTCCTCTTGGCTTGAAAGTCTGCTATATTCCTGCCTCACTGGTTTTCTTTGCTTAACAGGCCTTTCTGAGTGTTCTGGACCAGTGTCCCAAGATAGAGGAAGAAATCCCCCTGGTGAAATCCTACCTGGCACAGTTTGCAGCACGGGCTATCATCACTGACCTGGTCAGCATTGCAGATTTGGCCCATCACCTTGAGAACGGCGCCCATTTCCCACTGTTCCTGCTCTGCCTGCAGCAGATGGTCAAACTGAAGGATCGCGAGTGGCTGTCTGATCTGTTCCAGCTGAGCAAGGTCAACATGCAGAAGATGCTACCTGGTATGTCTGAACCCACTCTGTACACATAATTATACCTGATGTCATTAGATGTGTACAGTCAAGGCCCTTGATTGATTTAGTTTTCAAAGTGTCCATGTCCTTTGCTACTACTGACTGGGTTTTCTTTTTTACTTCTGTAGAAATTGACCAAAACAAGGACAGGATGCTGGAGATCCTGGAGGGCAAAGGTCTCAGCTTTTTGTTCCCACTGATGAAACTGGAGAAGGAGCTTCTGAAGCAGATCAAAGTAGATCCCTCTCCACAGTCCATCTACAAGTGGATCAAGGACAACATCTCTCCAAAACTCCATACAGACAAAGGCTTTGTCAACATCCTCATGACCAGGTACAGCAGTGGAACAGTGTTTCTGGTTAAACCCATTCATCTGTCATTGCCTTGTTGGTTAATCTTTTCCCAAACCAGACAGTATATTTTACAGTATTATGATTTCCTCTTTTCTTTTCTTCCAGCTTCTTGCAGTACATCGCATATGAGATCAACCCTGGCGATGATGAAGAGCAGCTTGCAGCACCCAGCAAGGAACAGCTGGACGAGGAGAAAAACCTGCTGCTGTCTTTCAAGCCGGTAATGCAGAAGTTTCTGCATGATCACATTGACCTGCAAGTCAGCGCTCTGTATGCCCTGCAGGTCCACTGCGATACCAAGCAGTTCCCCAAAGGTACGTGCACACACTTGTAGGTCAGACTAGCAGCAAAGTTTATTTTGTGTAGAAAAGTTAGAAAACTCTGGTACAGAAGCTTTCAGAGGTTTAATGTTGCTCTTTTCTTCCAGGCATGTTGCTGCGCTACTTTGTCCACTTTTATGACATGGAAATTATTGAAGAAGAAGCCTTCCTTTCATGGAAAGAAGATGTCACCCAAGAGTATCCGGGAAAAGGAAAAGCATTATTTCAGGTATGTCTATGTATGTTTTGTTTTAATTGTGGCAATGAGTAGCTCTGCTCCTGGTATGAACATTTGAAGCTTATGTCTGTATTTTTCCACTTGTTGTTTCACAATAAATGGCTTATCCTAATGGAGATACTGTGTTTTTTTGTTTGTTTGTTTGTTTTGTTTATTTGTTTGTGTTTTGTTTTTTTTTACTGTGCAGGTGAACCAGTGGCTGACCTGGCTGGAGACCGCAGAGGAGGAGGAGTCAGAGGAGGAAGATTACTGAGGAACAGGCCAAAGCCATGTGTTGTCAGGATGCAACGAATGATATATTTTCTACTTTGTAATTTTTGTCTCCTTGTGCTCTTTCTTGTTTTGAGCCCCACTTCCTCCCCCTCTCTTGTCAACATATTCCCCCGACCGCTGTTACAATTCATTCCACTATGAAATCTTTTACCATATTTAGCCAGCATCACCATCTTATTTTATTTATGCTTTTCTTTCTAGTTTTTGATTGAATCTGATGTCCTACTGCAGATGTTTTATACATTTCAATCTACTTGGGTTAAAGTTGTCGATGACAGTTGGTAGTATTTTTGCTGGAAAATGCACCAGCACCACACCTGACCCATTTTATCACCTTTTTACATCTGGTAGGAGTCACTAAGTGCTGCCATAACTATTACCTTAAAAGCTGTTTACAAAAGAGAAAAGGCTCTAACATACTGCAAAGAGACTTGTCTCATTGTTTTATCTGAATTTGTTAATCAGTTTTTAGATGCACTTTGCTCAACATCATGAGTCGTTGCAATAGTAAGATACACTTTTCCTTGATTTGTTAAAACAATCCTAAGTTGCAGTTGATGGCTGCTATAATTATAATGGTTTCTTGTGCTTGAAAACAGACCATTCTGTCTGAAAATCCTTCATCTGGATTTGACGACACCTGTAACGGTAATGGCCTGTTTTTATTTGCACAGTATGATTTCAGTTTCCCACATTTAGTTTAATGAATCAAGAGCGTTTTTTTGTGTATGGAACTTTTGTGCTGTGGAATGAATATGTGTGGCCTTTTTTTAATTTATCAGTTCATATGGATATACCTCTTATGTATCTCGGACTATACTTGAATGTCTCAGTTTTAACACATTGAGACAGCCAAAGCTTAGTTTCCTGTGCTACAGTTCACCATGTGGAAATTGGTCGTATTTCAGCCATATTTGTCAAGTTTTTAAATTGTCTTTTTATCTTCGTGAAATTACAGAGAATGTACTGTATGTGTACACCTACGCGTTCTTTTGGAGTGTCACTGTAATGTAAGTGCTAGAAGTTGAGTGTACAGCTACAGATCAACCTTGAATAAAGTTAAACAGTTCATTTCATGGGGTTCAATTCGTCTTTTTTTTTTTCTCTCTCTCTCTATGTTTGTAGGTTCTACTACCTTGAACACTTTAATTTATGACAATTGACATGAATTCAGTATGCCACTTGAAGTTTTATTTACCAAAGTGGTTTCAGAAACCGGTTGGTCTCTGGAAATTGTGTGTGGGTGAGGGGTTATCTGCTCTCCAGTGGTGTAACCTCCTAAAAAGCTGCACATTTCTGAAGTTGGCTGGCATGAAATGATGAGCTCATTGACTTACACTGTAGACGTTTGTGGTTATTTTGAGTAAAGACAACAGACTGCTTGGTTGTTATGAGGTGCAGAACCGTAAAAGTCTGGGACATTTGGAACAGAAATCACTGCCAACCAGCATGTGTCAGCATGTACAGAGGAGCAATAAAACTTGGTGTGTATGTTCAGGAGACGGCACAGGATGTCTCCAGTGTGTTTAATCACTCAAAGGCATCTTGAGTTATGAGTCCATGTGTGATAGGTCATGCCCGCTTGAACCGATTAAATATACAGATTTTGGTTAATACTAGCTGACAGAGCATGCACACTGAAATTGGTGATATTCTGTTTAATGGGTTTTGAGGTACGTTTTTGGCATTTGTGGTGCTCAAAATGCGCCACAAATGCTTTGAATTACCACGTGTTCTGAAGACACCTACCAAGATTTATGATGATTGAACAAATGGTTATTGATTAACGGCCAATATTTGCTAAGCCCCACCCTTTGAAAAGATATTTTGGTTGATGGCAGCCATGTTTTTCAACCAATCTTGCTCATTTGTACCAGAAATGTGTATCTTAGTCCCACACTGCTGTATATTCAGTTTGATGTTGATAAAGTCAAAATTCAAAAAGTTCGAATTATATTACAGTAGTCAAATTTCAAGTCAATCAGACTCACAGTGTGAGGTTGTGGCCTTTCAGAAACTGCGTTGTTGGGCTTTAATTACAGGGCCACAATCTGACAGACTGGCTCATATTTCTTGGGAAGGACTTGCACAACATTGCCAGTTATTAGGCCAAGTTTCATGGTTTTGGCCCATTTCAGCTCACGGTAATTTGAGCCGCTGTGGCAGCCAAATAATAAACCAGCACAAACTCAACAATGTCTCAGCCCTTTGGGGTTTGAACCCCAATTATGCAGATGAAAGTTAATGGGACACACTGTAAATATGTCCACATCTTAAAATTAACTTTTTTGTGTATTCAGTTAATTGTCAAAATAAGTTTCATCAAATGCACACCTGGTAAAAAGGTGTATGAAATACTATGAAAGAAAAAAACTGTCCTCTGTGAGGTTGTTCTTAGGCACAGCGGTGCTTTGAGATGTTTCTTAGCTAATGTTAAGCAGGTGTCATTATTACCATATTCACCATCTCAGCATATTAGCATTTGCTACTTAGCTCTAAACATTAAGTACAGCTGCGGATGTCATTAGATTACATCAAAGTGCAGAAAGTAACAAACCCACATCTTACAGAATTCTCTTTTTATTTGACATCTTGTTGAAGCATCTTCCCATTTTTGGGTCAGTGTCTCATCTCACCATCTGACACAGAAAATAGATGTTTACACCTTTTAGTTCAATTCAAAACTTTTGATTCATCTTTAACAAAACAAATTTAACAAAGCACAGCATCTGTGAAAAGACATTTCCATTAAGACGTGAGGAATAATACAACGTAACGCTGCGCTGCGCTGAAAAAAAAAAAAAAAAACTATACTTTTCTATGCTACGGACAAAAATCCCTGCTTGTAATAGAAAATTAAAATGCAGATGTGTTGAGCGTTTTCTCAACATTACAAGAGAAAAGTCTGTTCGGGAGATCTGAAGATTTAATCGCTGTCGTCCTCATTGTTGGAGCGCTCTGGTTCTGATCCGTTGTCAGAGCGGCGAGGAGAGCCCTCGTTGTCTGATCCTGCCTCAGATCCCCTTTCTGATCCCCGGTCTGATGCTGCAACGGGTGAGCCGGGCCGGGACTCGTCTTCTGATCCTGACCGACTCCTCTTGCTCTCGTTGTCCGACTGCTCTGAGTCAGACTGCCGTTGCACCCTCCTCTTCTTCACTGGATGGTCACTGCCAGAGTCATCGTCTGAGCCTGCAGAGCGCTGAGGGCTGCCCGCCTCGCTGCCCGAGCGGTTCCTACCTGCATCAGAGTCGCTGTCGGATGCGATGCGCTTCCTGTGGCCACCCTCATCGTCAGACCCTGAACCACTGTCTCTTTGGTGTCTATATGGCAGAGAATCAATCATACACATTATTTTTCTGTTTATTCACTAACACTTAAAGCACTTCTGTCACTTTAACATTGATGTTTTTACCTGTCTTCAGCTATTTTCAGGCCATCCTCATCTGAAGAGGATTCAGAAGAGGAGATGATAGCCTTAGACTTGATCTTTCCTTTGAGAGAAGGTGGCATACGCTCAGGCTGGGGCTGAAAACAATAAAGATTGTTGTTGAGTTTTTAGAAATGACTGTAGGAAAAAAAAACCTCTTAAGGTATTTTTAAAACATCAATCATGACGTGAAAACTGAAAAACAAAAGCCAAACAAAGACCTTTTCAATCCTCTTGCGTTCTTTGGGTTTACGCTGCTTCTTGGGTCGTGATCCTCCTTCCTCGTCATCGCTGTCTTCTCCTCCTTTAGTAGGTCTGAAACAGAACAAAGTTTACTCTGAGTATCTTACATCGTTCAGAAGTCAAAATGAACTACATTTGGCTTCATTCATGGTAGCAGCAGATTCACCTCCTCCTCTTCTTGCGTGACTTCTTCTCTCCATCCTCAACGTCCTCCTGCTCGCTCCCGCTGCCGCCCTTTCTCTTCTTCTTCTTCCTCACTGGCAGATCCTCGTCAGAATCATCATTGACAAACTCATCCATGTCACCTCCTTTCTTACGCTTAGAGGGAGAAAAACAGTTAAGTTATTTAATGTTGCATTCACAGCAATCTAATGTCTCTGTTGACCCAGCGGACACTTACACGTCCTCCACCGCCACCACCTCCTCCCTTCTTCTTTTCCTTGGCCATTTCCTTCGATCCCTCTGCGAAGGTGAGCAGGTTCTTGGTCTTCTCCACGTACAGGGCTCTCTGCTCCAGCAGCTTCTTCTGTTCTTCTGCCTCTCTGCTGCGCTTCTCCTCCTGGTGAGGTTTAAGGGCGACAGGCCAACAGACTAATGAGAAGCAGGTTATTGTTGCTAAAAATAGAATCAAAATCCTAAGTAATGCAAAACATGACACCTAATCATTACTCCAAAATCATTTCCATGACATTTTGTTTGGCAGTACTATAAGTACCTGTTCTTTCATCAACTGCTGGCGCAGCAAGTCCCTCTCCTGTTCTTGTTTGGCCCGAAGCTCCTTCTCCTCCTCATCCTGCTTTCTGGCTCGTGCCACATGGTACTGAGCCTGACTCAGCAGGTCAGAGCATTGCCTGCAATGCCACAAAAACACACACATACCCCCAAAAGAAATTACAACCCACACTACATGAAGTGTGGCAAACTATCAGTAACTTCTGATGTCCACTGTAAAAAGTCTTTTCTATGCCAACATGCTGATGGGGAAAATTAGTAAGAGAGTGAAGTGAAACATTTAAATTACTGTAACACAGACATGTCTGCAATTTTTAAACTGTATTTGTGCTGTGTATTAGACTGACCTGGCTTCAGATGCAGCAAGAGCGAGGTCAAACCTCATCTTGTCTCCGGCCTTGCTGAGGTAGCTGAAATACCTGAGCAGGGGGAGGAGAAAGTTAGAGAGATGAAATTGCAGGATTTGGCAGTGGACAGCCAGAGGTTCAGACTGGCAGGAGGTATAAATCAAAGCTAACGCTACAACGTACCTGTGAGCCAGTTCGAGCTCTTTGACAGCGCTGAGCACAGCCTTTAAGTTGCTCTTCTCATCCTTCAGCACCAGAGTGGCCAGCCGCTGCAGCACCAGGGCCACATTGAACATCAGGACTGTGTCACTGGGCGCCACGTGACGTGCCTTATTGGAAATGCATCAGAAAGACAGAGTTAAACTCCTCACATTTAATAGACATCACAATGAGGAATAAATTAAAAACCCTGATTTTATTTCCTAATTTTACCTTCAGAAGCATTTGCTTGCACTCCTGGAGTTTCCCACATTTGAAGAGCGCCCTCGCAAGGTACAGCAGGACCTCAGTGTTCTGATATTTGTAAAATTTCTTCAGGCAGTTCTCGTACTGCGGAGCAGATCAACAACACATCAGGAAAAAAAACTTGAACAAAAACAATCATTTTCAAATGTTATCACAAGAGGCTCTTACCATCTGCACAGCGCTGATGTACTGTTTCTGCTCGACGTAGATGTGAGCCAGATTTAACCAGACATCGCTTATGTCTGCTGTGGCCTCCCTCACCTGTGCAAACACATCACGAGCCTCTCTGAAGTAGCCCTTATGGGCCAGGACGGCACCTGCACACAACAAATTCATGTTTAATACATCATATAGATACAGTAGGATGATTTTTTTTAAAAAAAAAGACAGACTAAAGCTCAACAGACCAATGCCATTGGCAGCATAGAGGTTCTTGGCGTCATTTCGCAGGACTTGTTTGTATATGGCCAGGGCTCGATCCTGGTGTCTCTTTTCCTGTTGAGACAAAAACACTATTACTCCATTTGGGGGTCTATTATTTCCCTTCACACACACAAAAAAAATCTCCATTATTTAGCAAAGCGATTCACAGAAGTGCTCTTCTGTTCTACTGCACTGTTTCTCTTTCAGTTTTTGTAAAAACAGCTGTCTGCACCTTTTCCCGGTCTCTGGTGGGCTGGTGCAGGGTCTGCAGCCACACGTTGCCCAGAGCCAGCATGGAGTAGGTGTCGTTCTGTGTGGACGGCTGCTTCAGAATACGCTCGAACTTCTTCTGACCCGGACCCCACTCCTGTTTGGCCAAGTGAAGGTTCCCTATCAGCGACCAGGCGTCTGGGTGATCCTGCACCAAACAGAACAAAGTGGACATCAAATAATGTTGAAGAGAGTTTGGTATCGAACTTCATTAAAATTGTGATGTCAGACAAAGTACCTGATTAATCTGCAGGGCCTCTTTGAACCAATCAGAAGCCTCATAGAAATTCCCCTTGTCACGTGCCATTGCTCCGAGACGCAAATAACCTGTGGGCCAAAATATTCAAACTGTCTTTCATACAATACAAACCACTTTCTTCACACTCTCACATTTTTTTTTACTGTTTGATGTTTAAAAGCACCGCTTCACATGCTTACAGTCAACATAGTTAGGATGCTCTCTCAGGATGTTTTTGTAGAGTTTCTCAGCTTCATGGAATTCACACATCGCCTCGTACAGGCGAGCCAGATTGTAGGAGGTGGTGACAGAGATGGCATTGTAGTAATGCTCGTCATGCTCTCCCTCGGCTTTGGCTCGATCCAGAGATGCGAGAAAGTATTTCTGTAGGAGAAAAGGCATGATTCAACCTACGTATATAAATAACTACTTATTAATAAAAAGATTGTGCTGTACAGTATACCCAATTAACATTCCTCATTCTTCCCTGTGAATGTAACTATTTTAAGGTCAAGTTAATACAAGCTTTATTGTCTGTTGGTAGCTACCTTGGCCTCTCCCAGGTTGCCCAGTCTGAAGTGAAGAGCCCCCAGGTTATTGAGGATCTCAGGTGGGACATCAGCCTGCACCTTCTCCTGCAGGATGCGGGTGGCTGTGCCGTAGGCGGACAGCGCTCCTTGGATGTCAGTCTGCTCCAGGATCTGAGCCAGCTCGATCCACGCCTCCACATCGTCTGGGTACTGCTCGGTTACCTTCTTCAAATGACCCTAAGGGAACAAAAACAATATTAGCTGTAATAGTATTCAGATCAGATCACTTGACGACAACATTGATGAGACATTCTACACAGGATACGTACTTTGGCAATATCTCTCTTTTCCTGATCATCCGATGTTGCATAGAGAGACCCCAGAATTTTCATAGTTTCGTAGTTGTTCGGGTAGGCTTTTAACACCTTTTCGAAGCACTGTGCTGCGTTCTCCTTGTCTCTTCGATACACATACATCTGTCCCAGGCCAAAGAAGGGCAAGACAAATGTGGACGAGGCAAACTGAGTGGCCTGGTAGTAATACTGAAATGCCTGGTCATAGTCCTCCTGGAGGAACAGAAACAGCAGATATATCAGAGACATAGGACCTTTTAAAACAGTGTCACAAAATGTTTTTACAAGAGAAAAACAAATCAGCACCACAAGATAAAAGTACAGAGAAAATATATTATTAAATAATTAAATACCCAAAATACAATGAAAAAATAAGATAAAAACAGTAAAATAAAGTCATGAAACACAGAAAACAGTGTGGGACTGGAAGCATAAAACTTTGAGCTAACATTAATAAAAGGCTTTTTTAAGAGGACAAGTTTTAAGAAGTGATTTATAGGATGTTACTGTTATTGCAAGCCTCAGATCCCTTCAGGCAGGGAGTTCCAAAACTGAGCTCTGACTGCAAAAGCACCGTCTCCTTTAGTCGTGAGCCAGGACTTAGGAACAGCCAGAAGGGCCCCTGCCTGAAGATCTGAGGCTACGCTCCGGCTCGTTACTGGGAACCAGCCCATGAACACAGTAAACAAAGAGTAAGCTGATTCTACCTGCACATGAAAGGAGCGAGCTAACTGGTAGCAGCTCTCAGCCTGCATGGCCTCGACTTCTGTATTATGGAAAGCATGGAGGGCCAGGTGCTGCACTTTACTGTAGTCCTGTTAGTGAAGAGAAAACACACAGGTGAATAATAGTCAATTGACACTTCATGTTGAGAGAGTATTTCAAAGACAACAGGACCAGTAGCTACCTTTTTGAAGAAGAAGTGGTTGGCGAGGTGGTTGAGCACCATGGGGTTGCTGGGGTCAATGGTGTACGCCCGCGACAAGAGCTGGACTCCGTTCTTGATGGAATCTGCCTCCTTATTGTTGAGCTCTAAAACCGCCAACCCGACAAGAGCTCCCACACACTTCGAATTGAGCTCTAGGGCTCGGCCAAAAGCCAGACGAGCCTTCTCCAGTTTGTTGAGCTTGACGAAACAGTGGCCCATCCCCAGCCTTACTTCAGCTAGCAAGAGACAGAAGAGGAGAGAAGATAGATGAGAAATAAAATGTAGCGCAAATAACTTTGTAAGAGAAGTGCCATAATAGCAGTAGAAGTGGTTAGAGCCTGACCATTATAATCAGCCTATATTTGCTTATCAAAGATATATGATATTTGTTATAACAGTGTTGGCACATATGCAAAAAAGGAATGAAAGTGCATGAACTATTCACAGGCTGCTATTTTCTGTATATATTTGATTCAGGTTCCGTAAATTTATTGTTCAAAATTTACAGTGAACTTTAATTTTCTATTATCCTCGCCTATAAAATGTTCTGCCTCTATATACTACATCTTTGCCACAATTAATTTTAACCAAATTTGAATGGACTTTGTCAAAAAAATTATATTTAATCTTTTTCGGTTGATGTTACACAATAAGACATTTTTCATTGGAAATCTGAAATAAACTTCCTCAAGATATAAGACTTTCCCCAACTTTGATTACCTTTAAATCCAGGTTAAACCTTCAAGTTCCCCACTGACTCTGACTGAACCTTAAGCACTCATCAATATCCACCTTGCACTTTTCATATTTACAACATATACAACACCAGTCAAAAGTCAAACTTTTGACTGGTGCTGTATATATCAAATATTTATTTTATTGTTTTATTGTTGTTTTTATCTTTTAAGTTTATCTTAAAATTCTAAAACACAAATAATAATCAATTAATTGTTTTGAGTCATTTTTTAAGAAAAGTGTCCAGATTCTCTGCTTCCAGCTTCTCAAATGTGAATATTTTCTGGTTTCTTTAGTCTTTTATGAGAGTAAACTGAGTGTCTTTGGGGACTGTTGGTCGGAACAAAACAAGACATTTGTGGACATCACCTTGGGCTGTGGGAAACTGATCGACATTTTCATCATTTTCTCACATTATATAGACCAAACAACTAGTTAATAAACACATTAATCACTAAAGAAAATCATGATTAATTGCAGCCTACTCTGAATTGCCTCTGTGTGTGAAATGTGCTATACAGATAAACTTGCCTTGCCTTCGGTATTGCTAACAACCTCAAAGATCTTGCATCAGCCAGACTCTATTAGCAGCAGCAGTAGTAGTAGTAGTAATGTCATAGTAGTAACCAGGAATACAGGGTTCATTTTCAGGAGAATAAAAGTAACGTGTTACCTGGGCAGCCCGGGTTTGTACGTAGAGCCTTTTTGTAGTATGCCAGCGCTCCTCTGTAATCCTTTTTATTGAAGGAGATGCAAGCCTTACCTGTTAAACAAAAAAGGTGTGATTATTGTGATTATTTCAGTGAATTAGTCACAGTGGTCGTGATCTTTTTTCTTTGTATTCAACTTGCCGAGCAAAGCAGGGATGTTATTGGTGGACTGGTTGAGTACAAAATGGAACTGAGCATCTGCCTGGTCCATCTTGTCTCCTTCCAGGAGGCAGAAACAGGCTCTTCCCAACAAATGGTTCTGATTGCGACAAGAGATGTTTTATTTACTTAAAATACAGGAGCCACAGCAGTTTTCCCTGCATCATGACCCGCTTTGACATTTTTCTTACCTGATCATACATGATGATCTTATCTGCCATTGTATAGAGCAGTGTCGCCTGCGTGATGAGCTCTTTCTTGGCATCTTTGTTCTTCTCTTTACGGGCTTGCTGGACATAGTAAGCTGCCAATGTGTCCAGACAGGTCATCTGGTCCTTCTCATGGTCTCTGTAGTCGAGGTTTCCATCAATACGAGCTGCCTCTAAAAGCTTGACAAAATCCTCTGTTTTGCCCTGTTTGTAGTACTCCAACTGAAAAAGGACGACCAACAGTGTTACAACTACGCAAATATGCTAAATCTTAGCTTATTTCTATGAGGGTTAATATCTGGATTATGTTCATTTTATAAAAAATACATACAAACATTCTACTTTGCATTAATAAATGTAGTGCTGAAACAATTAATCAATTAACCATTTAACAGAAATATTTGCTGGTTTCAGATTCTCATATTTGAGAATTTACTGCTTTTCTTTTTAAAAACGGTTGATAAGACAAAGACAAACAACTTGAAGACTTGTCTGGAGCTCTAGGAAGTTGTGATGGGAATTTTTTTTTTTTACATTTTCTGACATTTTACAGACTTCAGGATAAATTGATTAATTTAAAAAAAAAAATAACAGAGTAATAAATCAATAAGTGTAACTACAGTTTGCAGTGCTTCATGTTTGTGGCGTGTACTCCACTGACTCACCGCCAAAGCGATCCATATATGCAGCTGTGTGTGTTCCTGCTTCAGGATACTGATGACCTCGTCTCCCTCTGGCAGCTGGTCAAAGTCAAGCTCAATAACCTGCAACATACAATTCAATCAAGTCAAAAGGTCTGACAAAAATCATATTCCATGTTTTATTTAAGAGTGGCATGAATTAGAGTTAGGTGATTTGGCTATATGTACCATGACATATAGCAATATAGCATTTGTCAGCCATCTAGAGCTGCAACAATTAGTTGATTAATTGATTGTCAGAAAATTAACCTGCAACTATTTTGATAATCAATAAATCGATTCAGTCTTCTTTTTTTTAAAATGCCAAATATTTGATGATTCCAGCTTCTCAAAAGTGAAGATTTGCTGTTTTTACTTTTCATATATGACAGTTAATTGAATAACTTAGACTGATAACACAAGCTATTTGAAGACATCACCATGGCCTCTGAGAATTTGTGAATGATTGTTAGTTGCAGCCCAACAACCATCAGAGATTCTTTTTTACTGTGATAGATTTCCCTTTGATATGTCTTGTAGTATTCGGCCACTGTGGTTAATGTATTGAGGAAATATTTGATTGTCATCTGATCTGATTTTTGCAGGCAACTAAACAGTTTGTCCATTTATTATCCAGTGAATTCACTATATCACAACATAAACCCAGTTGTCAGTTTAGCATAGACTTAAAAACTGCAAACACAACAGACCTTTAATAAATGCATGAACGTTATCGTGTTCAAATGACTGTGTTAAGGAGGTGTTTGGTCAACTTTACGATCATTTTGAAAGCTGTTTGAATGGTATTGTGTTATAATGATAGATGTTTATAACTTTATATCAATGAGGGTAGAGTAAATATTAGAAACACCTCTCGGGAATAGAAGAATATTAATGAAGAATTACGACTATTAATGAAAATCCAGATGTTTCAGTGACCTTGATGCCTTCTTTAAATCAACGTAAACAGCAGAAAGTAAAGGTTGTTACTGATTAAGTTGTAACTTCACATAGTTGACCTGTGAAGTTTCATATCACACTTACAAGACCAGTTATAAATGAAAAGGGACCTCTGTTAATGTCACTTTAATGTTAGTGTTAGTAACCTTCTCTTGCATGTGTTGCTCCAAACATCACTGACGTTCACATTTCGAGTTTACACGCAGTTATCGACCCTAATTGTTTTTTATTTAATATTTTGATGTAATACGACGCTACAGAACGTTTAGCTAATGTTAGCATCGGTTAGCATCACAGCGAGGTTCAGTTAGTCAAACATTCAAAATAAATCAAGTTTACAAATTAGACGAGTTTTACCTCGTCAGTGTCCCGTAAAGGGATCTCGATAGAGCCCCGAGACATCTTGACGGAGGAAAAATCCACTTCCAGTTTGTTTTTGTGTTAAAAAAAAAATATACAAAATCGTCGTCAGGCGGCTGTCTGTTGGTAACTACTTCATGCCTCCGATAGGAAACAAACATACAGGATGGTGCAACTGGAAATGTGTCCGGGTCATCCGGACGTGTGTTCCTCCTGGAGTTTTAACACAAGATGCTTTCTGGTCGTAACACGGTTGTACACAATAATAACAAGCAAAATATTCTCAACTACAGATTTGCAACCACAGGAATATTTAGTTTTATGCTTGGAGATTTGCTAACATGTAAATAAAAGTCATTCAATATTGAAAGAACCCTCCGTTTCAGTATAAATAATAATAATAAATAATAATAATACATTTAATTTATATCGTACTTTTCATTGATGGTGACGTTCAAATTGTTACAGTATTAATAACATAGAACACACAACACAAAGAAAATGGTAATAATATGAGAAAAAAGCCTTTCTGAATAGAAAGGTTTTAGGCCTTTTTTTAAAAGAGTGTAGGTCTGTGCTGGTAAGTTTAAATAGATCAAATATAATTTCCTTTGCAACATAATGAGAAGCAGCGGAAATTCACCCCCATAAGATGAGTGAAAACAAAGTTGAACACATTTATTGTTATCCTCTGCACCTGTATTTCTAGATATTTTCATGCTTATGTGCTTGATTTGAACACTGTGTAAAAAGAAACGCTTGGCAGACTGTGCATTTGATATGTTAAACCAGTGAATTTAAATTGAAATCCACTGACTGCATCATTGTCACAGACCTCTGCAGGGCAGCATTTTGGCAGGAGTGCGCTGAGGTGGGGGGTGATGGGGGAGGAGGGCTGTCAGCTGGTTTTGATGGGAAGCAGTGAAAACAAGCATAAGAGCATCTTGAAGACTTCTTGTGCTAACATTGCAGTGAATCAGAGGAAGGCTGACGAAATAATAATAACAATGAAACTCATAATTTAACAATTAACAATATCCTTTTTTTTCCTTTCAGAAGAACTGTCCTGGACTGAGAAGTAAGAATTCATGATTTGTTTCTCTTTTTAAAAATGTATTAGATAGCTAAATAACTACAAGATAAACTAAATGCATGCCTTGTAATGTCATTGCACAGCACACATATTAAATGGAGCACTGTCCCTGTATATTTAACACATATAGTCTGAATTCTTAGGACAGAGATGTTTGTCTAGCTGTTTAGGCTCTTTCTTGCAAAACATTTCATACTCTTAATATTTTAGTATTAGAATCAATGTTGAAGCACATGAACCTCACATTGTTATTACAGGACAAGAAAATAAGATGTAGCCCTTTGACTGGATCCTCACTGTATAGATGTACGTATTTCAATTAATTAATTAATGTTTCACTTTTTACACCTCAGAGTTTTAATGTATATTATGTTCTTTGTTTCTGCTGTTTGTAATAGCTTTCAGATAATATAAGTGGAGGTAAAGATGTATTTGATCTTTATTGATATGTCAGCTCATGTAGCAATGTGACAGTCCATCAGCACCTTTGCCCTCCAGGGATTCAGGAGAAACAAGCACAATGTCTGACAGCAATGATGGTGAGTGTTGCAGTGACCTTGTTCATCAGAGTATCAAATAAATATCTACAGTATATTTATTTATGTGTGTGCTGCCTGTGCATCCCTACATATATAGTGTGGGAGTCTCCTGGTTGTGGAACAAGGAATGTGCTGGAGGACACGGGGGACACAAGTGGATTCTCTGAACATGAACTCCTTGACATCATGTACAATGCGTGTAACGCCACCAACGCAGGTACACAGACTTTGTGTTGAGTTCAACAACACAGATTAAAATATTGACATGAACTGTGAATCATTTGCTCCTGTTTCTCTCTCATCTTCAGGAGAGGTGTCGGCCTCGACCATCGTACAGTACCTGCAGACCATGACGGCCCAGAGTTCGGAGCAGGAGAGACTGGCTGCTCTGCGACATCTGCTCGACCCTGACTGTCAGGACCCGCTTGTGAGCAGAGAGACCTTCCACACGACTATGAGGGAGTGGATCGCCCAGTGCAGCCAGGACAGGTGAGACAAAACTATTGA
The DNA here is from genome assembly GCF_963924715.1 of Thunnus thynnus. Lineage (NCBI taxonomy): Eukaryota > Metazoa > Chordata > Actinopteri > Scombriformes > Scombridae > Thunnus > Thunnus thynnus. Next base: position 19,114,750 of record NC_089517.1, on the reverse strand, counting down.
CATGTAGTGTGAACATTGAAGCAGGGCTTAAGCATCATATCCAGGCCTTTAAAGCTTGATTTAGTGACAATATATATACGTATTGCTTAATGGCAGGTTTATATGTGGTCTAAAGGTCTTCCACTATGTTCAAGTATTTATACAGAGATGGATACAAAATATTTTCAGACACAAATTATTATTTTAAAAAAACGTAAAATCATAAAATGCTGTGAAATGACCAATACATGACTTATTCGAGGAAATCTCATCAATCCAATCAACCAAAACAGTCTTGGACTTTGGTGTAATCTGGTTAGGTTATAATATAAAACCTTATTTGTATAGCATTTTTATCAACAAAGTTACAAAGTGCCGTAAGCAAACAATAAAAGCAAAGAGAATGCAAAGGCACATGGACTGTGCTTACAGTATATTTCCCTTTTCTACCTAAATGAACAAAGTGCTTTACAATTTTGCCTCGCATTCACCCGTTCATTCACACACCCACACACTGATAGCGGTGTAGCTGCCATGCAAGGCACTGGCCTGCCTACTGGGAGCAACTCTGGGGTTCAGTGTCTTGCTCAATAACACTTCAACATGTGGACAGGAGGAGCTACAGCCAGCCACAATTAAATGCAGTTTAGTTAATTAAACACGTTGTAGGTGTCAAAAGAGAGAGAGAGAGAGAGAGAGAGAGAGAGAGAGAGAGAATTGTTTAAGCTTAGTGCTCTTCCTGAGGCTGCAGCAAGAGTGTCAAGGTAAATTATCCTTAGAAATAAAACAAGTTCGAGATGACCTGCAAGAAAGTCACTCCTGCATATTTAGTGTTAATTAAACTCCCTGAGAGTCATTGTATTTAATATTGATATCATTGAACCGAAACGGTTTAATATCTTTAGGTAAATTAATTTGTTTCCAAGTAGATGATTCCTTTTTTTTGTTTGTTTGTTTTTTGTTGTTTTGTTATTCTGTTGATCTGCGCTCACTACAAACCGTGGGAACTAATGGCTCCTCCTGTCTGTCAGTACTGACGTGGGCAGCAGTAATGCATCTTGGCCCGACTCCTCTCAAGTGCCTGTAAATGGTGAGCTCTCACTGTTTTGGTCAGACTTCTGCGAACGTCTTAATCAGACAAAATGCATTTCACTAAACCTAATTTCCTTTCAGGGCTGGATTTCTCATGTTCTCAAAGCAAAGCTACTTCCTCAGAAAGCCACCAGTGTGCCTGGTTAGTTTAGTTTAGTCCTTTAATCACTGCATGTAATTAACTCCTGTCACACCACACCACTAACTGTCTGTTTGGCTTCAGTGATGGAAAAGACCTGTCTGGCACAGTGACTGAACTGAAGCAAGCTCACCGCAAGCTGAGCGAACAGAACAACAGCCTGTTGAGGACGGTAGCTCAGTGTGAAGATGTAAACCTGCAGCTCACTCTGGAGATCAATGAGCTGCGAGCAAAGCTGGCCAGGTGAAGGATTTTCCATTTTCTCCCCCATTTATCTCTAGTCATCGCTCTGTCACCATTTTCAGTGAAACAATTCCTCTCAAAAGCACATCATTTATCAGATTCTTGTTTTATTTATTTAATTCTTTATTCTTTAATTGATGTAGTGAGTCATGCATCTTTTCAAAAAACTATTTTGCTATGGAAGCAGATGAAGAGGAAAGGCAGTCAAAGGTGTAATAAACTGCATTACCGCGCTTCAGATTATGTGGCTTTACTCTCAGTTTGAGGAGTAAAATCACATTTTCTGATGAGAGGTGTAGTAGAAGTTGACGTTCTGCTGAATAAATCAAGAAGATCTGATGGTTTTTTTGATGTGTGCAGTACCCAGCGGTCAGCAGTGAGAGCCAGATCCCTGTCAGAGGAACTCGAGGAGACCTGTCGCGCATTTAAAGAGGCCCAGGAGAGAGCCAGTCGCACCCAGACCAACTGCACCCAACTGGTATATCACACACTGAGCATGCTCCCAAATACGCAATGGAGAATTAGGAACAAAAGTGTGATGTTTTTAAGTAAAACCTTTCTTGATCCTCAGAGCAATGAGGTTGAATGCCTGAAGGTTCACATTAGGAGGCTAGAAGACAAGGTAATCTTGATCTCATAAAGTCCAAATGTTTGCACTTTACTTGTAGAGAAGTGAAGCTGATGTACCTTTTAATGTAATAAAATGTTCCTCATGTTTGTGCAGAATGAAAAACTCACTTTTGAAAGGACATGTTCTGAAGATAGCATCAGCAAACTGCGGAAGGTCAACGCTGAGTTGAGGGTAGGAACAGATCCGTAAAACACTCCTGTGTCTGTCTCTGTGTTACGAGTTTGTTTTGTGAGTTAAACATCTAAATAATTCACAGGCTGAGCTTGAAGAAACCCTGGTTATGTTGACTCTGAGAGACAGAGAAATCACAAAGGTTTGTCCATCAGAGCATTTTTATCAGGAGAAAAATTGGCAGTTTTGTTTTTATTTTGTCATTTAACTTTATTTTTGTATGTTCCCGTGTAGAAAGACATTCTTATGGATAAGATGAAGAAATCTCACATGGAGAATCACAACATCATTGAGGTTTGTTTGACACTTTGACCCAGAAAAGAGAAAATATGAAACTAAAGATCCCCTTCAGACATGTTTTAAGACATATAAAATACTCTACTTTGAATAATAGTTTGTGTCTGATATGTCTTTTCCAAAAAGAAGTTCAATAAGCCAGTTAAAAATTCCTAAAATTACATCTACTCTTTCTCCCTACTTCACTCAAATTCATTCTCAGTGTTTGTGCACTGGACGCTTCAAGTTTCCACATCACACTTATGTAAGTTGCATACTGGACCACGATTGGCTCCACACTAGCTGTGATGTCACAAATCATGCTCGTAGCTACATGCCTTAAACTCATATTTCAGGAGAACACAGAGGAACGTTTCTCCCTTCAGCAGATGAATGTGAAAACAGTCCTCCTTTTTAAAACTCTGCACATACACCATTCTGCACAGTGACGCTCAAACATCCAACTGAAAGAACAAGAAGAAAAACACACAGTATGTTTGACAGGAGGGAGACTTTAACTTTGAACTTTGAAATTATCTTTTTATGTCATGTTAAATCCTGAAAAGAAACCAATAACATAATATAAGAAACTAATATCAGGCATTTCAAATTCATCATCATTTCAGAATATGTAACAAGGAAACCAAAGATTTCAAATATGATAGATCTTACATATGTTATGATTTATGGTTTTCACTGTACATTCTGGCTGTTATTTAGCGCATTAACTCTGTCCTGGTGGTACAGGGTCTGCAGTCACAGCTGATGAGGTTACAGGAACATTCACAGCAAGTTCTGTTGAGGTATTTCTAACCAATGTCTACACCTACATTTGATCTGTGTAACAGCTGTACAGTACAGATTACTGTAAACTCAAGGCTATAAAGTTGAACAGCAGTGAAAAAAGTGTGTTAAATGCAAGGAACATGTCAGCTTACATAATTTTGTAGGAAAGTTAAATATTTAAACGAAGCATGCTATTCCAAAGAAAATATTTTGAAATAACGTTATACTTTAGAGAATATCTCAACATATGTGTGTATTCATTATTGCTTTTGTGTGATTTCTTTACTGATAATTTTCTAATGACAGGTACGACAGGCACTGTATCAATCCTCAGAGTCTCTACAGTCGAGATCCTCCAAACCTGCGCTCTCTGCAGAGCGAGATGCAGGACATGCAGCAGGTAGGAAATGCTTGCTGTCAGCAGGTTGTCGTTCATTGTACTGATATTCTGTCCTATGTTGACCGTGACTGCCTTCTTTGTCTGCAGCAGCATCACAGAGCTCTGGACGACATAAGTCTCCCCTCCCTGCACACACACAGTGATGATATTCAGAGCATCATCCACAGGATCAAGTCTGCAGAAATAGCTCATCTTCTGCACAATAAGTATCCTGAGAGGGTGAGAGGAGAGTATAGACACTCAACAGAGGATGATACTTATTACATGTACTAACACATGCATCTCTCTTGTGTCTTCTCACACACAGGATTCTGCCTCTGTAGAGACACAGGAGAGGCCTTTTCCTCAACGCCAGCAGCAACAGGCAAGCATCAAGCAGCAGCTTCTCAATGTGTATGTGAGTTTTTACCTCCTTTTCTCCTGTTATGGTAACAGACTGGATATGGTTGATGTTAGACTGTTCTGAAACGCTTCCTCCCGCTAATAAAAGGGGTGTCTGGTTTTGACAGTGTATTTATGGGCATCTCCATTACGCAACACATAGGAGTTACTATCTCCTGTGTGTAAGACTCTATTAGGCATAAGTGCAGTTTTAGTACCCCCTGGTAACTACAGACATAACAGTGTGTAAAGGAGATGTTTATAAAGCTACGGTGGTGGTTTCAGGCTGCAGGAGCTGGAGCTGCAGAAGTGTTTGTGGGGGGAGAAAGGAGAGAAGGTGGAGGAGCGGTTGAGAGCCCAGGAGAAGGAGCAAAAGCAAAGCCAGACCAGGAACCAGACACCGAACCAGGAGGCCAAGAAGGTGGCCATTGTGAACTGGTGGAAAGTCCTCAGTGTGGAGGGGGCTAAGGCCCAGACAAAAGAAACCCGGTCGACCCAAGAGCTCTCTGAGAGAGCAAAGCTCCAGCAAGCAGAGCAGACGATCTCTGATATGAGGGAGCAGGTCTGCCAGCTGCAAGCCTCTCCCAAATCTGTACAGGAGTGTGTCAGTGAGCGAAAAAACAGCAGTAGAGTTGTTCTTATACACAAAGGAACCAACACTGAGAGCAGAGAAGCTGGTGAGAAGGTAGTGAAGGATCAGAGGGATGCAGCGGTGGCTACAGATCCTGTGGAGATCACAGGCGGAGCAGCCTCAGAGCAGGAACAAACCAAGATTCGGGTGACCGCAGACGGACTTCTGGTGACCCTCCGAAGGATGGAGGCAATGGTCAACAATGCCCTGGTGACCGCCGAGCTGGTGAGAGAGAGCGAGCAGAGGGTGAGCCAGGTGAGAGTGAAGATGGAGAGCATCACTCAGAGGGTGGAGGAGGCTCTGGGCCGAGCAGCCGACACTGACAAGCAGCTGAGCAGTCTAGAGGCCAGGATCACAGAAAAGGCTCCAACTCAGGTTTGTCTGTAATAAAAATCTGTGTTTGCTTTACATTACAATAACAGTAAAAGCAAAAAAAATAATCTTGATCTGAAAACGTCACAATTAAACTTCTATTTGACTTTGATTCCGTTAAAATAGTGTGGAAACGTTAGTCAAGTAAAGATAATGTTATTTATATATCCAAAAATCACACACCAATCACAAATTTGCCTCAAAGAAATTTATCTCCACAACATGCGACACCCTCAGATCCGAGTTAGATAAGTTAATATTAGAAAATCTCCAGCTGTCAAATTTTAATGACATATAATTTAAAATCTCATGTATCATTATTTGAGATTTTAGCTTATTATGTCATCCTGGTGTCCTCTTAAGCATTGGAGATATTTTTATAATCAGTTATGAGGCCTGATTTTCTCATGTGGAGCTGATAACACCCCCAGGGGATAAAAGCTGCCAAAATAAACCTGCTGGAATTAAAGGTTTTAAATTAAAGTTGTGACATTACTTGGACTGTTCTCACAGAAATGTGAAATGCAGTCTTTCATCTGCAAAACTGAACAGAAGTGTGCGTGTCCGCAATTGTTTTGACATCATGCAATGATTTTTGGCATCTAAAAATGACTCAAATGAAACAGTCTGATAAGGGAAAATTACTCTCCAAGCAGCTCACAAGTCATCCTTTGTATTAAGGTGTCACAAGTAAAAAAGGATTATAAGTTAACAGATCATGCTGCTCATTAAAAGATTTTATGCAAATCTTTTAAAGGAAGGAGATTCAAGATTTAGTTTATTTTGTATTCATTCATTCAGTCATTTTATTGTGTATTTGCGTAAACAAAAAACAAAATGCTCTTACTCTCAGCCAACCGCAATGCGACAACAACAGAAAGGGTAAAGATATACTGTATATCTAAAAAAATCCCTTTAAAAAAATGACAAAAACATATAAATCCCAAGAGAAAACAAAAACAAAAAAAGAACAAGCAGTTATCAGCACAGTGCATTACAGTGGATTTAGAGAGAAAAGTACATCTCAGTTTCAGTCTCAGTTTGATGTAGACAGCTCTTGCATGTCAACGAGTGACCAGCACCGATGGGGGAGTTATATAATCTATTTTGCTGGATTATATTAGAGATTACAATATTCACATGAACATAGCAAAGATCAAACAAAACGTCCAAAAGACAAACATGATTTTGTTTAGCAGGATTTAGATTTTCTTATTTCCTACCCTCATCTCATGACCCTGTAGATTCAACTGATGACCCCATGTGGGGGTCCTGCAAATATTTATTTCCATCCACAACACTGACGAGCAATGCGTTTGTGTGTGTGTGTGTGTGTGTGTGTGTGTGTGTGTGTGTATTTTGTGCTATGAAATGACACAATCAACAATTTTGCAGAAATATTTGAGCTATAATCGCAGTTGTTTTGTGAATGAACTTCATATTTCAACTCATTTCTAAGCGATTATTAGTAACAGTAGTAGCACAAGTAGTAATGCAGTAATGGTGATTTAATTTTTTCATATATTCTGTATCTAAACATCTCATATGGAAAGAAAAGATCAATCTGTTCTCTTTGTCTGTGCTTTCTTGAAGCTACCATGTCCCAAACTGTCAGCTGACCCTGGACCAGACGGCACCGGCTTTACAACTGAGTCTAATGTGGAAGTTAAAGACAGAGACAGAAAGGAGAGCCCTCCTCCATCTCTAGTAATCCCAGAAGTCAGTGAGCCTCCACAGCTACCCATGAATGGTATGACGGCTGCATTACAGAAATACAGCTTCAAGTTATGTTATCGTGGTTACACACAGATAAATTGAAGTGACTTCCTTTTCTATTGGTAATCCCTGAGGATGTCTGAAAATAGACGCAGCAGATATTTACATTGCACACAACAGCTCTTACAGTGAGGAGGAAGAGAGAATATGCTCTTAGGGAGTGTATGCTATCTATCATAGGGGGGCCTATGGGGAAATTAAGGGAAGTCAGAATGGGGTTTTTTATGTAAATACAGGGAGGGTAGAGTATTTTTAGCTACATCCATTTTTTATTGACCACATATTTGGAGAGTTTTTGAATTTGCAGGGCTAAAACACTGTTTTTGTGAGCTATCGTCCCCTCTTCTCAGTGCCCGTGGTTCAGTCCATTTTACATTTAGGTCTGAATTTTTTGAAGTGCTTTGAGCCAGTTTATATAAACACACTGCAAAATCTCAGATGTGCAGCTCAGAAAGCACACAATACAGGCCTGAAGGTGCATTAAATTGAATTGTAGGTAAAAGTGGGAGGAAAAAAATGGAAAAACACATTATGACTGACAATAAAGAAATAGTTTGACATTTCGAGAAGTGTCCATATTCTTTCTTGTTGAGCATTAGATGAGTAGAACAATACCACTCTCATGTTTGTCCCTTAAAAACTACAGCCAGCAGCTGGTCATTTACTTTTTACCCAACATCAAGTCCTCAGTTTCTAGCTACAAGAAAAGGGTAAACACAAAATGTTCAGTGTCTTTCTGCAAACCCTTTGTGAAGCCTTCATGTTCTTATATTGCTGAAAGCTGCTGGATTTGATAAAGGAATTTTTCACTACTTATCTTGTTGCTCCACGTTTTGGTCAAAGGGAGGATCACTTCTCTTCCAATCCTTACGGAAAGGTCATGGAAAATGTTTTCAAATTCTCCTTCCCCAAGAGAGTCCCTTGATGGCTGAAAAGGCCAAGTCGTATATTGAAATGTTTATTTGTGGTGTAGAGGAGTTTGGATCATGCTGAGCTAGCTGAGATCCACTGGGTGGCCTCAGAGGGGGAAATTATATTTCAAATGAAGAGCCAGTGGTTGTCTCCATGGTGGCTTGTTTGTTTGTTTTACAACCCTCTATATAAAGTTCACATTGTCCAGTGCTATGTTGGCATAGGTTTGTTTTTGCTTACCAAATGAAGCTGTGTCAACACTGCAAACAACAAACATTTTATGGTTAATACTGACATCATAATAACTAATATGAGCACTGCAGAATCCAGTTTGATGTCCCTGTACCTCAGGTCATAGATGATGTCTGATAATGCCAGTGTTTGTCATTGGGAGGAGGGTTTCATCACATGTTATCTCCTCACGAAGAAACCCAGATGTTAGCATTGTGTCAAGAATACATTACTTTATTTTTTTATATATCAGTGACAACATGTATTAATTTACTTCAATGGGAATTAAAGTGTGCCTATGATGGAGCATTAGCGCCACTGTTAGAAAAGAAATCTGAGATTTCGAGAATTAAGGCATAATTTTTTTTTCATGGGAAAAGTCGTAATATCTTGAGAAAAAAAGTTGTAATATTCGGGGAAATAAAAGTCATAAAAGTGTAGGTTTTTCAAGTGTAAAATGTGATGTTTGGTAAAACCTGTAACTTCAGTTCAGCAACATTTGACATGTAAAAGTGGACAGACTGCTCTCATCTGAGCTACCACAGAGTATTTAAATATCGTATGATTTATACTTGTAAAATTACAACTTAATAATATTATGACTTTTTTCCCCAAAATATTATTACTTAATTGTTGTACAATTATGACTTAAATTTCAAAATATTATGTCTTTATTCTCCTAATATTACGAATATTTTTCCTCTTTATTTTCTGAATCCCCAGTTTTTTCCCCTCTCATTACTCTGCTGTATGTGTCACATTTAACCAAAAGGCAAATGTTCATCTGCAGCCTCTGGACATGTTGAGGTTAAGCTTTAAAAGAAACACACAAGCAAAACAAGGAGCAGGAAAAAACAGTAAAGCACAAGATACAGCATAAATGAAAATAAACCTAATAGAAGCTGTTATAAAACACATACATACAATTGCATGTAATCATAACTTTACAACAACAGACAAGACAACACACCTCAAAGGACTACAAAAATGTAGCAGTAAAGGCAAATGCTAAGGATGCATGACACGTGCACACACATAGTTATAAAGATTAACAAAAAACCTTATCCACAGAGCAAATGGCATCACTAACAGTAATAAATGTTGAGTTGTGAGTCATCTTTTCAGTGCTTTTGTGTTTTCAATGCCATCTCGAGTACAGACATTCACTCTGCCTCCATTTAGGCTTTTAAAGCTATTTATGTCCCTCCTTCATCTGCCTTTATACAAATAAAACACTAATATGACATATTAAATCAACTGTAGGCATATCGCTATAACATTACAAAGGAATAAAACTTGTTCCTAGGTTTTATGTTGCAGTTTTAAACAAGACACGGTGAGCTTGTTTGGTGCTGATGAATAAAGATCCACTGGAGACTCAATGTAAATAATTTAGAAAAGCAGTTTCTAATGCTCGAAGGCTCTAATGCTCTAATGCTCACTGTGTGTGTGAGTGTGTGTGTGGTGGTTGTGTTCACTCTCGGGACTGTAAACAGTCTGCCGTTTGATGGGGAATCTATAAACGAGAGAACGCTGGAAAAATGCTGGATTAATGTGTGGTCAGGTAAAACTCGCTGTGTTGTGGGGAGGAAAACAAAAGTATCTGACAGTGTCTTAAGACAAAATTAGGTTAAATCAGGACAAAAGTGTTTAAAACACATTTCGAGCATCTATATCTTCGCCAGGGAGAATCTGTCATCCTTGCTGTGTATAGCCTTTTAGTTTTCCACCTTTTTTTCCCCACAAATGTAATCATTCATCAAGAAAAATCTGCCAATGAAAAGCTTCATCAGTCACACAGTTTTGTAGTTTGGTGTGTGTTTTCAAAAAGTAAAAAGTCTTGGAGGTGATGTCATAAAATAAGCAACATAAAAACAGTGAAGTGTTCTTTTTTTAATCTGTTTCCTCTCAAATTTAATAGCACTTAATGTCATTAACCGTCTCTAACAATTCATTTGCAGCTCTTCCTTCTTTAATTACCTTTTTGTTACATATTATTCGCTCAGCTCTGATGGTGCTCTATGTAATCTTTCTGCTTGGTATCCCAATTTTACCGACCTTTGCCTGAGAGCACCTAAAGCAAACGACACAATAGCCTTCACTTGGGCCAAGAGCTTTCAACCAGAGGATCAAGCGCCTCATGTACTTGAGACGGTTGCCAGGTTATTGTTGCCCCTAGTTATAGAGATGGGGGGGGATACTTCCTGAAACAAGAGTTACATTAGCTCTACCTATCAGATGAATATCATGCTGCCAGCATCAACCTCACAGGGAAGAAAACTCAATTAATTTTCTGTTGATTTGTTTTCTCTGCCTGTTTCTCTCTCTCTCTCTCTCTCTCTCTCTCTCTCTATGTGTGTGTCTTTCTCGCGCTCTTGTTTTGTAACCGTCTCATGACATTTGCATTGCTTTCCTGTTTAATGCAAATCAACTGTCTTCACTGTCTGTGTGTGCTCTGGCTCCAACAGGTGGCATAGGACGAGGCGGCTGCAACGAGGTGAGACTCCCTGCTGCTCCAAAATATTATTTCTCTATATAAAAGCAGAACTGCATGCTTGTTTGTATCTTTCATGTTTGTTGGAAATGTTATTTTTGTATGAGATGCAAGATGTGACACTGATTACAACTTTCTTTCAAGCTTGCTAATGTAAAGGGAAAGTGAAATTGATCCTTTTGACTTTGTGCTTTGGGCAGTAGTGGAAAATACATCAATTTACTTGTACTTTACTTGAGTTACTTGAGTATTACTTGTATGAGATGCAAGATGTGACACTGATTACAACTTCCTTTCAAGCTTGCTAATGTAAAGGGAAAGTGAAATTGATCCTTTTGACTTTGTGCTTTGGGCAGTAGTGGAAAATACATAAATTTACTTGAGTTACTTGAGTATTACTGTGTTATGTTACTTTATACTTGTACTTCACCACAATTCAGAGGGAAATATTGCACTTTTTAATCCACTACATTTATCTGACAGCTATAGTATTATGAGTAGTTACTTTTCATGTCATATGTTTACAAAGTACAATGTTTTATAGTTGTTATAGATTGAACCAGCAGTTCCCCTCTAAATATCCCTACAAATCTTCTCATATGGTTTAATTAAAATAATTGTTCAAGGCTCAAAGTAGGTAAAAATATCCAATATTTCATGATAAAGCAAATATTAGAGAAAAGTTCAAAAACAATCATAGATTAATGTAGCATAACTTTGTATTTTCCTTCTTTCTACACCATTAATCATCTCACAACCCCTTAGGTTCATCAGGTGACTCTTTGGAGGGGCCCGACCTCCAGTTTGGGAACCTCTTGGCTAAGCTACTTACCCATATAAAGTAGTTAAAACTAGCTCCACCTCCACCTGCTACAACAGTAAAAATGCTACTTACACACTGATGCAACAGTATTAACAATCTTACAATGTGATATAATAATATATCAGTTACAGGGGCCATTTGTCTGCAGAACAAGTACTTTACCTGTGATACTTAAAGTATATTTACCTGATAATACTTTTACTGAGGTAAAAATTCGAATGAAGGACTTTAACTTGTACATTTTGTTATTTTTACAAAGTGGTTTTGGTAGTTTTACTTGTAGAAGTAAAGAATATGAGTACGGCAATGGTTTGGGTAAAATTTTCAATGCCTAAAGTCAAAAAAATATTTTCACTTGTTGAAATAAAATACAAACATCTGACTTTTCTGCACAAATTGCTCCTTTGATAAGCGATTTCCTTCACACTGTTGCACTCAAGATTATCAGCTCACATTGATTCAAACTGTGATGCTGTAATTTGCTGTGAACGTCAGCTGTGTTCATACAGACAATGTGACTGCTGTGCTCGTCCCCCCCCCCCCCCCCCCCAAAAAAAAATCACAGCATTCAAGAGTCAAATGTCTCAGTGTTAAAAAGCAGCACAAAAGGCGCAGGGTTTGACAATGCAGTTTACCAAACAATAATGAACTTTTAAGAGCTCAGAAGAGGATGCGTTGCTCCCTCTTACCGGCAGAGTAAACATAGTTCAGAAGGACACAGTCTATCTATCTATCTGTCTGTCTCTCACAAACATGCCTTCACATAAAAACACACAAAAAATCCTCCCATACAATAGTTACAGTAACAAAACCTACAGAAAAAACAACATACTTTACTAACTTTCTTCAGGTTTTAGCTGAGGGATGATCAGTGGAGCAGCAGCCTGAGAACACACACGCACACACACATAGAGACACACACACACACACACACACTCCACAGCAGCCCAAAGAGGCATACAGAGCCCTTCTCCTTAAATGGTCAAAGCTCCCAGGAGTGAAAGAGAGGCTGCTGCTGAAAAAAGACAGGGAACAGAGGGGACGGGAGAAGGAAGGAGAAGCCCCGAGGATAGAGTAGTTTTCTGTGGAAAAGCCTGAGAGTGACAGTTTGACTGTGGGAAGTCGGTCTGAGTGGAGAGATCAGCGGGGAGTGAGTGTGTCTCCACGGCACTAGCGGTGGACTCAGGTAATGTGTGTGCTCTCTGTGGACAGGTTCAGATGGTCGGCTGTGTGGAGCTGTGGGGTCTTATGTGTGTGATTGTGTGATGGACACATGTGGATTTGTGAGATGCAGGAGATGCAGATGTGTCGGTGTTTCTGCAGCAGTGTCAGACTTGTGCCGAAGGGGGTGTTTTTGGACTTGCTGTGGTGTGTTTACGTAATCAAGTGTTTGTCTGAAAGTGAAACTCATCTCTCTGTCTTCTTGGTGTGTGTGACAATATATCAATGCGATTTAAAGTCAGTGTGTTTATCTGTTCCCTCATCTAACTGTTCATCTCCACATCTTTCCGTCTCCTTTCTTTTCTCATATTTCCTCTGTCCTGTTATCTCAGATTGTAGCTCTGCAGCAACCACTTCCTCTGCTGGCCCTGTGCTCTGTGCTTCTCACAACCAAATTTTAAACAAATCTGGCAAGAGGGAGCGTGCTTATGTAACAGAGGAGGGGGAGGAGGGTGCCAGTGATAGGCCTATGGTGACCCATCAGATTCTGTGACCTGCAGTGTTGGTTAAGTTAAAGCATGATGAGGAGTGAGATTGTTATGGTTAGGGTAAAAATATCAGGGCAGGTCACAGAGTCTGATGGTCACCGAAGGAAAGAGGCAGCTAGACCTGGCTGCAATGAGAGGCAATTTGCACTCCTGACAGTCCTGATGGACAAATGTTTTCTTTCTTCCTTGTTGTGTAAGAACAAGAATATCTAGAGGGGCTGTGTGTGCTCAGGCTTGTATGCTCTGTCCTGTTCCCCCCACAGGAAATAATCTGAGTGATTCAATTACTCTGCAATATTTATCTCAGTTTCATGGTCTGCCGGGGAAGCACTCCCGCAGTGCAGGCTGGCATCTCTGTTTGGACTGTGATATGTTTTAGTAGAATGAGTTCCTTCTGCCTGTGTCAGCACTGTGTCATGGTCTGGTTTATTATACTTGAAACAAGGTTATCAAAAGATGTTTAAAGTGTGTCAAAGATACAACCTATTGAAATGATCATCAATGATTTCTTTATTGTTCTTCTTTTTCTATTGATTCCTTTCTTTATTTAGGGTTAGGGTTAGGACTAGAGTTAGGACTAACTAGACTAGTGAAAGAATAAAACACAAAGTGGTAACACAAATTAAATAAGGACTCATATGTTCAAGTCAAGAATAATGCAGGTGGTTGTTACCAAAGTCACCCTCAAATCTAGGGGCAATTAGATAACCATGTTAGAAATATTCGGTGAGTCATTCTCATGTTTATATATGAAAGCTGATCTAAATAACTGAATATGTAGAACTGAGGAGACTGTTCACACTTTCCGGTACAAGATAAGTGGCAGGTTTAGGCGGAGTATTTGACAAAAAACACATGTTCTGCTCACTAGCAAAAGATGTAAACTGTAACTCAACAGCAACGTTGAGTTACATGACTGCGTTTTAAAGGATCAAAAAGTCTGCAGCTAAAAGCTGAGAAGGAGACGTGAACTCAACCCTGTATACCAGTATTCCTGCAGTCAGGAAATATTCTCTCTGCTCACTGGGAGACAGCTAAACAACCCATTTCCTCCCAAGTGACTCACAGCCTTTCTGTCCCTATATGTTCCCAAGAACTTGTCATGTTTGTGATGACACAGAGCAGCACAGCGCATATTTTGGCTTTGAAGTGACTGAGGACTTGTCCCACGCAAAGTGCATGCCATAGCTCTGAAATAAGCGTTAATTTATCACACTTTTCACTCGCAAACCGCCATCCATCAGCAGGTACATGTGACGACAGGCATTGGCAAGTAAACGTAGACGCACATGCACCTCTTGATCTGTTTTTACTAAACCAATGGGAGGTAAAGAAGCCTGAAAATAGTTTGTGGACGCAGTGCGGCGTTTTCCCTGTGCTCCTTTTAAAGGGTTAAATTTGCTTGCCCTTTAAATTTGCATGAATTTGTAACTAAAAGGGAAAGAGATGCAAGTTCAAACAATGGCTCAAACAAGTTGCACACACGTAATATTTGACTAAATTAAGTCCTGTTTCTCTTTAGCTAAATGATCCATTATTATTGATGGAAAACACATGCATGCAGCAGCACAGCTCAGGCTTTACTTTTTGTTTGGGTTTGATTTAAGGATTTGATTTATTTTAGATAAAATATTCTACCGTCAAGAGTTCAGATTATACACTCCTGATCATCCCCAGCCTCTATTTTAGGAACTGGATACTTTTTGTTTTTGTATAATTGTCTCTGTTGCAGCGATTGAGCAGTCATTTTCTTTCTCTGCACTACTAGGTGCTTTATCTTTTTTTCCTGTTTGCTTTTCACTTACACTATTCATATTTTGTTGTATCTTGTCTTCACTCATCTCTGTTATTATCTTACTACTGAATGGACCTTGAACTAAATTGATGATTTGTTATTGAATTTTTAAAAAAACAACAGTTACAGATACAGTTTGTGTAGCTTCTCATTGCTTCACAGTTCAGTCAGCCCACGAGAGCAAGTTACACTTCATGTTTCAGGGTTTTATCACGGCCTTACACATCGTCAGTCAACATGGACTGCCTGATGAAAGTCACAGTATGGGAAGAAAAACACACATTGTGCTTCTCAGGCTCAGTCATGAGTGGTATTTATTTGCATGTCCAATCACGCATGTTGTAAAGTGACAAGTGCGGAGAATCGTGTCCAGAGGCCTTGAGTGTTGAACATTGCTGTTTGGTCCACTGGGCACCATTCAGTTTTTAAAAAAAAAGAGTCTAGAAGAATCTTTTACTACCTTCCAAAACCTGAAGATCTTTTATTGCATCTTTCTTTCTCCTATTCTCCCAGTGAAGGAAGGTTAAAGGTCCAGTGTGTAAAATTTAGTGGCATCTAGCAGAACGGACTTGGCAGAAATGGAATATAATATTCATAAGTATGTTTTAATTCATGTATAATCACCTGAAAATAAGAATTGTTGTGTTTTCGTTACCTTAGAATGAGCCCTTTATATCTACATAGGGAGCGGGCCCTCTTCCACTGAGGCTGCCATATTGCACCACCATGTTTCTACAGTAGCCCAGAACGGACAGACCAAACACTCTAGAGAGGGCCTTTGCATTTTTCACGAGTTTAACAGTCACAGTTGGTACTCCTACACGCTTGGAGGGCGAGGGTGGGGGTATTCAGTTGGTTGCAATCTGCAACCTCAACACTGGATACCACTAAATCCTTCACACTGGTCCTTTAAGTAAATACAGTATATTCACAAAAGTAGGCCTACATGAATATTCACTTTATAAAGTTTTTTCATGGCATAAATGAAGCAAAGGTAGATTTATATCACTTGAATTTTTTGCTGTATGCCCTGTTTTTGCCAGTAGGCTGCGGTAGCCTACTGGTAAAAATGCATGTCACATAACTGTAATGTCCTCGGTTTGATTCATTTGTTGCATGACGTTCTTCATCTCCCTCTTTCCCGTCATCTCTCCACGGTCACTACCTAACGGCATAAACAAATTAAAAAATGTTTAGAAAGTTATGTTTTTTGCTAAAATGTTCTTGGATCCCAAGGTGGTGGTACAACAACTCTAGGTGGTTGTGACTGTAGTTGACACCCACAAATTCAACCCCAGTCATGTGAAAGAATGAAACCAGTGTCACTTACTGATGCTGCGAGATTTTTTCAGTATAACATTAAAGTTCACGGTTCATTCTTCTTTGAAATGAGTGTGCTCTTGCTCTTTTGAGAGTTCAAAAAGCCATCCAGTTAAGCCTTAGGAACATTTAACAGTTTTTGTTTCTATTACAACAGTAACAGTACGTTGGGAAAATATGCTAATAGTGATGTTGCAAGGCCGTGGAGAATGAAGCTATTCCGGGGGTTGTTTATAGTGTGACTGTTTTGTTAGTTCTACTGTATCTTTTTTTAGCTGTGCTTTGCCAGAAATGACCATCTTCAGAATATCGTCATTCATGTGTGACATCTTTTTTCCTGTAGTTGATACAGCAAACTGAGGAAGCAGTAAAGAACAGTTTCCCCTCAATAGTACTCATCAACTGCACATGTGTCTTCTCATGCATAACGTACATCTTTTGTGTCTACATGTGTTTAAGGGCTTGCAGCGCCAGGAAGAGGAGAAACACTTGCTGCAAGGATCTCTACTTGATCAAAGTGGCCATAACTTCAAGGAGTACAGTGACGCCTCCTGTGCTGCTGAGAGACCCTTTATTTTCCCCCACACCCGCTCCCGTCCCTCACTGCCCCCCGCCATGCCCACACTGCCCGAGGAGGAAGAGGACTCCCCCGAGGAACTGGACAGTTCATCGAGCTCTCCCAGTACAGTGAGTGAAAGCGCTGTCACTTTCTGAAGCACATATTCTGTTTTTGGAAAAAGCATGTGAGTCAATAAAAACTGCCACTGAATAATCCATTTGGCCCTGGTGAGGAAACTCTATCAATGTTGCTACTGAAGGCTGCCTTCGAATAAGGCATCCTTTTTGGACTCGGCTGCTTTCCATTTATCAGTAGAAGGATTTGATTAATGCCTCTTAATGAAAAGCACAATGTTCTTTTCTTCAGCTACACACTTGTTTTTTACTCTGGTTCCACAGACGAAACCAAAGCATTGGAATGTCTTTTTCTAATTTGGGTGGACTTACCCTTTGAATAATTAAGATCCCCAGTCCGATACAGTTTGTTTTTTGTATTTGCTGACCACTTCAGAATGAATTATATAATCCTGAACAAGCATGATTTAGTCTCACATAGTCAACAAAGTGTTAAACATTCAGCTGTTTGCAGTCGCTCATAAACACACAAGCTAGATAAGACATCTCTGCAGAATGTAATGAAGCTGTGTAATCTAATCTTCAAGCCATGTACCAACAGTATGAAAGTATCCACCTTTATTACGGCGCGGCCGTGGCCTTTCTGCAGCATTCAGCTTCAGACTCCTTTCATTAGGATTCCAGTGGCAAAGATGAGCTCTAAGAGGAGCGCTTAGGTAACTAGTGTTTGATGGCAGTCTGTGTTTATACGTACCTTTAACGGTTGGACAGGGATTTTTACAAGAAATAATTTTTTATTTCAGAAGTTGAAGTTTTTCTTCATGCAACATTATGTTCCATGTTTGAAAATGTTCAACAGATTTAGGACAACATGTACATTCAGCATAATTTATCTGAGTGTTGATTTGTTCTTGGTCATTAAACCTCTGGAGTAAATGTTGGTAGATGTTTGCTGACTTTCTCTGCGTTCATTTTTGTCTTTGTTTAGCACCTTAACTCACATGCATGGCATCAAATGGCTCAACTATAACCTAACTTATAGCCTAACTGTTGTTGGACATTACATTGTCTTTTGGCATAACATTTTGTCATTTTAACAAAAGCTACTAGGAACCCATGTTACAAGAAAAAGGTGCCTGTAAAAATGTACAAATCATCACTGATAATCACTCAAAATATTATTATAGAAGGTTGTTGAAGGTTAAAAAACTGTAAAATTGTCACTATTCATAAACATAAATACAGCAGGAAACTAATAAGACATTGATTTATAATACAGTCTATTTACCCTTTTTTGTGGCTTTTTCATTGTAAGTATGTGTATACCTAATCACTGACAATTATAATAATTCAGCATCGCTTTCTCAGCCTGTCTCTACATGATATATCAATAAAGTTATGTTCGAATAAATAAAGCATGCACAGTGAATTCACTGGTCAAAAGCCAGAGGGTTAATGGTATTATTACTCATTCCTTTAGGTCTGTCTAATGCCTTAAAGTTTGACGCTGCAAAGCTAAAAGTTGCTGCTGAAAACTATTTAGGCTTCCTTAATAATCAATAATTATATTTATTTCAATCAAAAAGCAGTTTGAGCAATTCCTGAAGGCTTTGAGGGAAAATCTATTTGTTACAAATACTTTTGGGGGGCTGCCATTAAATGTATCACAGTTAGGTGGCTGATCCTGATCTTCCATCATACACCGTTTAGATTCAAAAAGTATAGGACTCTATGAGATGGAGCAAATCACATTCCTGCTCCAAACACCCAAATTTATAAAGAGGTGGGGTCTTGTAATGACTCTGTCATCAAATTATCTACATTCCACATATTCATACATCCTTCCTCTTCCATCTCCTTTGTGACACTCACATTATACATATAATTAGTCCATAGATACACTCCCTCCCTCATCCCTGTTTGTTTGTTTTTCATTTCCGTTTGAGTTCTCTGCATTTTACATCTGGCTCCTCCAATTTTACATATATTTTATTTAGATATATATTTAGCTGGAAAGTCTGTAAAGAAAATGATGAAAAGTGAAAAGTGTACTGTATTGTAAGGATGCTGAAGTCAAAATGAAATCTAAGTTTGAAAAAAAAAGAGAGAGAGAATGTTCTCTGAGTGTTTCTGTCTGCCTTTGTAAGCAAAGCCGTGGTTTATCACCATGTTTACAGAAGTACTGTTGTAACTAATGAGCTGATCCTTATTTTAGTTTAAGACAGCTGTTGTCTCCAAATCAATCAACCAAGTCATCTCAACAGCAGTTGCAAATCTCTCATGTTCTCACAAATACTGCGTGTGCAGTGTGTGTGCAGTCAGGGTTGGATTACCAAGCGGGCAAAACAGATCACTGCCCCTAGACCCAAGAGGGGCTCCAAAGTCCCCCAGGTCCACTGTTTGTGATTGTTTGATTTATTGCAAATTTGTTGAGATATGCACCAGTATAACACAAAATAAGCAGCTTTTTTACATAATCTTGAGCTGCTTTATGTCAACATCTAGTTTAAATAGATTTGTTGTTCAGTTTGTTTTGTGTTTACATGATGCATATTCCTAAATAACATTGCATTTAATCAAATTACCACAAACACACTTAAGTGAGGCAAACCTAGAGTGTTGGTTGGTTTCTGGGGCTCTTGGGAAACTTTATTGAAGCTGTCATGTGTAGTTTACTGATGCTCTGTACCTGATGGGTACTTGAAGGCAATACAATACATACACAATGCACATATAGTAGAACAGGAGGAACTGGAGGCCAACAGGGGCCCACAGCTTGATTTTTGCCCCAGAACAGATTGATGCGAACCTGCGTTCAGTCTGATGTTTCTGCACGTTTTTTTTCTAGTTTAACTCCTACAGTGTATCTTTATCTGTTACATGAAAACAAGACATGAGTTTTACTGTAAACTTGTTTTCACCTCTTTGTTTTATTGTGTTTTTTTCATAGTCTGCACCAGGTGAAAGTCGAGCCGTTGTCATGACTGCCCCCACTATCATCTACCCACAGAAGGCCACTATTTTCCAACAAGATGGACGTCCACTGGAGCAGGCAAGGTAATCGTCTCCCATCTGGAACACAGAAGTAGTTTTCTTTTCTTCAGCTGTAAACAGGAATAATGTGTCTGTATCATTAATGTTTCCTCTCTCAGGCCGCATAGTCCCAGAGCTCGTCTGGCCAGAAACTCCTCTGGAGGACCCATCACCACAGTCGGTGGGTAAACCTTGTACACACACAGTAGAGCTGTAATAATCTAAAGATAACTGCAACACTATGAGAGATACTTTGATGAGTTTTTTTTTTGTTTCTCACAGACTTTTTTCTGGAGTGTCGGTCTATTAGTGGACTGTTTAGAATTCTTTTTACAAATCTACCTACTTTTCAACGTGCCTTCTTCACTGAACTGTACTCCTAATCTTTTTTTTTAAAGTCTTGCCAAGGATTAATAAAACAAAACACTGCTTTCATGTTTTGTGTTCACACACGAAGCACCACATTTAGACTAAGTTTGGTCTTCGGTGTCCTGAGAGATGAATCTGTCTATGTGTCCTCCCACATGCCTGAGATGCTTTCGCTACTTTGATTACTTTTGATGTTTAGCTTGTTGCCCTTTTCTGAGCTGAGGAAGAGAAGAAAAAGCATCTCTGACTTGGCCAACCCTCATCACCTGATTTATTGGCTCACATCCATTTGTGAATATTTCCTTGGTATGAGACTTTATACTTAGAAATCCCACTTAATGCTAAAATAAAGAATTTCAACGAAAAAAAGAAGAAGAAATCCCACTTAAATATCCATGAGATACAGCTGCTCTTCAAATGATGCAATTCCAAAAGCACTCACAGACTTCTTGTGCTTAAATGTATCATAAAATGTACAATATATTTTCAGTGCATCAAGGACAGAACTCCCCATGCACAGCCAGTATTTTCAGTCAGGTGCTGGTCGGTCGCAGGAACATATAAGGTGAAAATCAAAATTAACCACCTCACACTGTAATGACTTTACTGTGACTTTATTAAGAGCGAACAACGCGTTTCGCCTGTAGCTTCTTCAGTTTCACTCAGTACAACTGCTGAGTACTCATAGGTGTGATAAATACATCTGAGTCACATGACTAATTATCACAGACTTCATTTTCTCAAAGTGAACATTTTACAAAGGGCACGAAAATGAGAATATACATATTACAAAATACATGACGTGATTAATGTTACATATTTTCAGTGCCTTATTACCTCATGTTTCCAGGATAATACTGACTGATTAACATTGCTGTTTATTATTGTATTTCATAACTGTCTAAAACACAACAAATATGTTCTTCTACTTTAATGAAAAGCTTTAGAAGACAGAAAATAGAATAAAAACATGTGTACGTGTGTGTGTTGTCTTTCTCAGACAGCACAGGTAATGTGATTGACCTGGTGAAGGATCAGCTGCCGGAGTTGCAGCTCTCTGAGGAGGATCGACAGAAGAATCTGGAGCTGCTGGAGCAGGCCAAGAAGGTCAGCGACCGCTTCCTGACGCGCCGCGGCCGTCGCTCCACCAGCAGCCTCACCGACTCACCCACAGGTAACTGAAAAAACAATTAAATCTGTGCAATGAAAACAAAAAACAGTCAAATGGTTCAAATAAAATAATGTAAAAATCTCAAACAACAATTAATTTAAACTTATTGCTAATAAATTTACAGAGACTTGTTATGAGACTTGTTGGGATTTTTTTATAATTTTATGAAGGAAAATTCTCTTTTGGTGTTGTTTTTGTCAGTTTAACTTCATATTTAGATTTTTTTTTTCTATTCTGAGGGTTTCTGAGCATGCTCTAGGCTTAAACATCTTTAATTTGACTTAGTTTGTTGTTTTTTAAAAACCCAGAAAGTCACATTAATTAATCCAGCGCATAAATTTATCCTCAGGTGTTTCTCCGAATCCAACACCGTCATCTTCACCATGTTCTTCTAGAAGCAGCTCACTGACCGTCTCCCCTCAAACTGGTATTAACTTTAAAGCCTGACTTCTTCTACACTATTGAAAGCAAAGGCTTCATACAGTTTTACATTTTTCCTGCTATTTTGTACATTCCTATTGTGTTTTTCTTGTTGGTCTTTGTCAGAATAATTTTATTGTTTTTTTTCTGCTGTTTCAGCTGTTGGACCCACAGAGGCGACACATGTCAGCTCCCAGCCAGCTGGTCAGGTAAAAAAATTATCGGTACTGATAAACAACATTCACTAATGGTGGCTGAGGGTGTAAGATAAATATTTTAATTTCAATGCATGCTTAATTCATTATCCCCAATTAAAACTGTTAGTGCTGATTTTATTTCCTGTTTATTGTGTTTTTAAATGTTGTTCTAATGCATTTCATCACATCAGGTAAAACACTTTGAATCCTCTCTGTGTTTGAAAGAGTTTCTCCAAAAAAAAACTCACCTTTCCTTGCTCTGGAAATCAGTTAGACTTTAATGAAGTCAACCACTGAACATGTAACACTTATTACCACTGCGACATATTCTATACTGTCCTCTCTTGTAGCATCTGGAGGTTCCTTCTGTGAGGGAGCAGCCTGATGCGACGATCCAGGATCAGGAGGTCAGATAACAGATTCTCTCAGTACATTTCTTTTTATAAATACAGACATGTTGAATTGAATATTAAAGTCAAGGTAGTATCCTCCCACACACTGTCAGCAGTATGTTTATTGAGAAAGCAACACTCATATTGTGAGTTTAATGTCTGATGAAAGTGCTGACAGTGTGCAGGAGTTTAACAACGTCTTTGTTAATACAGATATGGCATTTTACTTCTAATACTACAGGTTTACTCACACAGGTGAGCATATTAATAACAGTTATATTCTTGCTACCCTCAGGGCAGCAGACTGTTGGTGGATTGGAAGCCCACTGAGAAAAGGAAAGTGTCCTCTGGGACTCTAAAACCCCGTTTTAACGTTCCGAAAGAGAAGTGTGATCTCGCTGCACCTAAAAGTCCTCCAGCAGTCAATAAAACTGATGAGGGAACTGGTCTGGGCCGAAACCCCAACCAGGCCCCGGCCACAGGGGTCGCCAAGCCCGTCCCTCGACCCCCTACCCAACAGGCTCCCTGTACAGCAGAGATCAAGACGATTGGGGCCTTCCCTCCACTAATGAGGGCTGTTTCCTGGGATGCAGTGGGTGGCCTCAATTCTAGAAATGGAGCCCCTAGTTTCCCTCCTGCAGCGGAGGAAACCATCTCAGAAAAGCCCAGGGATGCTGTCTTCAAATCCTCAGGGTACAAGGACCTCCCCGTCCAGCCGGGGAGCACACAGAAACTGTCTAAACTCAGAGAGGTAAAGCACGAGTACAGAAGATTACATGTTGCTGTCATTAGTGCCTGCTGTTCCACGTCAAATGCTGTAAGAAAATGAAAATGAAACAGAAAATGCTTTGCATGTGTGTGTGTGTGTGTGTGTGTGTGTGTGTGCAGGAGCACAAGCTGATGCGTAACCAAAGCGTAGTCGCATCCAAGTTACCGGACTTAAGTGAAGCTGCTGAACAGGAAAAAGGTAACAGTCCCTGTTTGCTCTCTCGTTCATGTAAGAAACAAAGTGCTTTCAGCAGCACAGAATGTCGCCAAGGGCGTGCACTTCCTGAATCTCAGGGAAAATCTGTTCCAGTCAGAAAATGATGATGATCTGTTCTTTGGGGTTTTTTCTTTTTTTTTCCTCTGTAATACCCATTTACTGGCAAACACACAATACAGTTAGAGAAATGCTGTTTTCAGTTTCTATCAGCAGATGGCGTGATTGTTAAAGTGTGTGAGCCATAGACCACCTGTGGAAGAAGTGAATGACTGTTAGTATTTTGTTGCCTTTTGGAAAGAGGCAGAGATGTAGACTTGAGACTTCATACAAAGCTCAAGTCAGTTAAGTTTGACTTGAGTTTTGTGTTAAGTCTGAAGTCACAAAAATGTGAACTTTAGACTTGGCTAAGAATGGAGTGCTCTGAGTCTTGACGGCTTTGACTTAACTTGAGACTTGAAGCCAAAAATGTTCTAAAAAAAGCCTCATGTTTTGACCTGATAAATTGTATTCTTTCAAAACTATCAACACTGCTTTGAAAGAAACTGCACAAATGTTTTATTTTATTTTAACGGGCCCTGGCTTGATTTTTGTGAGGTCTGACGCATGCAGCGATCTGTCCGCAGGTCCTCCCGTTTCTCCAAACTCAGCCAGCAGTGAGGAGACGAAGGAGAAGTCAGACGCCATGCCAAACATTTCAGATGTGATGCTGAGAAAACTCAAACTTCACCGGGGTCTACCAGGCTGGTGCGTAACAAACCAACAGCTGCTTAGGTTAACTTTTACCTTTATGGCTTGTTTTCTCTGCCTAATAGCGCAAAAATAACCTTTCTTACTCAGTCATACTGTGTACACAGACCTACATTACTTACCTTACTAACAGTTCCTCTTTGATTTCATTCCAGTGCACCCCCACTTACTGAAAAAGAAGTTGAGGTTGGTATCTGATCTGTACAGGTTGTTGAGTGATTTTCACACATTATTAAAGCTAAAAAATAAAGATATGACGTCACAAAAACATTCAAATGATTCTCATGACAAGGCATTGACAGTTCGTGCATGCTGCAGTTATGTGCTGAAAGCTTTATTAATTATTTTTGTTCTCCTGTGGTGCATTGCTTGGGCTTGTCGGCAGTTTAATAAGTTGACATTTTATAGGTTTAGGTTTATTTACAACACTCCAGTATATTTAAAACACAACATATCAGACTTTGTCAGGGATAGAACAATAAAGTCCTAGATGTATATCCATTCTTGTCCCTGGTATTTTTTGGTATTTTACCAAAATGTTTAGGTTTAACATTTTGGTATTACATAATAGCCTGAAAAATAGTGACTGAAATCATTTACAAATGCAGTTATTTACAGTAACTATGAGATCAAAAGTGAAACCAAATAAAACACAACAACATTAAAAAGCACAAATACTATCACTTGATTTATGCCATGTCTGCCTCCTAAAAATATGTATTTAATTTAATATTGTTCCCATTTCCACTCTCAAAATACCGTACAGTAATTAACTGTGCACATGAGTCATAATAAAAGAACTCATAAACTTTACTGCCAACAGTAATCTGTTTATTTGAACCGTAAACTTCGTTCAAATACAGCTTCAAACAGTGCAATCAGATGTATTGTTCTACTCACTCCTGAAAATTTTCCACATGTAGCCCCAAGTTTACAATAACCTGTTTTGTTACCAAGTAGTTAATTACACAGTTGTAAAAATTGGCTGCCTGGATTTGGCTGTTCTGTCAACAGGAAAGTTGTTTTCTGTTCCTGATCAGGCCGAAGAGACTCGCAGTGATTTCCTGTGGAGAAAATGCAAACATTAGTGACGCTGTCAGGCTCGGGCTGCGGCCTCTCTCGCTGCTCCCACGGGGATGCGTCTGGATCAGGGCAGTCAGAGGTCATATATTTCCTCTCAGCCATGGCCCATGCATGTTGGAAAACCGTGCAGACTGGCTTTGATCAACACAACAAAACATCAGGAGGTTAAATGTCAGGATCGCAGCTTGAGTCTCATTCACACAATAACCAATAAAAATGCATATTAGCCTCGAGTCAACACCCACACTGACTCGCGCTTACACTGTGGGAAAATTTTCTGTAGATTCCTCTGATCTGTTCCAGTGAGTTGGTGTGCTGCTATCACCAGCAGCTCATCTGTGTTTAATGTGTTGTTTAATGTGCCATTCTGAGTGTTATATTGCAGTAACTTCCTCCCCACAGAATGCATTTGTCCAGCTGTCACTGGCATTTCGTAATGATAACTACACTCTGGAGACCCGGCTCAAACAGGCAGAGAGGGAGAGGAACCTGACTGAGGAAGACACTGAGAAAGAACTGGAGGAGTTCAAAGGCGCTCTGAAGGTCAGTCCTCGAAAACAGCCGATTGACTGATATTAGATTAAGTCACTGGAAAAGAAGAATTCCCCCTGGCTCTTTAGTGCTCGTTTATCTGCCTAATGTTTCCTGGAAGTTTCCCAGAGTAAATATTTATCTTGTCTGAGTAAAAGTCCAGTCGCAGGTACCAAAGGGACATTGATGTACCCTGTGTTTTCTCAAGAGTGTGATGATAATAAAAAGATGTTGTGTTTCTTGGAGATGACGGCACCACAGTGGCAGAACCTGGAGCAGCGTGAGGCCTACCAACGCCTCATAGAGACGGTAGCGGTGCTGCATCGTCTGGCCACACGGCTCTCCAGCAGAGCGGAGATAGTCGGAGCAGTTCGACAGGTACAGTTACAAAGACACACACACACGCAAATAATCATGTAAACCGAGAAACTGCAGGATGATTTAATGACAGAGAAAGAAAAGGCTGCATCTTGTTTTTTGAAAGATGCTGTTTTCTTCAGGATGTTTAGGGGCCACAGGAATGTCTCTTTGGCATTTTAGATTTGTTGGTGAAGGATTTTATCTGATGTCATGGCTGACCTCATTGTGGCCAAAACAAACATTTAAAAAAAGAGCAAATTTACTGTTTTTGCAGTACAAGGGTCTGTTGCTATTTACAGCCCCAAACCACTGAAATGAATTACTGCCTTTTTCTGTCTTTGTACAGCTTCTCATATATTGACTAGAAATCTGTTGCGTGACTTTGAGGTTATTTATATACTCTTAAAATTTCAAGATTAAGGTTTTTGGTATCCACTGCTTCATACAGTTTGATGCAAGTAATAACTCCCTTGAAGTTATACTATCACATGCAAGCCATAAGAAGGAAAAATGTATTTATTGTTGCCACAATACCTTTCACCAGGTATTTATCTCCATGAGTACTGTACATATCCCTCACCTTTTGAACAAGAAAATGCTTAATGTGATGTTTTACTTGCAGGAACAAAACTTCCCTGCTGTGATTTGCTGTCTCTACCCAGTTTTGGTTTTAGGGCACATTTTACTGCACGGTTCAGTCTCACTGACCCAGTTTCCAGTAGCAGACAGCTGTTTTCAACAAACAAACTCTAATAAACCCACTGTACTACCTGCCCATCACCAAATGGCAGTCAGACAAAGTTAATAACAAGCTGGTTAAGAGAGTTAAACCTCTAGAAAGCTAAATACCCAGATATGAAGAGAGAAAAAGTCAGAGATTATCGGACTTTGTTTCATCAGGTGGCCAAAAATGCGACACTAATGGGATGATAACGTTGAGTCTGCTGGATATTTTAGTACTGTAGGTCATTTCTTTCTAAAGTTTCAGGGTGTGTATGTGGCTGTTGAAGCTCATCTGCCCCCTAGTGGCCAAAATCAATTAAGAAGTAACTTAACACCACCTGTAAATCTTAAATTTTGTTTTTACTGACCTCCAGTGGCTTAACTTATCACCTCGCTGCAGTGATGTACAGGTGTACTCCAGTACACCGTGACATCATTGTTGTTGGGAGCAACAAAACACACTTCCGATCACACGCAAGAGGTGAAACAGGCTTGAAACTTTCAAGCAAAGAGGGCAGCTTTTCTGCCCGGTGTTACTTTTTAATTTAGTTTTAAAGACATATTTTACAAAATAGTATATAAGTTTATTCAAATCTTGTGTCCGTCTTATGTTTTCCAAATTGTTGCATAACTCCTACATCAAGCAACCACATGTTCAAAGTCTCTCTGCTTTAATGTTTAGTATAGTTACTTTGGGCAGTTTTCTTTTAGAAGATGTTAATATTTCTGTACGTGTATGTTTCAATGCAGGCTTGTTTTTATCAGTGTTTCATTTTTCAACAGGAGAAACGTATGAACAAGGCCACTGAGGTCATGATGCAATATGTGGAAAATCTGAAGAGGACGTACGAGAAGGATCACGCTGAGCTGATGGAGTTTAAGAAGCTGGCCAACCAGAACTCAAATCGCTGTTATGGAGGGTCTGTAGACACTGGAGGTAAGACTACACTAATTCACTTCAAGCACAGGAAAACACAGGGAGTGAAACTCAGCCAACCTGACATTACATTTTTCCTCTACAAAGGGTTTCATGGTTGTAAGTGGAAAGTATTTTTAAACTTTATTTATACAGGCCTTTTTTAGCACTACTTCTGCTTTGCTATTTAAGCATATATTCACCTAGGGACGTTTTGTATCACCTGGAGTATCTTATTATAACAGTTTTAATGCAGCTTTGTTAATGACAATAGCATGAAGTAATGTATGATGTGTGTTTCTTTTTAAAGATGATGGAGTTCCTCGACCGTCAAGATCAATGTCCCTCACCCTTGGAAAGGTAAAGTACTTGAATTTTCTTGAGTGATGATTTTTGTGGATTGGTAAGGTTTGTGTGTCTTGTCTAATTCATTAAATTCTTTCAGTGACATTCTCATACCTCTGTAGGTGTAAATGTCCAAAGCTTTAACATTTCCAACATTCATCTTTTTGTCATTCGTTGCACTGAAACTGTTGCCCATTCTCTCTTCTCTTCACTCGGCCCTCCGCAGGCTCTGCCCAGGCGCAGGGTGAGTGTTGCAGTGGTGCCTAAGTTTAACCTCCTGAATATCCCAGGTCAGTCCCCAGCCGCAGCTGGCCCCGGCTCCAACTTGACTTCAGGTCCCAACGTGGGACCCACTGCCAGTGCTGCTCTTCCTGTTCTGGTAGGTCTTCCTGTTCCCGAGCTGAACTCTAAAATGTAATATCAAGCATTTCATAAATTCGCTTTCATTTTGACTACTGAATGAGTGTAAGATACATTTTGTGTTAGTTATTTATTGTTTTTCAGATATTACTATGTTTTTCAAAATAGATTAACAGTGTTTTGGAATGTGACCATCTGTCTCATATTACTATAATTTACTGGTTATGAGTAATAACCTCTGTTCAACGTCATATCAACATTAATTGTCAGTGGTCAGTTACTTGAGTAAAAATTATACTGTTATACTTCTGCTCCACTACATGTATGTGACAGCTTAATTTACTGATTAGAGTTACAGTTTAAGACTGATCTATGATGAGCTTATAAAATGCGTGCACAAAAAGCAGTGTCTGATAAGGGTTCCTTGTCACGTTTTTAGATGTCTACAAGCTGTTAGTAGTTCAACCAAAGAGATGTTTCCCCTCTAAACTTCTCAGATGTTATTTGAATGTTTGTTTAATGCCTAAAGAGGTAAAAGTCTCCGATTTATTTTTTTAAAGGCAGAATTTGAGAAAAGTCAACAATATAAATTTATGTAGCAAAACCTTGTTTTATCTTCTTTCCTACCCCATTAACCATCTCATGATCTCCCAGATTTATCTTACGACCCTCGACTGGGAACCACTGAACTCAACAACTAAACTTTATAAAGTAGTTCAAACTAGCTCAACCTGCTACAATAATAAAATGCTGCTTACTTATTGATGCACGAGTATTAACAATCGAATCATTTCATATATAATAGTATAAAACTCACAAGGGCCATTTTTCTGCAGGAGTAGTTTTACTTTTAGATACTTTAGGCTGATAATACTTGTGTTCTTTTACTTGAGCATGATTTAAAGTATTTTTACACAGTGGTATTGGTACTTTTACTTACTTCTTCCATCCTTGTTAATTGCCAATTATTGTTTAAAGAAAAATAATATTCTTCAACATTATTCAACACTTTTCTCTTTAGAGTGAAGCAAATGATGTGAAAGGAAACGCTTCATCAGAGGCGGCACAACCAGCAACAGAATGGTATGTTTGGTGTACTGGTAGTGTTTTGCTTACACACACACACACACACGACTGCATGTACAGTACGTGCACATACCGTTGTCTGATTCCCAAGGTCGACACACAGTCCTTGAAACAATGGGCCAAGAAAAACCTGAAATGCTAATCATTCTTATCAAACGCATTTTGTGCTGAAGTGGGAAGTTTTGGCTTGTTTGTGTGACCTTCAGGATGTGTTTTACAGAGCAGAAAGAGCCCCAGTGAGGGGAAAATAACTTTGAAAGCATAAAAAATAATCAAATCCTGCTGCAGTTGATGGATATGCTATCCTGGGTCGTAATCTAAACATTTGTGCAAGAGTTTGACAAAGTCCAGGCACAAGGCTCCAATCATATCCTGGTTATAAAGTGAGCTTGAGTAGAGCTCTCGAGTGTCTGAGCTAGATGTTCTGTGAGAGGACAAGAATAGCAATAACAAACGTGCAAAGTGCCAGCTCAACGTTTGTACTCTCATGCAAGCTCCCACTCTGCGGTTTGTCCATTATAAGACAAGGCCACGGTGTTGTCATGGAGCCTGAGTGTGCACTCCTCACAGTTTCATAATGTCTGCTATGATAGTGAATGGTGTCTGAGGTTGATTGTATTTTCCTATCTGAAACAATGCAGTGGAAAGAGTGTGGCGGAGCAGGAAAGCGAGCCAGCCAAGCCTGCAGTCAACTTAGAGGAGATCAGAGCTGAGATCAGAGCTGAGCTCAAGGCAAAGATCGAGGAAGAGGCGTACAATAAAGGGTGAGACCTTCTCTCCTGCTCGTTAACTTCACATAAACACACACGCCATGGTAGTGGCTTATCATAAATCACCACATTTATGGGACCCATCATTTTTGTTGTTATAGAGGTGAATCCTCTTGTGTATGTACAGTGACAAATTATAGGACATTCATACCGTAAAGTATTTTATCACCGTATGTGATTATATTTTGCTGGTAAATGTGAACTTTTCAAATTTAGCTTGCAAGAGGGACTGAAGCAAAGCAAAGCTCTTCAGGAAGAAAAGCATGAAGAGGAGGACGCTGCAGAGAAACTGCTGGAATCAAAAATTAAGGATGAAGAGAGTGGAAAGAAGATAAAGACCAGCAGGTAAACTGAATCTGTCTTAAACCTGCAGTGCAGAACTTTTGCATATAAATGAACATCTGTTACATTCAAACAAATCTCTCTCTGTATTTCACAGTATACAGAGTTTTTAAATCTCATGTTGGCCACGACATTCCCGTGCTGGTTGTTTGGCCATTAATCGTGAAGCTCTTCTAGACTTTCCAAATATTATCGGACAGAACGGATCAAATTCTGATAGTGAAATGAGTCATTTCTTGGGGGTTGTGTGACACACAAAACAATTTATCCACTATTTTACAGCCACAACAGTAGGTTACGGCCACTGGTGTACTGGCCATTGGACATACATGGACAAATCCCAGTGGGCCAGTGGACCGTCAAAACATATCTCTGTGTGTCTGTCATTTTGGGTTCACATGAGTGTGCCAATCACAGCCTAGCACCCTCCTTTACTCTCACTGCCAGAGGGGGGAGACAAAAGTCCAGCACTCCAGCTTTAAATTGCTGCTAAACAGAAGAAATATACAGCATGAACTGCATGTTTTTTCTTTGACAGTAATGATATGGGAATACTAAATGACCACTCTTTAGATTATATTCAAAGTACAGCACATATGATCAGATGTATGCATTCAGAATGCATACATCTGATGTTGAAATGGTTTGTATTCCCACTAAAAATCAGCTACTTCATTCATACATATGACCTGAAAAATAACTGAATTTCATCTACACAAGACAGGCTTTGAACTCTAAATTACCAGCATTAGTAGCAGTTTAAGTTGTTCTCATATCATAACATATTCGATTGTAGAAATGTAGATAGGTATAAAGCCTCATTGGCATTTTTATGAACCTTCCAACATGTGGTTTAAAAGTTATTTCTAACACATGCTGAACACTGAATGTTCATGTTCACACACGTTTGGAGGGAAAAACTCATCACATGAAACACAATGCTAGTGTATAATAGTCATTATGATTAAAGATGTTGTTATACTTTTATATGAAGGGAAAAAGAACACACATAAAATATACAAAAAAAATATACAGACTATAATTCTGTGCAAAAAATGTACACAGCTATGAAAATATTGTATCTTCTGTATGATGCATGAAGTCTTTACCTTCACAGGAGGCTGGAGGAGGTCCTGGTTCTTTTCGGGCGGTTTTGGCCCAAGATTACCTGGAGTAAGCGACTTCTCGGGATCGCCCTGATAGTTTTCCTGGTGATGTGTCTGGTTATCAGTATTTTTACATTCTTCAGTGACTACTACAACAGACGTGAGGACACGTAAAAAGGACTTTATCAAAGGCAAGATAAAGATGTTTGAACCAAAGAACCCCACTAGAGAGACCCCAGTCGACCTCTGTCTCTGTCACTTTACCATATCACGACAGTCGGACTCACTTGAATCCACGACCCTGACTCACGGGTGTCAAAGACGTTTTTTGGGAGGTTTTATGGATAATGTTGCCTTTTGCATGATTAACAGAATTAAGTTATAATTTTGTTTGGATTGGAAAGTGGACAGATTGTTTGCTGCAGTGAGAAAAAATAGATCATTTCTGTTTAGGGACCAATTACAGTATAGAGTGTACAATATAGTATATAAAATATTGTGGTTCTGGTACTTTTGATGATAAATATGGCACTTTTGATAAAATGCCACAGTAGATTAAAAAGTGTACATTTATCTGCACTCTAATGTTAATGTGTAATCTCTCAGGTCCAATAGATAATAAAGCCCCTGAGTGAATATCAACTCATATTTAAAGATATAGAAAATAAAGGAATGTTTTATTTGTTTTTTAAATTTCTATACTGCGTATTTAAAGATTTTAAAGTATAAGCACATTCCAAAGTAGTTCCTAAAGTGCAATATTTTTGCAATTGATGGTTCTCGTTTGTGCCATTTTGGATTGTGTCTTCAGAGCACTGAACGATTTTCTTATTGTATGAGAGCACTCAGTAGATGGCATGAGGCTTATTTTTATCTTCTTTGCACATGTGTGTTTACCTGTGTTGTTTTTTTTCTTTGTGGATTTTATGTTCTGCCACTTCACCTTTAAATAAAGGTGCCTGAAAAGATTCTGTTGTCATTTCTATTGATAAATATGAGGTGGTACCAAAGGAGATTGGTGCTATAATCCCTCTTCTAACATGCAATACAGAGGACTTGAAAGAATAGTTAAGACATTTTGGGAATTATGTTTATTCACTTCCTCCCGAGAGTTAAATGGAAAGATTGATACCACTCTTAGCAGCTTTGTTTGGCACAAAGACTTAAAGAAGGAAACAGTCTGGCTCTGCCCAAAGTCCACTTACCAGAAACCATAAAACTCCGTAATTAATACGTTATACATCTTTGTTTTATACAGACAAAAACTACAATATAAAAATGACTCATTGGAGTTACCATGATGCAGGCAACCAGCTGCTGCTGCAGGAAGTTACTGCACATGTCACCTGGCATATAACCCTCTGTAAAACTCCAATGCGCCAACATTTAAATTAGTGTTTAGAGGAGCTGGTAGGCAGATTTGGTCGCTTTTGGACAGAGCCAGGAAAGCTGTTTCCCCCTTCTAAACTGATCATCTTCTTCATCTTCTCACCTATCTCTCACCAAGAAAACACATATAACACACCAACACATATAAGTGTATTTCCTGAAAGGTAGGTCAAACCATATAAATGATGTAAACAAAAGGCCTTTTTTTCATGGAAGACATTTTAACATGTCATAGTGGGAAAAAACAAAGGTGTAAATAATAAAGTTAATGATGGCTGAATCCATTTAGCTGCTTCAGTTTCAGGGTCCTGCTATTGTACATGTCGACTTGCTGTCATGACTTACTGGGATAGTTGAAATGTCTGCTGTGAAAAAGGCCTGTGTCAGTTGTCTTATATTGATCACCGCCATGCTTGCCTTTACTTCTCAGCCTATTAAAAAAAATCATAAATTTTGCATTAGAGTAGCTTAATTATGTCAGGAAACCATTTAATGTAATGTAAATTAAACCTATTAAGTTCTCAGTTTGACCACATAAACTGCAGAAGACCCATGAGAGAAGTTATATTGTCTTTTTTCCGCCGCTTCCAATCATCATTTATTGTGCCCACACACCTCGTTGACACCTCACATCTGACAAAAACACGGCAGCGTGTTCGTCAGCACTCTTTGCGTCATTTCCTGCCACCAGGACTTTTGGAAAGATGTTTTTGTGGAAGTGGGATGTCATTGTGTGCCAAAGGATCATCAGAGGATACCAGAGATCATAAGCTTGTTCATGATTGAGCAGTGCCCCATGGGAGGAAATCATTTGGACAGGGTGCCCAATGTCAGACGTTAGAAACAGTGCAAATCCTTTATGAGGACAGGCTTTAATCGGATGTATGTCAGCCCTATTGTCGTAAGCCTTATACTAGACTTTTATGTGCTTTGTTGTGAGCTGTATCAAGCTGTGTTTTCACCTACATCCAACAAATATATTATACTTATTCCTGGAATATTATTTTACTGGATTTTGCCTTTTGCAGCATTTCTGTAGCCTTGTGTCCTGCTGACACATTTTCTCTCCTTTCCTCTTGGGCCCTGTTCCTAGAACATATGATGACTCTTGACATGACCTGTGAGTGGTGCTTCCCTCTTCCTTTTCCTTTACGTTGTGACAATGACACAGTCCACACACCCCAGTGAACAGAATCACCTCTATTTAACCCAGTCATTCGCCTCACAGACACATAAACCGTGCAACACTTGTCGTCCCTGGCATTCATCTGTCTGTACTCTGACCAGTTATGAATGTGAACTGGCTTTGCATCATGGCAGTGCTGCCAATTACTGCAGTCATCTCTGATCAACATATTGAAACAAGCAAAATCAGAGGTAAGTGATTTGACATTTGTATATTTGTGTATTTCTACATTGTATATGTAGCTTCTGCAAATCAGTGGTATTGTTGCATTTGAGTATTTTTTATTCTATTACTGCTCCTACAAATACAGTAAACTTAAATCTGACTATGTTTTATATGCTGTTTCCAGTTTTCCCCGCAGGGAACAGTAGTATTGCAGGAGTATTCCAGGTTAGCTACATAAATGACCTCAACCAGTCTCAGTATGCCTTCAATGCCTCTGATGCTCGGAAGCTTTGTTTGACCTTCGGACTGAACATTGCCTCAAAAGCACAAGTGGAGAAAGCTCTCAGGAGGGGTTTAGAAACATGCAGGTAAAATCACAAGAGATTGCTCAAGAACACCTCAGTCATCTCAATGTGTGCCAATAGAAAACGTTAACAAATCCCTGCTGAAATGTTGTCATGTTTTGTTTTGTTTTGTTTTGTTCAGGTTTGGATGGATTGATGAACATTTGGCAGTCGTTCCCCGCATCAAGGCGCTTTCTAATTGTGGCAAAAACGGCACGGGTTTGGTGACATGGCGAGCAGCTGTTACACAAAAGTTTGATGTGTTTTGCTTTAATGAATCAGGTATGATATTATTATATTATATGTCTTTTCCTCTAATGCTTCACTTTATACTGTACATTAAGGGGGAACGTTAAATTGAAGATATCTTACATGATATTTTGAAGACAGCCCTGGCTTTCTGTTCTTTGAACAAAACTTGCTCTTCTTTAAATGAGCACGCCGGGTATAGACTGTTTATTCAATTTACATTTGGACTGCATTTCAGTATCTATACAACTCTTATGTAAAACTGAACCATTGCTGCCAGAAAATCATTCAGGAATACCTTTTCAACATTTTCCACTCAATTGTCAATACAGCTGTACAAGGACTTCACATTCAGTGCAATTCATGCTGGAAATGAATTTATTGAATTCCCACTGTACAGGAAATACTGTACAATTAGTAAAATTATGTTTATTTTATTTCATAAATACTTCAACTTTGCCATACTTCAGTTACTTAAGTAACAAAGTTGAAACAAATGACATATTCAAAATGCGAACTATAAAACATACATGAAATAATATGCATTTTATATAATATCTTATTACATTTTTTACATGCACAGATGACACAGCACAACTGATGGATACAACAACTCAGCTCCCTTCTGAGTCAGCATATTCTACGTCTCCCTCCTCCCCTCGTACTGTCAGTTCAGCTTTTACCACTCCTCCCTACTTCATGAGGACTGCAGACAGTGAGGCAGAGGCAACCCGGTTTGTCGGCATAGCACAAGGCTCTGCTGGAAGTATGAGGACTTTGTTCATAATAAAGTTCATGCTGTGAGACACTTGGTGTCATATTCAATACATACTGTACAGATATACAGTACTTACAAGTAATACATACAAAATACTACTTAAAGTAAAACTTTTATTTAAATGTCTTGTCATAAGTGTTTGTATATGATTTCTGTTTTGTATGACCTTTTCATGTTCTGTTGTTTCAGCAAAGGTAGTGCTCATCGCCTCAACCTGTGCCCTTCTTCTTATTGCAATAGTCATCTTTGCATACATCATATTGTGAGTTGGGTTTTTTTTTACTAAAATACTAATATTGGGGGTTAAAAAAACTAAAGAAAGCCTAAAAAAACAAAAACTGATATCTGAAAAAGCATATGAATCAATCAATTAAAGTAGGTGCTAATACTGTATGTAGCCTCTTATTCAAAGAAGTGACATACAGTATAACAATACAAGCTAACAAAAAACTGATGAGGCAAAGGATCTTTCTTTCACAAGCTGCCAAAGAAATACAGACTAAGTGAAATTCCAGACACTGTCTATAAAAAATGCTCTCCTCTTGTATAATATCCATTAAGTGCTTAGCATGACTTGTTTCATTCTCTTTGTGAAAAGGAAAAGGAGCTCTGGGAGCACTGATATGAAGCAGCAGGAAAAGTGTGCGGACACAGACATGTGCACGTGTGTGATGGATGTAGAGGAACCCAAGAAAGCTGCTCAGGAAGATGAGAAGATAGAAGTTGGCGACAGTGCAAGTTAAACATTTTAAAGAAACACTCTATGGACTACTGAGTAATATTCCTTTTTATGGGCAAATATGTGAGCCTTGATGTGTGTATGAGAGCAATGTACATGTATTGTGTGTTTATTTGTGCATAATTATGTTATATATGTTTACTTTTATTCTGTTGCTAAATGCAGTGATTTGTTGTAATTAATAATACATGCCAACAGTTTAGCCACTAGATGGCAATGTTTGCAATGCAACCATTTTAAAGACTGAAGACTTTTTATTCTTTTACCAAACGGTTTGCTGCTTCATAGATTGAATATACATGCAATTAAATGCAACTTTTCTACAATTTTTTCAAGCACTTTTAAAAAAACATATATCATTACAAACTTGGGTATCTTCCAGATCTTTCTATATGTCGATATATTTACAAAATGTCAGTCTAAGAAGAAGCTATTTAAGGGAGAGACAGAGGAAATGTCCCAGACATCATTTATCTCTGTTATCAGATTTGTCTGAGCTAACACTCTCTCCCTCTCTCTCTCTCAACCACAAGTGTTCTTACGTCCAGTGCTCAGTGTATGTAAACCTCAAGTTTCAAACTGTTTCTATGGCATACTCCTGTCACACAATGGAGTATGAGGTACAATTGTTTATACATAGTGTGTTTGTGTAATGACAACTGTGACAACTACTTCATCTACATCATGTCTGGCACTCTGCTCAGCTTTTGTCTAAATTGCTATAAGTCATCCAGTCCTCCAAGGCATGCTAATTTTTTCATCATCACAGTCACTGGCACTTTTCAAAGGTAAATGGTAATTACTAAGAGCTCAGCATGCTTGGATTCTGTGTACTGTGTGGTGCATTTTACTCATACAGTGAGTTCATAGCATCAGACTTCACGGCATCGACTATGAAGCTAAGTTCATTGCACAGTGTCTCGTGTCTGTAGGCCATGCGGATCTGGGCTACGTTGGTCCGACGGATATCATTTCCCTCAGGTCCATCTTTCAGATAGTTCACCCCTATGAAGTGCTTCTTATCCTGTAAATAAACAATAAAACAAGTTACCATATGGCTGCACATTGTCAATTCATAGGATCAATGCAGATTAAATGTGATGAGAGGAAATATGGAAAGATGCAGATTGAAAGTGAGACTGTACCTGGTGAGAAAGTCCACTTTGCAGCACGCTGTTTCTGGCTATTTCACACACATCACAGGTGCTGAGCTTCCACAGCTGAGCTGCTATAGCGTACTCCTCCATCAGCGGTTCCTACAATCAGGACACACAAGCAGTAGATAAGGATTAATGAATCAATGTAAACCACACTACAATAGCATATTCAATGTGGATTTACACAAAGATTCTGACATACTGAACAGCAGCCTTGAAACTCTGTATTTCCTGTATATGTTTCTGTTTACCTTGGTGTAGTGGAACTGCATGGGATCATCTGTGGACAAGGACACACACAGGCCCTTGTGCAGGAACTCTCTCAGAGGATTTTTGGAGTATTCCAGGAACAGGCTGTTGTTGCTGAGTGGAGACATTGCAATTGGCATCTGGGCCAGATAGTACAGGTACTGCAGCACAGGGCTCTGAGAGAACACAAGGGTTATAAAATAAATACTGCACAGCTTGTCTTATCTCCTTACACGAAGGCCTTTTCAGTTGTTTACATTCTAATACCAATTGTATGTTTTAACACTGCAGTGTTGAGTTGTGTCTAGCTTGCTGCTCCAATTGGCTGAATAGGGATTCAAAAGTGTTGTAAAATATATAATGAGGGCTGCTAATATTATTATTATTATTGTTATTATTACTATTATTATTAGATTTAAATAACTCACATAATTAAACAGTAACTGATGTGATTTTAGAATTTTTTGACCTTTCTCCACATTGTCCAGACTGTAGAGACAGTTAGATTGTTGCAACTGTAAGGGAGTTAAGTCTAAGGAAGCATCAAGTAAATAAAACAGGATTGAGCATACAGTAGGCTTTCCATTCACCAGAAATGAAAAACTTCCATTTTCCTGTCTCTCACCTGCATTTCTCACTGATTTGGGCCACAGTGCTGATAGCAAACTATCTGCAGGACATTTCAGCTACACATGCTACAAAACAGCAAAGACTTCAAAACAGTCTGTAGGGAAAACGGTTCATTTTGATGTTTTGGTCTAAGGTTGAGGGTCATTAAAGAATTACTCTCACATTGACGTGGCTATTTTGGTTTGCTATATGATGCATTTTAAAAGAGAACAAAAAGCATAGAGCATAGTTAAAAAGTGGGTAATTTTATTGATCTTTGGCTGGTGGTGAGCCCTCACAGCAGCTGCCCTGTGTTATCCTTTCAGGAGATTAGTCTCTGATACTTACGAATTCTACAGACAGCACTGATTGTAAAGTTTTATTACAGTAATAACAGGTTGAAAAATCTAAAGTACCTTCTTCAAGGTGAGTCCATGTGAGATGTTGTCAGCTGTGAGGAAGGCAGAGACCAAATGAGTGATTGACCCTGCTTCTCCACAGTGGGGACGGAACTGAAAGGTGCTCAGTCCATGCTCTCTACAGAGGACACAAAAGGACAAAATAACTATGTTAAAAACATTAATTAACATACTTAGTTAGTTGTTCTCAGTTACTGAGCCACTGTTCAGTGGCTTATTCCTTTGCTGTGATTAATTAATCACCTCTTCCCAGTGAACACTACAAAGTAACCTGTCCACTGAGTGCTGGACCTGCAGTAAGTACCAGGTCAGGTCTTGGACTGTAAAATTGCCTTTCATCAATCTCTCAGCAAAGTAATTTCCTTTAATGGAAACCACATTTTGAAAAAGAAGGAATTAGCTCTTACTTTCTGAGATTGTTGAGGACCATGATGTTTGCATACATATGGAAGATGTAGTAGCTGTAGGGAGGGTTGTCATCTGTAGTCCACTGTTCTGGCTTTGGGCTCCTGAAGGAGAACATGTGATCGCTGTGTTTGGACTCATCATCTACACTGTCAAAGCCTGACACCTGCACAAAAGGAAAGTTGTCATCTACTACTGAGATGGTTTTACAAACCACGGCAGATATCTTATGGGTACAATTTTATTATTCATTTGTTCCCTTCAACTGATCATTTTTACCCTTGAATTACTCAATTAATTCTCACAAAGTAATAGCATGAAGTTAGTTATAGTGCAGAAACTTGAGTTACAGATTGTTGTGTCTAGGCTGGTGTATGAATTGGAAAATTTGAGGGAATTAATTACAGTTTGTGGACACAATTTAGAGGCACAAACTTCACACCACAATTTATGAAAAAACAATACCCAACAGGTTCTACAGGTTTAAGTTTGAATCTTAAAATGTGTAACATCTTACATATTTGAGGAAAACATGAAGTTCTTTGTGCTTCTGTGGGTTAACAGTGGCCTCAAAGAGAGGAAGGAATACATTCTCCAGCATCTTGGCAAAATTAGGGACCAGCTTCTTAGACTTAAAAATATCACTGAAACACATAAAAACATTTTCTCATGTGTTTAGGAAATAAAAAAGAATTTTACCAAAATCTTTTAAAACAGAGGCTTAAGTTCTCCCTTAGGTTGCAGCACTCACTATATTCTGGGCACTTGGATGATCCACTTCATGTTCGGAGAGTGTACTTTGTGGTGAATAAACCACTTAGACAGGCTGTCCCACTCTTCTGGAGAGCGTCCGTAGATGGACAGGCGTGGCTCTGCATGCTGGTACTTACTCTCCTCCAGGTCATGGGCCACTTCCTATTAAAGGTGAGAAAGAGAGTGTGATAAAATGTCTCTGCATCAGTTCTGACTTAAAATGCGTGAATACATTTACCTTTATTACACGAGCAAAGTACTCTCCATCAAGGAGGTTGTCAGTTTTCAGGAAGATTTCTCTAAGTTCACTGGCTCCCACGGGATTATACTTTGAATTGAACTTATCAAACCGGTGGAAGGTTTGTCTCCCCTGTAAAGTTTATACAGACACAAAGATCAGTCATGTGTAACTACTCATCAGTAGTGATATTTTTCTGCACTGGCAGTGAAATGAAGTGACAAAAGTTAGAGGCAGAGAGATTGTTTTAAGTAGCAGAAAGATTCCAAAGAAATGATAATAACACAATATTTCACTTGAATTTTCTATCCATTTTTGTCTTCTCTGGAACATAATAACCACATTTTGACAAAATTGAGGAAAACTATTGATTTTACGCTGCCATTTCAACATATTTGAAAATGATCACCGAAAAGCACAGCATACTATGAAACCATGAAGCTCAAACATGTCAGGCAGTGCCATTTTCTTCTTTTCTTACAGCGTGTACATCCAGAGAGTCTACAGTAAGGTCATAGGGGTCCTTATTGAGACTGTGGAAAACCTGCTGGAGAGTCATCTTTTGTCCAGCCTTTTCCTGCACCACACGGTCTGCATCAGTCTTATATGTTTTCTGAATGAATGTCAGCAGGTGTTTCTGAGACATGCAGGCAGCTGCATGGATATGTGTATCCACCTGTGTGAAAGAAACAATGTCTATTTTCAGTCTACTGGCCAAATAAGAACAAATATGTGACGGTAAAGTAAGGCAAGCGTTGGGATAATGAATGGGATTACAATTTTTTTCTAACTGATACAAACCTTCCTAACATTGTAGAAATCTCTGTGAGGCACACTTTTCAATTCCCTCAGCTCAGCCATCTCATTGAGCATCTCATGCAGGTAGAACTTGGAACTCAAGAAATTTAGCCGTCTGTGACAGTAGGTCTTCCTGAAAATCAAAGTCATAATCTGCTGAGCATTTCTGCAAAGTGTCATTAAGTATAGCATGGGTAGCAACAACCAGTTTTATTACTGTATCAACAACACAGTTTTTTTTCAACCAGCATAGTGGTAGTGTCTTTTTGTTTTGGCAACTTACGTGGGTCCATCTGCAATCATTGCCAGCACGTGACTAAGGTCTATGGCAAAAGTCTCTAAGTCTGGGTAAGGAAGGTCATGTGGCCGGTTTCCTCTCAGAGCCTCAGCGTTGTCATACACATTCACTATTCCATCCTTCATCTTAAGCTCATAGTTCAGGTTCTCTGGGATGTTCTCCATACTGTAGGGATCCTCTCCTTCTGCTGGATACGGGCACATATCTGGAGGCCACAATATGGCTCTATTACTGTCATTTAAACCAGAATACACCGTCAGCAAGTGTAGGATTTCAACTACTGTATATACTCTTCAAACCTGGTAGAACCTCATCTTCTTCGCTCCATCTCATGTTCTCAGCACTGCGAAGGAACTGGGCTGTGGTTCTGCAGAATCTGTGATAGGCCAGTTTTGAGTATTTCTCACGAATGAGCAGAGCCTTGAGAAGACTTTTTGCTGCCTGTTCATAGTCCTCCACTGTGATCTGAATGGGGAACGGGAATGACACATAAATGTATCCTCAGCATTGTATTTATATGTAAATATGCCACAGTATTTCAACATGCTGTGAATGTTTGGACAATGATTTAGGATTTAGCTGGAACAGTTAGAAAATACACAGTAAATACAACTGTGGAAGCATTTACTTCTTTGTCTACAAATATGACCTGACAACCTTAGCGTTGCATTATTACTATCATAACTGTAATGCACACAGATTAATGCTCCTGTTCATGGTACTTACTCCTGCACAGTAATCACCACTAATAGTGACTCTCTGGTAATCTGGGCAGTTTTCTGGCACAGATGAGCAGGTGGAGCTGGGGGACAGGAATGGCGTGACAGCCACTGACCGCGTCCAATCTACATTCACTGGAACCTGCAGGGACATTGACTGGGAACGAATCATCTTGAAGCTTTTCTTCCTGCAAAATTAGCAACATATTTAATAATTGATATAAAGTTCTCTTAAGCTCCTGTAATTTTACCCAAAATGTGTTTTTTACTTATTTGTGACAATGATCTGATCTTATTTGGTGTCTGACCAATAGCAAGGCCTACCTCTTTGTACTCTCCTCTGACTGTTGCTCTGCCAGCTCCTTAAGCAGTTCATGCTCCTTGGCTTGCTGGAGGCCAATAGGGCAGTCCTCAGGCACGGTGAACATGGATAATGCATCCTTATTGTCTTCCTCTTTCAGCGCTGATGCATATACCTTCTCTGCTAGGAGCTGCGTCTCCTCTTCTGCCACACTCAGAGTTACCTTCGGGAATTGACGAGGCATGTCTGCACAAGGGCAGAAACGACAGTAAAGTGACTGGTGACAGTAACATGCAAATATACTGTCAGATAAAATGAGGGCTTGCCCTGTTTATCAGTACATGAAGTCTTTACCTGCTCTGACCAGTTTGTGCTGTTTTGTAAACAAACAAATCATCATGTATAAGGGTTTGGGGATATTTAAGATCCACCTGCTGCACAACATCACCACCTGGAGAGCTACGTGTGAACTGTTCATGTTGGCTCAAATGCAAGCGGGTAGCTCCCAGCCTGAAATGTGAAGCCAATGTGGAAGTGCCTTAAACCTGCAGTCTTTCTAATGGCCAGCAGGGGGTGACTCCACTGGCTCAAAAAAGAAGCTGATTTGTATGGAAGTCTATGAGAAAATGACCCTACTTCTCTCTTGATTTATTATCTCAGTAAACTGTTTCCTAATGAGTTTATGGTCTCAATTGTTAGTTTCAAGTCTTCTTCAATACAGAATGATGTTCGTTTTGTAAATTATGGTCCCATTTAGAGTAAAATAGACCATAAAGCAGCGTACGCTTTAGGGCGTGGCTACTTTGTGATTGACAAGTTGCTACCACGGCAACAACATTGCTTACGTAACATGACCATGGCATATAGGTGTAGCTGCTGTTATTTCCTATGCTCAAAATGATATTAAATTGCTGCGGTCGTTCATGTCCTGCAGGCGGACTTTTAAACACTTCAACATTTTCTCCAAACTCCAAATGAAACTCAATTTCACATCTGGTGGTACCACAAATAAACAAAGTTTTCAGGTTGTCAATATGGATTTTCACAGTTTAGAAATGAAATGACTTATACAGAAATGCCCAGCAATGCTCCTCTGTGATGTACAAGTTTAACTGTTGAAATTAAAAGACCACAATTCTCCAGTCTGATGTAAATGTACAACAGGCCCCTGAAAAACTATAGAATTTGCCAAAATGTAAATAACTAAAACTCTGTGCACTTGCCTCAATCAGGAAGCTGTCTAATCTGAAACACATTCAGAATGCAGACGCTGGTTTCAAACTAGTAAAGAAGAAATCGTATGATGCCTTTTTTACATCTACTACCAGTTCCTTTCACAGTCACTATTACCATCTCTTATCTTCATTACCTTGCTTTGTTATTGTTTTCCATAAATTTGCGGTACTTTTTCACTTGCTATCTTTTTCTTCTTAAGAACTGTTTCCCATATAATCAGCAAATGACTGTAATGGACACTGTAGTGGAAAACACAAGCTAGTCTTGTGGAATACGCATAGGATTACCACCGTACTTGCATGGAAACATTTTGAGTTGTGCACTGCGAGTATAAAGACATTTTGAAAAAAAACAAAAATGTGACAGATCCATTAAATTCTCAAGATTCATGACACCTTTGTAGAAATTCCAGTCCTCCTGAGTTATTCTTGACATGTTATTATATAGTGGCAGTCATGTTCTCCCTTTTATAAACAGAACAGCTGTAATTCTGTTTTAA
Organism: Thunnus thynnus; assembly: GCF_963924715.1. Lineage (NCBI taxonomy): Eukaryota > Metazoa > Chordata > Actinopteri > Scombriformes > Scombridae > Thunnus > Thunnus thynnus. The sequence continues at coordinate 19,070,489 of NC_089517.1, read as the reverse complement.
CCCTTATCAACAGTGTCGTTGCAAATGACACTTGCTGGATACAATCCAGCCCAGCTGTTTACAGTCATTCACCAGGCCGGCTGACACATACAGTACAGCAGCTATGTCAAACAGAGAACTGTCTATTTCTGCAGGGAGATAACCTGGGTGAACCGACAGTGTCTTGTTGATATCCTTAGTGATGCAGGATACAGTTCTGGTCACTAGAGTGCTGAAGCAATAACAGAGAAAGGCCAGAAAGGCCATGCTGCATGGTATCATCTAAGCCAATTTTCCGCTCTGCCATCGTGCTTCCAGGAAGCTTATCATTCCGGACACACAACACTATCCTGACAACAGCTGTGTATATCACCCTGCTGTGGAGCTTTATGGCACTACAGGCGCACTGTGAAAAGGGTTCATAGGCTCATAAAGCTGTATTGATCTGGAGATGATGGCCTTATGAATTATTGACCATCTACTCATATACCCCAAAATCAGTTTTCACAAAAATACTTTTATTTATTCATTCTATTAACTTTCTCACCCGGTCAAGTGGTTGCCCCCACCCCTACCCCCCTCACACACACACACACACACACACACACACACACACACACACACACACAATCATATTTCCATCATTTCAGAGGACATACCATTGACTTACATTGACAAGAGACTTACCCTATCCACTGAGCTACTTACCTAAAGCTAACCTTCACTTTTACCCTAACCTTAAAGGGTAGGTTCACAAGTTTTCAAGTCTGTCTTAGAACAACAGTCAGGTGTTCATATGAACAGTGAAAAAGGTTTTCCTCACTGTAATCATTCCTCCTGTTCATACTGGCCATTAAAAGATCCCCTTCAAATGCACTTTCAATGTAAGTGATGGGGGCCAAAATCTACAGTGCGTCCACACAGTCATTTTGTGCAAAGGCAAAAATGCATTTAAGAGGCCTCAGCACTCTGAGTAAGTAATATCAAGTGGATATCTGTCACATTTACAGTCTTTTTAGCATAAAATTCCCTCTGTGTGTTTTCTCAGACAGTGTTTCCCTTCTGAGCTGAGGTGGAAGTGCAGTAACAAAAAGAGGGACTTTGGCACAAAAAGACTGAATTGATTTGACTAATATGGACGGCTGAAGCTTCATATTAGCTTCAGATAAACTTTTAAATACATTTCTGCACAGAAAGTACATTATGAAGGGATCTTCTAATAGCCAGTATGAACAGGACAAATGATCACGGCAAGAAAAACCTATTTCAATGTTCATTTGGGCACCTGACTATTGTTTTCAGACAGACCTGAAAAATTGTGGACCCCTCCTTTGACATAACCAAACCTAACTTTTAACGTTAAACTCTAAAATGTAATTATTTCTATTATGGGGACTTGCTTTTTGTTCCCAGAGGACAGACGAGACCCAACAATGTGACTTTGTAAACACGTTTATGTAGCAACAACATGAGTAGCTAGTACTATTCAATTTTAGGCAAAACAGTTGCAACAGTTGACGACTTGCGCCACCTGCTGGCGACAGGAACTAGTTTAACTTTGAGAGATCCTGAAAAAAAAACCCTGAATGTGCATCCGCCTATAAAAGTAGTCACTCGATCTTAGGTCTAACGGTCACTCTGTAACAAATTTAACTGAATTGAACTGTTAACAGTGACACTTGGTAACTTTTCAAAAACATATATCATGATTTTATTACTTACTACTTCTCATCACGAATAAACTGACCGTTACGTTAGTTTACGGAGAACGCGTATATGAGGAGGCCCATTACGATGTGTTCTGTTCCCTTTAAAATCATTCCGCGGCTAACGTTATTAAGATAGTTAGATAGCTAACGGCAAAATTTTCAAGACTTCTGGTTTTAGTTGTACGCCAACTGTCTAAATAGCTGACATTAGCTGTATTAATCATAAGCAACCTTAACTTTATTTCTAAAATTATCGTTTTATTGGCTCCAGCTACCGACCTCGAATGCTTCTCTTCTCCATCGCTCACGTTGACTCATCCCGCTGAGGTGCTGCCACTGAGAAGTTAATTTCAGTTGTTTTAGCCTAAATTGGGTATGTATGAAGTCCACTCAACGTTTGAGTGTAGACCGTATAAAGATAATTTAAGCCTCAACTACTCTCTTAGCTTGCAAACTCCGTTTAAATGTCTATTTTTCTTGACTGTAACGTCCTTCCGTGTCTGTTACCATGGCAACCAGGGTCAAGGCTGGCAAAAATGGTAGCTAATCCGTTATTAGGGACCGAGCCCAAAAGGCAGAGGACTACCGTTTTGCAGAAGTCTTCGTCTAAGGGCGAGGACCCTATTGTTTTTCGTGTGTTTGTTTGTTTCTTTCTTTCTTTCTTTATTATTACGGGACTTAAACCCTAAATTTGACCCCCTAAACATGCTCAAAAACTCACCAAATTTGGCACGCACATCAGGTCTGGTGAAAAATTTGATAAAATGTAAAAATTAACCCCTATAGTGCCAAAATGTGCTCTCTAGCGCCACCTATGTAACAAATGGCCGCCACGGCCCGTAGGAATGTCGTAGAGAGATCAAACCAAAACTCAATTATTTGTCTCATCAAGACCTACAAATCATATGCTGACACCCCTGAAATAAATCCAACAGGAAGTCCGCAATCAGCCTTTCAAAATAAGACTTCGCCCCAATTTTGGACCCCGAACAAACGCTATCTCCTCCGAGGGCGTTAATGGTATCGGCTTCAAACTTTGATACATGACTTATGACACTGTGCTGAAAAAAAAGTTGTTAAAAACTTTGTAATAACTCGAACGGTTTGGATTTAATAAGCCCTGAAAGTTGCAGTGCCCCATCACACTTTACAATGTAAAACAATGGGCAGGCAATCTATGGGCATGAACTTTGTGTCAAACAGAGGCTTCTGACGTCTAAACTATAAGTCTGACCACTTTCAAACCTGTATCAATGGATTCGCCACTAAATTTCCTACTGTGGATTATTTTTAATGTAAGATTTGGCCAAGGTCATGGGATTTATGAGGATATTTCACAAGAAGTGTTCTCTAAAATCCTGCTCTTCAACTGCTCCTGGTGATGTCACTCCCTCAGTGCTTTGAAACATTCTGCAATACACAGTCATAAAACCACAGGAGGAGCAAGACTTTAAAACTCACACTCTAATATCTCAAAAACAATAAAAGATAGAAAACACATGTAAATTCAAGATTTGTAGGTCACAGTTTTGTGACTCATTTAAAGTTCAAATGAAGTCTATCTAAAACTGTGTGGAAGCAGTAAATGTTCAAAAAGGTGTGGGTTCGCTCACACTCTCCATTCAAATCAAACTTTGACTAGGTCATATGGGTTAAAAGTCTCTCCTTTTCTAAAATAGACTTGATGAAAATTAGGAAAATAATTTGTTTTACACACAAACTCAAGAGTTTTCAATTTACTAATTGAAATTCAAGTGAAAGGGCCCAAAACTTGCATGATTTTGATGACACAGGTGTGAGCAAGACAGAGATGTGTCACCCTGCAGAAAATTCTCATCCTGTCAATCAATCTTTCAAAATAAAAGCACACCACACTTGTAATAAGTATCCCTCATATTTAAAAAGCAAAATGATCTGATCCCAACGGGCCAGAGTGCAAGGTCCCGACCAACGCTGCTTGCAGCTTTAATTCTAACCTATGATTCTAACCGATAAAAGTATCTAGCTTTATGAAACATTAACGCAATTTAACCAAAAAATGTTGTGGGCCTCTTTTTTTTCAGTTTAGTTTAGTTTATTGGTTTATTTAACAGGGGGCATGCACAACACAACCGTTGGGCCAGAGTTAGCTATGTAACAGTTAGCTACAGATACAGTGAAACAGCGGAGTTATAGTTCATAAAAGATAAAAGGCATTTTGGTTTGAAAAAAAAGAAAAAGCCCAGTTAAATCATATAGTAAAGTCACTTTTACTTTGTTTGCCTCATGACAGAGTCTTTAACATTTTTGGCGAGTCTTCTTACTTAAAGATTTATGTAAATTATCAATTTTTTTTTGGCAAACTTAGACATTCACCACCTCTGTCATGAATAGTAACTGTAGTTAAAGCTAGGTCCTGAGTCATAGAGATCCACTTAATGTCCAGTGGCCCTTTTTTACACATCTCCACCACAAATGCTGTCTGATTTCACTGCTTACTAACCCAGACTCCTCTCTGTTGTGCCTTGAATTGTAACAGATGTGCAGTGATGCAGAGAATAGACTACACTGTAACTTGACTTCATAGCCGTTTCACCTACTATCTCGTATAACATTTCAATGCCACTCATCAGTAGTGCTCTTACCTTCGTATCCAGATATCTCCATATCTGGTGGTGTTGTCCTCAAGTCGGGTTCAAGGAAAGCACTGTACAGTCAAAGAAATTATGTCTGCATGTATCTGGGTCAGTCACCGTTAATGTATGAGTCTATGGTGGTACACTGCTACAGTTTTGTTTTCCTGACTGCCCATCTCTCTATTTTAAGGAGCCAGTGGCATCATGTTGACAGAACTACTAATCCTAAGAATATGTCAAAACTGGCTGTCAACAAAGAGAAGGCCTCAGGGTAGCCACAGCCTGCTGCCTATTCCTCTCTCAGTATCTCTCTCTCTCTCTCTATCACAAACACACACACAAACACACACTTAGATGCGCACATGTAGCTCACTCTCGCACTACAGTGTACAGGCATAGAGAGGAAGAGAGACTGCACACTACTTATGTGGCAGAGGACTCAAAACCAGGTAGTTGTCGCAGATGTCCTTCTCAGTCATTAAGTTACAAGCTGCTGTGATAAAATTCTTAAGTGCCTCCAGGCAGCCAGGCAGTTTTAGAGCAAGTCAAGCGTTTGTCGATTTATCACTGTTCTCTCGCTTATTAGTACTGAATTTTATCTGGGCTCTGACCTTGGTTTCGTCCCTGTTCATCTGAAAGTACACAGTCCTGCTGTGGTGTCCTATCAAAAGTCAAGCCAAAAAAAGCCCTCAGACGACATTAGGCAACCTTACACTCTCAAATAACAACTCAGATTTGTGTGATAGGAAAGACAAACTGAACACATCTCCCATTTGTTTTCTGTGTATGATGCAGAGCTGCATAATGCGTTTCAGTTAAATCTCTTTAGCTGTCACTACCTAGCTATTTATAACCAAGTGACAACTCTGATCCTTTATCTCAGTGGTTACAACACTGCTCTAGCAGTCAGTTAGGTAAAATAATCCCCATCTTGTATGGTTCTGGTGCCCTTTAACCTGCCTATAATAAACAATGGCCTTGCTCAGCTTGTTGCCATAGTCTGGACCCAGGTAAGCTGCGATGGATGTGTTTTTTAGCTATAGCATTTATAGAACTTCAACGACTCTGATCAACAACTACCTGACTTTTCGTATGTGCTTGTGATCTACAGGTTCTCAGGTTCCTTGAAGTATAACAACAAAATGGAAGAGAGTCAACAACACGTGCTGCATCTGAATGCTTGAATTCCCCAGAAAGGCATTACTCATTGTTTTAACTGTTGTAACATATGGCTTATAAATGCACACTACATTTTGTTTAGGCTGTTGCAGTTTTACTGTAAATAAAAGTAAAAATCATAATAAAAATCACAATATTGAATCAGTATTTGTAATATGATATTTGATAGAACCTGCTGATTCCTATCACAGGGTGATCAATAATTTCCTAAATGATAGAAATGCTTACATTGTCTACATTTGTGACTCTTCAACTCCCTGCACCTCATGAAAACAGCAGATATTATATTTTATTCAGCACCACAGCAGCCTTTCTCCTATTGATCAAAGTGTCTGGTTTAGGAAACATCAGATGAGAGGGCAGAGTAATAGTATTATGGTGTAGTTCTGTAGAAAGCATAGACACTAATGTAGGGAGTAACCTAATGGTGCTCACTCTGCACAGTACTAATGTGGGTGTGTGTTCTCATGTTTTTGTGTCTGTTTAAATGTACTGTTAATGTGGAAATGTGGACTTGAGAAGGATCCCATCCCCTGTGTTAATCCCATAGGAGCCTTCCCGAGGCCATTACTGGGCCTGACCACTCATAACTCTATCTCAGACACAGCTAGCTATCCCCTGCTGTTTTTATCATCCTTTGCGGCTTTTCTCAGTCACTTCACTGCTGTTATTGGCAAAGCCCCCAAGTTAGCTCTTTGTCAAAGTCATATCTGAATTGGAGGTCAATAGCATAGGAGAAAGCAATTTACCACATTACAGAGAGAGATAGTGGGAGAATGATAGATGATAGAAAGAAAGAAGCTCACTCTTTCCCAAGCAAGGACTTGACTGCTGCTTTAAAAGGGGCGTGTCTCCTCTTCTCATCTTTCTCAGTGGCCAGGGCCTGAAAAAGACTAAAGATAAAAGCGAAGGAAGTGCACTCACCCATGAATGCAAAGCAGCAGCATGGCTATTCTCTAATACTTGTTAGATACCATTCCAGTAAGCTTAGATGTGCAGTTTTTTGTGTTGCACTGATGAGCAAGTTTGGATATGAATACAGATAAATCCTTTATAAAGTCTTTAGCTCATGGACAGTATAACAAAATCAATTTGTAGACAAAAAGTCAAAAAAACAAGGAATTTCTGAATGCAGATTCAAAGACCTAAAAAGATACTTTATCAGTGGTCATCAGACTTTATCAGTGATTCTAGACAAATCTGTTAAATAAGTGTACTCACCTCCTCAGGCTCTGCTGTCTGTGAAGTGTGTATAAACTGTGCACAAGTTCCCTCGGAAAAACGTCTAAGTCATGCTGTGCTCTTGTTGTGGCTAGAATACTTTATACGATCTCATCCACCACCCTGCATTGTACATCACTCCATCCTTAACTCTTTCATTGCCACAGCTTAGTACAAGATCATCAGCTGAACATAATGCTAAAGTCAGTCAAAGTCATTTCTCATGGACATCATTTACTGTAGCTAGCTGTTGTTTTTGCTTACTAAGTTCACCTGTTTTACTTCTTCAATCAGTACTGATGGATGCAGATGGCATTTTGTACAAATGGGATCATTATAGTATGTAAAACATCAGTATTTTCCTTGTTTTCTCTCTTCATTCTTTGAGACTAATCACTTCCTCTTGTGAATGTTTTGTTCCATTGCAGGACATGTTGCTGAGACATGACGTGAGCAGACTAGGAATGAACAACAGCAATGTAAGGGATGCCTTTCTTAACTAGGAAGACTGATTTATTTCAAAGTTTAAAAACCCTGCTCTCACTCACTTCTGTGTCTTTAACTACAGCTCATCAACTAAGATAAAGACAGTTAAAGTACATTCACCTGGACTTGCCTCATCAGTGTACGTCATGGCAAATGTAAGTGTCTCTAATATTGCATTTTTATTGTTGTAAAGAAAGTAAAACCACATGTGATCTGTTCCACTAGTAACATCAGTCTCTGAGTAGAGGCTTGTGGCCGCATCAAAACACTTACTCCTACCTTTACAGAGCAGTACAAGCAGTTCTACTGTACAGCTAGTTGAACTTCTCACGCAGCCTCAGAAGAGGACCTAGATTTAATACTGTTGCCATAAGCAGCAGGGGGTCCACTGTCCCTGATTTAGCCTTGCAGTGTTTAGATTATGAGGCTAATCCTCTCAGCTCAGGTTATCAGGGTACTTTTAGAATTGGCTTTAGAGGACTGACTTTTAGCCCTGGGCCTATATCATTTTGATTGATAGCAGGTTTGTCAAAGTGATTTTACATCAGCCTGCTCCTCTCGTCTCATCTCCACTCCTCTCCTCTTCTCTCCTCTCCTCTTGTCTCCTCTCCTCTTCTCTCCTCTCCTCTCCTCTCCTCACCTCTCCTCTCCTTATTTTCTGGCAGCTGCAGACAGTCCTTTCATTCACTCAGTTGTATTTTGGCAGTAAAGGTAAATGGTGGACGCATCTTAGCTGACATCCTGCTGGAAAGAGCAGGTCCTGAAATATTACTTGCAGTAGCTGTGTAAACACAGCAGTGGAAAAATGAAAAGACTTTGAGCTTAGCATAAGTCCTGGACAGGGGGTATTATTTTGTACCAGTTGACCTACACTGATCAGTTTCTTGATGCTGTCATCACGTCACTGGCGTCACCAGCTGATTGGCTTACTGAAGGAGTGACACCCTCACATATATAAAGAGTACACTGGCTAGGCCAGATCTACATCCATTCAGTCTATTCTTGGAATGCTTTTATTGTGATGACTTAAAAGGCTTTTTTTTTTTTGTGTAGAAACTACATTCAATATCTATTCAAAATGTTTGTGTCATCAGCCACTAGATGGCACATTTTGCATTGTTTTAGTATGTTCACAGTCTGTATTTTTATTGCCCCCCATTCCACTCAGTCATCATTGTGATTCCTCTGCATGGGTGGTATTATTTCCATGCGGTAGGCACTGTGTGTTGTGCTAAATTGATTTTGCCATAGGCTATGTTTCAGGAATATATAAAATACAATTTAAAAAAGACTGAAGCTCCCAAAAAACATGACTTTTATTGAAGTTCCATATTAGGGTCATTTTCTAAGTAGAAATCCTATAATGCAAAAGAACAAGTTGTGAGAAAACATAGAAGTAAAGAAAGGTTACGGTCTAGACCTGAGATGACTTTTGTTGTGATTT